>NC_136599.1:28212719-28230219 GCF_910589615.1 Taurulus bubalis
GATACATGTGACGTAATAAAATGATACGACCGGCAGAAAAACAGATATAAAGTGCATAAAAATACAACTCACCATTACGCAGAATTATTGGGAGCCCTGAGCTTGTTTCTCTGCTACGAGTCGATCCCATCTCCGGGTTCTTTATGTCCAGTCTACTCTGTAACGTAAACCTTTAGTCCAGTCTACTCTGTAACGTAAACCTTTAGTCCAGTCTACTCTGTAACTTAAACCTTTAGTCCAGTCTACTCTGTAACTTAAACCTTTATGTCCAGTCTACTCTGTAACGTAAACCTTTAGTCCAGTCTACTGTGTAACTTAAACCTTTATGTCCAGTCTACTCTGTAACTTAAACCTTTAGTCCAGTCTACTCTGTAACGTAAACCTTTATGTCCAGTCCACTCTGTAACTTAAACCTTTAGTCCAGTCTACTCTGTAACTTAAACCTTTAGTCCAGTCTACTGTGTAACTTAAACCTTTATGTCCAGTTTACTCTGTAACTTAAACCTTTATGTCCAGTCTACTCTGTAACGTAAACCTTTATGTCCAGTCTACTCTGTAACGTAAACCTTTATGTCCAGTCTACTCTGTAACGTAAACCTTTAGTCCAGTCTACTCTGTAACTTAAACCTTTATGTCCAGTCTACTCTGTAACGTAAACCTTTATGTCCAGTCTACTGTGTAACTTAAACCTTTATGTCCAGTCTACTCTGTAACTTAAACCTTTAGTCCAGTCTACTCTGTAACTTAAACCTTTATGTCCAGTCTACTCTGTAACTTAAACCTTTATGTCCAGTCTACTCTGTAACTTAAACCTTTATGTCCAGTCTACTCTGTAACTTAAACCTTTATGTCCAGTCTACTCTGTAACTTAAACCTTTAGTCCAGTCTACTCTGTAACTTAAACCTTTATGTCCAGTCTACTCTGTAACTTAAACCTTTATGTCCAGTCTACTCTGTAACGTAAACCTTTAGTCCAGTCTACTCTGTAACTTAAACCTTTAGTCCAGTCTACTCTGTAACTTAAACCTTTATGTCCAGTCTACTCTGTAACTTAAACCTTTATGTCCAGTCTACTCTGTAACGTAAACCTTTAGTCCAGTCTACTCTGTAACTTAGTTCTGGTCGCTGTCACTGCAGAAAACCCGCTTAATAGAGACAGGATGTTGGAAATGGAAGCAGAATTTTTTGGCGATCTCTCAGGATACTCTACCTTGATTTTAATCCAGAACACTGGCAGAGTTGTTGTCTGCAGATTTGCAATCTCCATCAGTTGATCTTCGTGATCTTGTGTCAAGAGGCTCAGACGCACAGACGGATGTATCCGGTCACTTTTCTTTCTGTGCGGCCCGGTACCGGTTGAGGACCGCTGAAGCGGTTTCAAAATAAATCAAATGATTTAAATATCTAAAATACATTTAGCAAGGGAATGGTATGGGTCCTGGGTCATCCGGAGACAGCCCCAGAAAGCTGTGTGTCTTCTGCATATCAATGGAAAGAGCGGCTGTATCTATCATCACTGAGGGGTAACTTGTATCCATTAAAAAAAAAAGCCCTAAAGTCACTCCTTAGTGAACCCCACAGGTTATTTGGGATACTTTGGAGAAGTTATCATGCAACAAGGAACTCTGCCAGAAAAATAAGAAGATGAACAGTTAAAGGCAGTTCCCAGCCGTTCAGTATAATGTTTAAAAGAATTTAGTGATCAGCTGGATCAAAAGCAGTACTCAAATCGAGTAGTACCACCTCTGAAGGTTTATACTTTTACTTGGTCAGTGCTATGATTGGCCCAAAAGCCAGACTGAAACATTTTCTATTTATTGTTTCAGTTAATATAATTGTTTAATCTAAAGTTTAACTTAAAATGGAAGATTGTCAGTTGGTCTGGCTTAGATTGCATCGAATCATTAAACATTGTAAGCACCTCCTCAGACTGCATAGAAACATTTAAAAAAGTTTTATAAAGGAAGGTGAGAATGGTTAACTTCAGTGTTGTTCCCACTTCCCTGAGTATTTCAGCATCAGCCAGGCTACCACTGTGCTGGATGATTCTTAGGCCTTCTGTCCACCAGTCATGTGACTATTGCCTCATGTTTGACTTTTTTGATGAACCTCTAATACTGAATATCCCTCTGTGTTGAACAGATTGTGCAGTTCAATCGGTTACCACTGGTCATCAGTTTCATTGCCAGCAGCAACGCCAACACAGGTACAATGTGTGCGTCCACTGTGAGGATTACTAACCAATCTCAACTCTGGTGCTTGAACATATCAATCTTTCCATGCCATTTGTTAAGTGTTTGAAATGTATTCCATGAAGTTAGCAGCAGTGTAGGGTAAATAGTTCTATAATATTCTATTGGAGACTAGAGTTTAACAGCGGTTGGAATATTTGACATTATTGTATCTCTTTATTAATATAATATTTAAAATAGCATAACTAAAGTAGCACTCCTGAAGCAGATATTTCTGTCATCAGTATAAATAATATTTTGTGAGTTTTATCTTCATTGACCAATAATCTCTCCACACCTATAAAGTATAAAGTGTAAACTGTTGTGGAGATTTAAATCAAATCTTAAATCCAGTTTTCTTGAGATGTTTTTTTTAAAAATGTATTTTAACTTTATCTATTTTTTTCAATTCCTCATATATAAGAACACATTTTCTGTCAGTTTGCAATGTTTAGTTTTAGTGAGTAGTTCTCCAGTCTGTGTCTTATTCAGAGGCTCTGCAGATGTCTGTTAACATTTGAAACACTCCCACATCAGGACCAGCCCACTGGACATCACTGCTGTGGTGTGCAGTGTGAAAGAGGTCGGGCATTGAACGATCACACATCAGTTTACTTCTCCACAGACAAAATAAGCCGCTCTAGAGATATTGAGCATCATTGACAAATATCTGTTCTTGTGAAATGTAATCTCGTGGCATCCCGAGAAAGAAGAGGTCAAAAGGCCTAAAGCACTGCCACCATCCCCAGCAGGACTGAATAACAGCATGGTAGCGCTAGAGGACAGGTCAGGGAGTCAGAGGAGTTCATAATATGCTCATGACTGAGATGTTGAATGTGTTGAACATGCCGGTCTACTGTGTGTCCTCAGGGCTGATCATGAGTCTGGAGAAGGAGTTGGCTCCACTAATAGAGGAGCTGAGGCAGGTGGTGGAGGTCACATAAGCTCTGATGGACATGACCCCTGGATCACATAATGGTGCATTCTGGGCCTGTGTGAAAATTCCAAGTAACGGCATCTTTATCTGTTTACAACATGGTTAAACGATCCTCTTCACTTTTTGTTCTGTTTACTTTGCTTTCTTCCATTTTCTGTAGATATTAGGTGCTTCTCATCAAAGTTTATATGAAAAATCTAATGTCGAGGAATCTGAATAAATGTCACTTTTATCACCTATGTGGTTTCCTTGTGGCCCATTGTTCATAACCGAGTCTTCAGGTAAAGGTCAACAACCCGGCCATTCTGTGCCTGAAGGCCTCTCCCGTGTAAAGCCTTTCATGTTAGCTGAGCTATTCCTGTGCTTCAAATTCTATCCTATAGTTTTAGGAATTCGAGATTTGATTTGATCGTGTCCAAATGATTCACTCTATGTAGCTTGCTTATATATATATATATATATATATATATATATATATATATATATATATGCAAGCTACATAGAGTGAATTTTTATTTATATTTATTTGTTATATATATTTATATATAAATAAATAAGCTACAGAGTGAATTTTTATATTTATTTGTTATATATATTTATATATAAATAAATAAGCTAGAGTGAATTTTTATATTTATTTGTTATATATATTTATATATAAATAAATAAGCTAGAGTGAATTTTTATATTTATTTGTTATATATATTTATATATAAATAAATAAGCTACAGAGTGAATTTTTATTTATATTTATTTGTTATATATATTTATATATATATATTATTTATATATATATATATTATTTATATATATTTATATATATATATATATTTTATTTATATATATATATATATATATATATATATATATATATATATATATATATATATATATATATATATAAATAAAAATGCGGGTAGATCAAATCAAGCATTCTGATTGGTTGAGAGTGAGTCACGAGGTGTAGTTTATTCAGCCATAAAGTACTGTACAGCCTGTTTACATTTAGAGCGTTCCATATCAGTGCGCACTTAAAATAACAGGTAGATTTAAATTGCGCGACCGTTAGTTGTCATTTCAAGCTTGACAGTTAAAAACATGTTGGTGTAAACTTTGATATTGTAACGTCCGCAGTAACGACTCAGACGTTGGTTTCCTTAACTTGCAGGTGTATTGCTTGAGTGTTCACAGTATTGCAACGGGGCTCTTCGCTAACAGTAACGTTAGCTCAAACGGAACAGCTAACAAGCTCACGTAGCATAACGAACGACAACACACACGTCACTTCCTCCCTAAAATGAGATGAGGAATGAAAAGGGTTTGACCACAAAATCGTGATAATTTCTAGTGAGAGATAATTACGTCGGTCATTTCCCGACGCGAGGCAAGTTCTCTAAACATCATGGAGGAGAAAGATGACGGAGAAAAGACGGACAGAAGCAGCGAGAGCACTTCTTTACATCGTCGGTGGCTGCGTGTCATCCTCCACCTGCTTCCAACCGGCAGTCAGTTTTATAGTCCCGTATGTGCGTCCCGGGACTATTTTCTCTGTCGCTGAAATGCAATACACAACGTTTGGTGGCTACAACTATTTTGTGCTGAAAGGGAGCTTACTATTACTATTTATAAAGTCGCAGGTACCCGTATTATAAAAGCAATAAGGTACTCGAGGCAGTACTGTGTCTACAATAATGTACAGTTCAAGGGTTTGCCTAACAACTCCCTTGAACTGTACATTATTGCACGACACAGTACTGCCTCTCGTACCTTATTGCTTAAATATCACTGGACACACCCTATGCTTCTCTTGACTACAACCCCATGTGCAGACACAAACCAACACTGGATGGATCGACTAACAGCTGTTGGGAGTGTATCAAAGCATATTAGCTCCATTACACACGTCAAGGAGACGCACTGTTTCATGAACACACACACACTGTAGTTTATTCTTACTCAGTTCCACACAGACCGTCCTGCTGACGGAAATACAAATTAACATCAATGTGTAAATATGACAACGAATGCATTATTTCCTCCTGTTTGAGTAACATTTGTGTAGCTGTTAGCTTGCTGCTAACCAATGGTCTTGGAGCCGAGAGCCACAGAAAGGTTAGGGAAGTCAGAAAGGATTGGGAGACACTAACATCGTTGGTTTTGGTCTTACACAATCATGCAAGCAATATCCTTTTAGTATATGTTCATGTCAAATATAGAGGACCATAGATCCTGTAAGCAAAGCAGAAAATAAGACCCTCATGAGAAATGAAGCATCTTTTCATAAAGCAGCAAGTGGAATCAAACCAAAGTAGTTAGTACACTGAGGGGAATGTGTCCCAGTGAAATCCACGCCCCACTTCACGTTTGAATGGTGCTGTTCTGTATCCCTCATCCAGCTGATGTGGCGTCTTCTATGAACCTGAGGATTATTTCCATCAGCAGTCATCGGCCTTTGAGTGTCTGTGACTGGAAAGAAAGAGAAGCTCATTGCCGGCTGCAAAAACACACGTTGTCACTTAATGAATTAACTTATGCTTTAACCCTTCAGGGTCTTAAGCATTTTTCGTGATTTTACATAATTTCTTAAATTCACAATTTAAAAAAGGTACTTGCATATGAGATATATACCCATGTGTTACATCAGAAATTGCAGAACAATCTCAGCTCTCTATATAATGAGGCACCATTGTCCTAAGGCACTAGGATAAAGAGATAATATGGCCCAAAAGCTGAAAAATTGAAGCTTATTTTTTTTAATTCTTCATAACTCTTGTGAAAACATAGCTAACTCATTTGGACCAACTGTTTTGGTGATGGAAATTGGTTTACCAAAGGTCTTAGATTCACAAAATCAGTGGAATATATGAATAAAATCTTAGATACATGTAAATAAACATCTAATACAAAATGTTGTATCATTATTTTTTGAGTAGAACACTCAGGAAAAGACAGACGTGTTGTCTGTCATTTCCTAAGTGTTCATTGGGTAGTTTCATACAAAATGTCGACAGACACCTGAATTGACTCTGCAATCGTGGGACCTTCATAGTATGGTGCCACTGGAACCACCTCCAGATCAACTCACGTAAAACCAAAGAGCTGGTGGTAAACCCTCTCCCCCGGAACCAGTGAACATCCAGGGAATAAGTCTTATAAGTACCTGGGTGTTCACTTGAACAATAAAGTCGACTGGACCGATCACACGCCTCACTGCACTGACTCCTCAGACTATTTCTGCTGAGGAGTGCAGGGAGCTCCTGAAGACCTTCTTCGACTCGGTGGTGGCATCAGCCATCTTTTATGGAGTGGAGCAGCGGCATCATCTCGACAGCCGACAGGAAGAGACCGAACAAGCTGGTAAAGAAGGCCAGCAGCGTGCTGGGGCGTCCTCTGGATATGGTGGAGGTGGAGGGAGACAGGAGGATGATGCTAAGCTGTTATCCCTGATGAACAACACCTTCCACCCCATTGAGAACACTCTGGCAGCGCTGCACAGCTCCTTTAGCCACCGGAGGTCCTTCCTTCCTGCTGCCGTCAAGCTGCACAAACCAGCTCTGCTACCAGTAGACCACAAAACACTTAAAACCTGTGCAGTATTAATTACACTGTGCAATAAGTTATTCTATCCGTATATATAATATTTCAGTTATTGTGGCATCTTTACTGTTTTTTTATTACTGTTTGTATTGCTTATTTGGTTATTTATAATACTTATTTTGATCTTATTTCTTTTTTACTATGTCTCTTGTTTGCACTTTACCCAATGCTGCTGTAATCCTGTAAATTTCCCAGCTGCAGGCCTAATAAGGATTACCGGCACCGTGTTACCATTTATTGTTGTTTCTCTGTAATATTTGGTCATGTTAGAGCAGTGGTTCTCAAACTGTCACGCCCCACTTTGGAGGAAGAAAAATGTTCGGGCCCCACCGGCCCAACAAAATTGTAACAAAATGGTCCAACTTTTTGTTATGCCTCCATCCGTGCTTTTTCAAATAATAGAATAAAGAAAATTTAAATCCCTTTCAAGTAAACCAGATCGCTCCATCAGACAAAAACTAATAACATGTGCAATCACATTGTTAGAACAATGCAAATAAAGTTCTTTCTGTGCAAAAAATAACTAATATTTGGCAAAAAAATACTTATTGTGGCTACAAATAACCTGTTTTGCACTGAATATATTTTCAAGATAATAACAATAACGTTCAACCTGTGCAAAACAAAATGAGTGCAGATGTGTGAGCATCAGGTTGTATCAGTATTAGTGGAGCAGTGAGCTGCTTTCCTCTATAAATATTTTTATTGTAGATTTGATACGGCCGCTCTCAACTCATGCTCAATGTTGAGTTTAGATCTATTTTCTGTTTTGAGAGACGCAACAGCAGAAAAGCCGACCTCACAGAGATCTCACGAAGGCTTTTAGCAAAACGGCAAGAATCGGCGAGTCGCGCAGGTGTACCTGTTAACGGTGTAACATAAACATTTCTACGAAAGTAGAGGCATTTGGCCATGTATTTATTAAGGACGTTTTATATCCGTGAACTTTTGTACTATGTAAAGTTATCATGTTCATGGAGAGAGGTCGTCCTGAAACCACAAGGTAGCGGTTCATCCCTGGTCTCCATAGTTACATGTTGAAGTGTCCTTGAGCAAGACTCTGAAGCCCCAGAGCTTCACAGCAGCTCACTGCTCCTTAAGTACTAAGGATGGCTAAAATGCAGAGAATAATTTCCCCAAAGTGGGATTAATAAAGGACTATAAAAATAAATAAATAAATCTCTCCTATGCTCGGTAACACTTTATAATAACTGCACGCTTATGAAGCATTATACAATACTTCATTCACAAATGGTGAATCCATCATTTATGAAGTGTGGAACAATGCTTTATAAATAATGAATTGTTGAAGTGTTTACTCATACTTAACTAATGCTATATAGCGTGCAGTTATTATCAAGTGTTACCAGATTATTTTATCTTACTTTATACACAATAGCTGATCCAAAGACTAATGATCAATAATTCAGCACAAATTTACTTCAAACCAGAGTAACTGCCTTGCTGTTGTTGTCAGTTTACATCCAAGTCTGTCACCACGTCATCTTTTTATCCTATTAGACATTTATGTGAAATTGTGATAATTAGCGTATTAATTCTTGAGTAATGGCCCAAATGTGTTTTGCGAGGTCCCAGTGACCTTGACCTTTGACCACCATGTGCCGATCTGCGCCAAACTATATTTTAGTCAGGTTGTGAGTCAATATTTTTGGTGTTAGTCAACCCTACACAGGGCTTAAGTGTTGAGTACAATAAACACCACACTACTCATATCTTGAACCCTCCTAGGTACATTTCCAAATGCAAAACATTTAGTATATGCCACCAGACAATTAATAAACACCACAACAGATATCTCTCAATGTAAATGCAGTTGTCTGAACAATTCACGTGCAGGCAAAACAATACACATAGTGAGCTTCCCAGACAATCCTCAAAACCCGGTCTCTACTTTCCTTTCCACTCAATCTGTACACAAAATCATATTCTTTCTAGTTCAGTTAGTTTAGTTAGTTTTCAGTTCAGTTCAACAACAGAAGAAGGGAACAATGCACCAGCCGAAACCAAAAGGATCCTCTCACAGCTTTCACCGTAGTGTCAGAGTCATGCGAGTGCAGTGCAGTCCAGTACGTCTAGTCCCTGGCTTACTTCAGGAAGGCTGGAGCAAGTTACTCTAGGGTCTGAATACGCTCAGGATATCATTGGCTGGAGGATTCAAGACTAGCAAAACACGGATCTCTTGGTTATACAGACTTAAAAGATGAAAACAAAGCCAAATACCAACCTTCTACTCCGAAAGTACGATCCGTTCACTACCTTGTAGCACTGAGTCAAACTGCATTTCTGCTTTTGTCTCCATTTTACAAGAAGTTGAAAATATGTCTGTGGCAGGCTGAGGGTGTGGTGAATGAACATATGATGAGTCCCTTGATGGTGACAGCAGATCGCTACAACAGGTTCATTGCACAGAATTTCTTTTGTACTCCCAGATGGATGGCGGCAATATACAATAGAATGTTTTTCAAATAGAAATATTTTGTTTATGGTCTTTTATTGCAGATTATTGCAATAATTAATAATCACCCATAAAGTATGCTACGACACCCTCACTCCGGGAAACGAATCAATCATCCTCATGTCTAATGTGCCAGATAGTCAGCCAGATTTTATTGCACATGTATTATTCCAATGATGCAACGCCTGACATCTCCTCTTTTAGCGCTCCTTGGAATGCATTCCAACAGTCCTCATGGAAGTCAGCACTTGTCCAGAGATGCACAGCACATTATCAATAGTTCTTCAGCTGTTTTTTCTACCCCCTTTGCTACCTGTGATATGGATTGAAGTGTGCTGCGGCTGCCCTCCAGCATTTTGAGTTACTGGTAAATTATACCACTTTTTGCCAGCTCTGAGTAAAAACATGCAGTCAACAAACTCACCAGTTTCCACCTCAGGATCCTGATCCACTCGTCTGCCTCCACACCTGTCTTTGCACAGAGATAAAATGTCCTCTCAGGAAACACCAGGCTGTGGACACAAGGAGATAAGGCGAGCAGAGATGTATGAAGGAACTTCTATTCCTGGATAAGACCTACTTTTTAATGAGCTTATTACAGATACGCTACTGGCCTGAAGTCATTTAATGTTGCATGGGTTTTAGTCTGAGCAAGAGCAACTGGGACCATCCCAGAATGTTTGCATTACTTAAAGACCCGGTATTGCTGAAGAGATAGCATACAAATAATTTGGAAGATGCTATTTAGTTGCCCAGCACAGGTTTTGTGAAACCGGCCACAAACATTATCAGGCTCAGGACTCTTTCTAGACTCAGTGAATTTAGTGTTTCAGTCAAATAATAATTATCCAACTGTTTATCTGAATTAAAACCAGCCAAAGCAATGTTAATATTGCTTTTCTCCTTGGGCCGACTTTATTCCTCTAGGATTATAAAGGCGGGGGGATGATATTGTTTTGCAGTTGCTTCTGTACGTTGTGACGTCATAAGAGGAAGGGTCATTAATGGGAGGTACATTCCCTCTGGAGTATTTATGTTTGTTTTGTGCAACGACCTTTTTGTTGGATTTAAGTTTTACCTTTTTGCTAAATACAGACTTTTGAGTTAAGAAACTCGCTGCTTGTCGTTTCTATCTGTACACCCACGCCTCACCTCACGATCCCGACCTCTCAAGACATCACGTTTTGACTCACGCCACATTTCTTCCCTTTTTTTCCTGATTTGAGTCTTTTTCTAAAAGTAATTCCTTCTAAAAGGAACAAGATCAGTAAGTACCTACTGATTTATGATGAGGAATACGATCCCGTGATTAATATCTACTGTGGTAGTGCAGCATTGGACATTGTGTTAAAGGTAAAGGGGGTCAGTGGGTATAACCTCTGTAAAGACAATGCTGCGTTTCAGTTCATGCACACTTCTCCTTCCCTCCCCTTGTTTCCTTCTGCTATTTTACTACTCACACTTCCCTTTTACAAACAAAACTTGCTGTGGCCTCAGACTGCAGTGCTGTGACTGACAACTTATATTTGATTTGCTTTGTTGGTGTCATCTAATACATATTGCATACATTTTTTTATTTTGGTATCCATGTCTGTATTGTATATCTATATTACAGGAGCAAAAAAACAAAACACCAGTTCTCCCATTATTCCTCCAAACTCAGGTCTGTCAGTGTTTCACCTCAGGTTGAAGTGAGTGCTGCTTCATGTTTTTCAGTATTTTTCTTCTGATAAGGTCATCAGAAGAAAAGATAATTTTGTATACTTGAATCTTTTTTTGTGGATAAAAGCTGCTCATCAAGACACTGAATGTTTTCCATAGTGCAGCGTTGGTTGTCATAGATTCAGGGAGTGAGTCTTCTCAGCTAAAGTTACATCATTTGAGTCTTTTTGAAACTATTTCTCAATAGTTGGACTTTTTAATTTTATGTTTGTGCATGTTGAGTCTGTTAAAAAGGCTGAAGTTATTGAATTGTTATTTATGTTGTATTATGCACTTTGGGGGTTTTAATTGAGTGTAAAAGGGAATATTTACAACTAGTGTTTTTGTGTTGGCATATATTCTGTACTTCGCAGGTTCAAACTGCACCATCTTTTCATTAAATCAATTCGAGAAGTTGAACATTTTCTTCGATTTAGGTCTCGGCTTGTCATTCAGGGGTGATGGTGTGTCAACAGCCAGACCAGTTGAGAACCAGTGCCCCAACCACATGCATGTTCTTATTAGCTCACAATTATTTGTTGGACGAGGGTTATGTCCTTCTCAACTCGGACAAAAAAAAGCTTTGAACAAAGTTAATATAATAACGTGGGTCTTAAACGCCAAACAGAGAGCCAAAAATGTCGGGGTCACTGACCCTCTGTCTACTGGAGGGTTTGTCTTTATTTTTTATTTTACTTGTAAGGGTTAGAGATTCACATTGTGTTTGTAAAGAGGTGGCAATTGGCAGCTTAACATTACCGTTACGAACACAAAGGAGGAAGGCTGGAGACGAGTAGAGAAGAGGGACCACGATATAGAAAAAGAAGCTGAGCCAGAGGCTCAACCCGGCATCTCGTAGCAGAATGGTGGTAAAGAGGTAAAGAATACACGTTTCCACACATCGAGCAGACTGCTGCTAGGTACTCTTAATCGATTTAGAACAGCCTTTTACAACAGGCTAATAATTAAATAGGACTTCATGAAATTAAAAGTATGACTCCTACATGTCTGGTTGGATTTTAATTTCCACATTCCTTTATGGTGCATCCTCTCTGACGGATCACTGACTGACATCACTTACCAGAAACAGTTGACTCTGTACTGAGAGTAGTCAAACTGGACTGCAGAACAGACTCTCAGATCCAGAGTTCGAATGGGCTCTTCACACTGCAACAGAGACACTCTGCAGCTTACACCTCCACACTACAAGTCCACCTGTGGTGTGTCTGCTGTGACTAGAAGCAGCTTAATACAATTGCTCCATCCACATACTAAAATCAAATATCCAAAGTGAAGCTGAAATAGCACATTTAACACACCTCGTTCTTGAGCTGAAGAGAGACTTACCATTTTGTCTTTGAAGTATTTGAGTTCATATCTGTTCAGTATGAACCACCTCTGTTTCCAGCTCTGCAAAAAGGTGCCAAAGTGGATGTATTTGAAGCATCACCTCGTTAAGTGGTCTGTGCTCAGGCTCTGAGAGTCCTGCTCCACTACATCTCCAGAGTTCAGACATGTTGACACGTCTTACCTTCACAATCGCTCCTTGTTTCACCAGATAGCCTTCCTTTGTGCCCAGCTGAAAAGACAGGCTTTGTGTTAGTAGGAAAACAATTTTACTGTGACCAAAGTATTGACTTTCGATGATGATTCTGTTTTATTGCAACTTGGATTTGGGTCAAAATCAGTTCAACTCAACGTACTAACTTTGAGCTTTTAACCACATCTCAAGACTCTTCATCGGTGAACAAGTTGTTTGGCTCATTAAGTCTGGGGGTTGTTCCAGTCAGTTCAGTTAACACAACTATGGGTCTCCCATCACATAATGACCGGTGGAGAGGGATCCTCCTCTGTTGCTCTCCCTTAGGTTTCTTCCCTTTTTTCCCTGTGAAAGGGTTTTTACTATCTTTTTGGGGGAGTTTTTCCTGATCCGATGTGAGGTCCCGGGTTAGGGATGTCATGTGTACAGATTGTAAAGACCTCCGAGGTAAACTTGTATTTGTGATGTTGGGCTATATAAAATAAACTGAATTGGTTGTATATGATTGGAGGTGGTAACGTCTGTCTCAGTTCAAAGATGGTCCCTGGTGGGGTCTTTAGATCTTGCGATCTTAAGGTGTTGAATGGTTTGTGATGTTCTGACCGTTCAGCCATGTAAGAGAGGCCCACTGGAGATGTTCTGAAGGTCACCATGGAGTTACTGTGACAGAGGTTGTCTTGGTCATAAGCCAGGGTGGGAATCTCATCATCCACTCCTCGTGCACTGGTACGGAGTGTCTGTTGTGTATGTCACTCACCGTGGGTGCATCCCAAGTCTCTTAATTGCATCCCCGTTTTCCTCACTTGCATCTTTTCCTTGCGTCTTAGTCCCTCTACCAGCGGAATGAGTTTGTCTTATTTATTAATTATTTGCGTCCGTATGTTTGGAAATTCTGATTGTGACATCATTATAACAAATCCCACAATATGATTATGGATTCTCTTCAACAGTGGAATAATTTTTTAAGCTCAAAGTTTTAGGTTCAACTTATATTAAACTGTGTTCATCAAACCGGCAGTCAGGAATGATCAGCCTCGCGTGACTGAATGGAAAGGACGATACATGTTGTAAAATGTGTTTTAACCAGATGGTGACTCAGAAAACAAATCTAATATATAACTTGAGTTTAATCTGTGATAGTCTTCACTCTGCTATGAAACTCCAGCGATCAGGCCGATCAGCTGCAGCGGCCAATCAAATAAGTGATGAACAATGAGAGGGCGTGTCCAATCACATAACTGATGAACAGTGAGGGGGCGTGGCCAGCATTAAAAGACATCCGTTTCAGACTCCTCCCTCCTCATGTCTCCTCCTCCTGTGTGATTGCAAGCCCCGCCCTGATTGTTTCCACCTGTGCCTGTCGCCTGCCTTCCCCTGTGTATTTAGTAGGGTTGGGTACCGAAAACCGGTGCCACCAATGCGACCGGTAACTACCGGACCGAAACGCAACGCAGATTTCAGTGCTTCCTTTCAGTGCCTGAGCCGAAACTCACTTCTTTTTTTTTTTACACTACTCTGATGAGTCCGTCTTGGCAGCAGGTTGTATAGCTACAGTAGCTAGCTAGCCATCAACTTTTTAACAGAGAAAAGTCCGAAAGGTAAACGGTAAAAAGTGTGGTTGTATTGTGTGGGCCGAACAACGCGACGTGCAGCAAATGCAACAAAACAACTGCGCAGGGCTCTCAAGTTTTTAAGACAGGTAAGAGTGACATATCCTCCTCCTCCTCCTCATGACGTGTAGTCCAGTAAAGCAGCAGAGTTTGTAGAATCCAACAGTTTCTAAGTGGAGTTCTGTTGCACACGGTCCCAGTCAGGCCACCTGATGCTTTCTTTCTCTGTTTTTTTTAATATATTGTTTATAATTTAAAAGTTTGAAGCTGTAGTTTGAAGTCAAGTGTCACATTGTTTTTAATTATTTATAGTATACTTTAAACAGTTAATATATTGTTCAATTTGAAGAAAAAAGTATCGGTTCAGGCACCGGTATGGTTTTAAATATCGTTTTGGCACTGGTATCGGAGGGTTAGGGTTAGGGTTACCCTAAAACCCAAACGATACCCATCCCTAGTATTTAGTGTCAATTCTTTGTTCTGTGCCAGTTCGTCTCAGTCTGATCCAGTGATTCCCAATGTGTTTTCTCCGTGTCTCGACCAGTAAAGACCTTGTTTTTGCATCCTATTATCGAGTCCTGAGTCTGCATTTGAGTGCCGCACCCTGTGGTCCCCAGTCCGTAACACTACTCCTCCTCCTCGACAGATGTTGTGCACTGTGGTTCAGTGGTTAGCATGCCCGTCTTTCAATCAGAGGATCGATGGCTCAAGTCCGCTAGTCCTTGTCGTTGCGTCCTTGAGCAAGACACTTAACCCCGAATTGCTCCCCCTTGCTGTGTCTACGGTGTATAGAGCAAACATGTAAGTAGCTTTGGATAAAAGCATCAGCTTAATGTAATGCACTGTGAAGGAAGGTCCTCACCTCTTATCTGTACGCTGTGAGTGGCAGTTAGAGTTCACATTGAGTGGGGTTCCATTACACTGAAATCTCTGTGTGCACCTGTCAGCCTTCAAATGAACACAGGTGCCTAAACACGACAAGACACAGCTACTGTAGTTTGATGACAAAAGGTCATGTGATGACAACTGAATCAACAACACCATTCACTGTTGGAGACTGAGATGTGGTTGAAAGCTCAGCTTCAGCTTGGACTGCCTCACTAGCTAAATGGCTAAGGTACGGTGCATCCGGAAAGTATTCACAGTGCTTAGCCTTTTCCACATTGTTATGTTACAGCCTTATTCTAAAATGGATTAAATTATTTTTTTCCCTCAACATTCCCCACACAACACCCCATAATGAAAGTGAAAAAGGTTTTGGGGAAATTGTTGCAAATCTATTAAAAATAAATATGACATTTGACAGCCTTTGCCATGACACAAAAAATTGAGCTCAGGTGCATCTTGTTTCCACTGTTCAGCCTTGAGATGTTTCTACAACTTGATTGGAGTCCACTTGTGCTAAATCCAGTTGATTTGACATGATTTAGAAAAGGCACACACCTGTCTATATCAGGTCCCACAGTTGACAGTGCCTGTCAGAGCACAAACCAAGCCATGAAGTCCAAGGATTGTCTGTACATGGAAGAAGTTTGGAACCACCAGAACTCCTCCTAGAGTTGGCCGCCCAGCCAAACTGAGCGATCGGGGGAGAAGAGCCTTTGTCAGGACCAAGAACCCGATGGTCACTCTGACAGAGCTCCAGCGTTGCTCTATGAAGAGAGGAGAACCTTACAGAAGGACAACCATCTCTGCAGCACTCCACAAATCAGGCCTGCATGGAAGAGCGGCCAGACGGAAGCGACTCCTCGGTAAAAAGCACACGACAGCCCGCCTGGAGTTTGCCAAAAGGCACCTGAAGGACTCTCAGACCATGAGAAACAAAATTCTCTGTTCTGATGAAAGAAAAATGTAACTCTCTTTGGCCTGAATGCCAAGGGTCATGTCTGGAGGAAAGCAGGCACTGCTCATCACCTGGCTAATACCATCCCTACAGTGAAGCATGGTGGTGGCAGCATCCTGCTGTGGGGATGTTTTTCAGCGGGAGGAACTGGGAGACTAGTCAGTATCGAGGGAAAGATGAATACAGCAATGTACAGAGACATCCTCGACGAAAACCTGCTCCAGAGCGCTCTGGACCTCAGACTGGGGCGACGGTTCATCTTCCAACAGGACAACGACCTGAAGCACACAGCCAAGACAACAAAGGAGTGTCTTCGAGAAAACTCGGTGAATGTCCTTCATGGCCCAGCCAGAGCCCTGACTTGAACCCGATTGAATATCTCTGGAGAGATCTGAAAATGGCTGTGCACCGACGCTTCCCATCCGACATGATGGAATTTGAGAGGTTCTGCAAGAAGAATGGGAGAAACTGCCCAAAAATAGGTTTGCCAAGCTTGTAGCATCACACTCAAGAAGACTTGAGGCTGTAATTGCTATTGAAGCAAAGTATTGAGCAAAGGCTGTGAATACTTATGTATGTGTTATATTTTTGTTCATTATTTTTAATAGATTTGCAAAAAACCTTTTTTCCCTTTGTCATTATGGGTTGTTGTGTGTAGAATGTTGAGGAAAAAAAATGTAATCCTTTTTGGAATAAGGCTGTAACATTACAAAATGTGGTAAAAGAGAAGCGCTGTGAATACTTTCCGGATGCACTGTACACTGTACAACATAACTCTGTCCATGGTAAACTGTGATCGAACAGTCTCTAAGAAGATTTTTCATAACTGTTGATCAAAACTATAAATATAATATCCATGTTGGAATAAGCCAGAATTACCTTTCAAGAGCAGATTTAGAGAGAGCTGAATAGAACCCCTCCCTTACTTTGATCACATGACATCTCAGGGGGAAATCTGACACACTTTGGGATCAGCTGCTCACAGATGTGAGCGTGCAGAAGGTGGCATACCGATGGTGCATTTGGTACCAGATCATTCTCTGTGCGGCCTGTCTGTATGGCTGTGTGAACTCGAACGGACTCGTAGATGGATGGCTCCTCCACACGCCATGGGTACGGACACTTCAGCACAATCAGGGTTCCTGGTTCAGAGGCAAAGGGGGGAGGCCTGACCAACTAACACACAATAACACACAGAAGAAACACAGCATCCAACAACACAACGGATGTGCCGGGGGCTTTTCTCTTGTTGTTGGATTGGAGAAATGTGGAGTAGATCATTATTAACAATGGAAAACACTTAAAAGGAATGTAGTAACCCTACGGAGGCGTGTTAGGCATAACACCTTAGTGTGCATACTATACCTTTTAATTCCTCTTGCTTGGACCGCTATACTTACTTTGGTCAAGTCAATCCCTCTCCTCCAGTTCATTCTGTATGCTGCCACTAGGCTTTAATAAACTCTGGTAATGTATGTTATTTACTATGTATATATGTGTATCTATCTATCTATCTATCTATCTATCTATCTATCTATCTATCTATCTATCTATCTATCTATATA
>NC_136599.1:28237719-28252719 GCF_910589615.1 Taurulus bubalis
TAGTCTAATTGTCAGTGGCAATTGACAATTAGACTAAGTATTCGGCCCATGTTAATGTTGTCTAATTGTCATTTTGTAAGGAATCGATGATCCTTATAAATCAAAAAATGACAATTCGACTACATTAACATGGGCAAAATAGTTAGTCTAATTGTCACAGTCAGTGATCCTTATAAATCAAAAAATGACAATTCGACTACATTAAAATGGGCAAAATAGTTAGTCTAATTGTCAGTCAGTGACAATTAGACTAAGTATTCGGCCCATGTTAATGTAGTCGAATTGTCATTTTGTAAGGAATCAGTAATCTTCATAATTCGTAAAAAAGACAATTCAACAGTCTTTTAATTCAAATTAATTACTTTAAAACCACTTAGAGATGTGGATTATTTTCCTAAATTAAGAGGGGCTTCTCAACATACATACCCTCAAATTTGGGGCCAAAAGCTGCAAGTTAAGGCCTCCAAAACAGTCACAACGTGTGACCTTTGACCCCAATTCCTTCTCTTTTTTGACAAGTGTGAAAATTGCAATAATTTCCTAAATATTAATTTTTAAACTCCCATTTTTCTCACAGACACTCAGGACAGTGCCTACAATGAGATCATTGGGTTAATATTGTTCAGATTGAAGGTCATTTTTTTCTAAGCATGTCAGAGCTTAGCTTTCTTTTTAAAGGTGTGGCCATTATCAAATGGGTTCCAACCATGTACTTTATACCACTCTAGCCCTTAGCCACGTTGCGTGGGAGTGGTTTAAAAAACCCCAAAACACCCAAATTCACACTTTCAAAGGTAAAAAAACTCCCTTAGAAAAAGGTCCAAACTGCTTGAAACTTGGTGGGAACATTGCTCCGGAAGCCTTAAATGACATACTAAAAGCACAAGTCTGCAGACCCTCTAGAAAGCTAACTTCCGGTAGCAGCATGCTAGCTAGCTAAAACCAGTAGAGCATGTGACAATTAGACTAATTATTTTTCCCATGTTAATGTCGTCGAATTGTCATTTTTGAATTATAAGGATACTTGAGTCATTACTCAAATTTATTCCAATTGTCAGTTGAGAAATCTTGAGACCAGTCTTTTAATTCAGAAAAAATACTTTACATGAACTTAGAGATGTGCATTCTTTTCCTAAATTAAGAGGGGCTTCTCAACATGCATCCCCTGAAATTTGGGGCGAAACGCTACAAGGCAAGACCCCCTAATACAGGCCCAAAGTGTGAAATTTGACCCCAATTCCCTTATATTTTGTTAGTGTAAAAATTGCAATAATTCCCTAAATATTAGTATTTAAACTCCCATTTTTCTCACAGACACTCAGGACAGTGCCTACAATGAGGCCATGAGGTGAAATCTCCTCTAAAACATTCACAATAAGGAATTGGCCGGGTGCCAAACTCCCAAAATTATGCCAATTGTCAATGGCAAAATCTTGAAAAAGTCTTTTAATTCAAATTAATTACTTTAAAACCACTTAGAGATGTGCATTCTTTTCCTATTCAAAGAGGGGCTTCTCAACATACAGAATCTCAAATCTGGGGCCAAAAGCTGCAAGTTAAGGGCCCGAACCCGACCCTAACGACGTTGCCCTTTGATCTTTTTTGACAAGTGCAAAAATGGCCATAATCCTCTAAATATTAATATCTAAGCTCCCATTTTTCTCACAGACACTCAGGACAGGGCCTACAATGAGATCATGGGGTGAAATCCCCTTAAAAACAAGCAAAAGACTTAATTGGCAGCACAAAATTCAGGATTTGGAGAGGGTCTTGGACTTAGCGAACCTGAGACCACCTGAAGAGTCTGGGCCGATCGGGGCTTTTTTTGTTCTGAACGTGCTAGAGCTTAGCTTTCTTTTTGAGGTTGTAGCCACTCCCAAATGGAGTCCAACCATGCCAGATGTGGCCCCGTAACCCTTAGCAACGCTGCGTGGGAGTGGCTTAAAGAACCCCGAAAAACACCAATTTCACTCCTTCAAAGGTTCATATCTCCTCAGAGAAAAATTGAAAGTGCTTGAAACTAGATGGGTCCATTGTCCTGGAAGCCCTGAATAGGATTCTAAAAGCACAAGTCTCTAGACCCTCTAGAAAGCTAACTTCCGGTAGCAGCATGCTAGCTACTTAAAACCAACTGGCCCTAGTAGAGCGTCCTCTGTTGTCCACCATACTCTAGTTTTGTGCAAAAAAGTGATTTTTGTGACCCTCTAGAAAGCTAACTTCCGGTAGCAGCATGCTAGCTAGCTAAAACCATTAGCGCATGTGACAATTAGACTAACTATTTTGCCCATGTTAATGTAGTCGAATTGTCATTTTTGAATTACAAGGATTCTTGATTCCTTACTCAAAATGAGCTCAATCATCAGAAATGGTTCCATACGGCAGTCAATTTTAAGAATGGTCATAATACATCACAGATTAGTTCTAAAGACTCCAGATTTTGCACAGACACTCTGCAAGGGGCCTACAATGAGGTCGTGGGGTTGATATTGCTCAGTTTGAAGGTCATTTTTTTCTAAACATGTCAGAGCTTAGCGTTCTTTTTCACGTTGTAGCCACTCCCGAATGGGGCCCAACCATCTCATTCATACCACGCTAGCCCTTAGCATCGCTGTGTAGGAGTGGTTTAAAAACCCAAAAAACACCCAAATTCACACATTCAAAGGTCAAAAGCTCCACTAGAAAAAGTTCCAAAGTGCTTGAAACTTGGTGGAACCATTGTCCTGGATGCCCTTAATGACAATGGTTTTGATATATGTTGTATAAATAAGCTTTTATAATCAACCACACAAGATATATTTTTAGATTAAACATGAGACTAATAGTCAATAATCCAGCGTTAAGTATTACAACTACACACAAAATAAGAATTTTCAACAACACGTGGTGTTTGCTGTCAGATCTAAGAGCCAATCAGCTCTCTGTTTCCCATCATGCACTGGGCAACTTAATCGGTGGAGAGTTACTGCGGCGCCTGGCTTTCAAATCGACGGCCGCCTTGTTTTCATGAGAGTATTGTAGACCACGTGTGCATGACGTCGGAGCAAGTCGGGACTGAGTCGGGGCCGAGTCGGACACAAATCTAACCGGCATGCCAAGTACCGATCTTTTATTTAATCAATTATGAACTTTTTGGTCCTCGAAAAATAAAATCAATTGCTTTTTCAGCCCACTAGATGGTGCTGTGTTGTTTTGTGGTGAGGTCAGCAAAGGTCCCAGATCAGCGTGACGGTAGGAAGTTGGTAAAAACAAACATGGAGACATCCGAGAAAGAAATTAGAAATGCGCCGTCCGTGTTTAAATCAGACGTCTTGACTTCCTGTCACTCGTAGCGCCGCTGCTCACACAGCTGTTACACGAAGCACAGGACAACATGGTGACACAGCGCTGGTCAAAGACATTTAAAAAAGCATCAAACTGACTACGGGTCCTCTAGCAGCGCTGGAAGCGGCTGTCATTCAGACGCACTTCCTCGCGTGAAATCCACCGAGCTGTGTGCGGCTACGGATAATATGATAAACCCAGACATGAGGGCATTTGACGTTCCGACGTTTTGGGGATTTCCACAATAAGTATGAAGCAGAAAGAGTGGGTATTATTTTCATGGTGAATGGCAGAAATTAAAACTGCTTGCACGGAGATAAGCCCAGCCCCCTCTCCGGCACGTCTAGCTCGAATGACGGGACTATGTAGACTGTAATACAAACAGTTCCGTTTTAGTCAGGTGCAACATTTATGACAGTGTTGGTCAGTTTGTCTGCTTGACAATCACATTTTGCTGCAATAAAATGTATTGAAGTGAGATGAGCAGACTGAAAACGTTATCTTCTTAGATACAATATGTTGACAACGTTTTCCTTTGGGGACAATTTGCGGTGGAAAAAAGGGAATAAATCGCAATACTCAATATATCGCAGTATTGTGATAGTATCGAATCGGGACCCAAGTATTGTGATAAAATCGAATCGTGGGACCTCTGGTGATTCCCACCCCTACATGCTATGGTCCCATTGTGTTTTTCAGTTCTTAACCCTTAGGAATCTGCGATCGGGGATCCGCGTTATACAATGTTCACGTTTTGTAAATATTCATATCCTCGTGATAATTCTGCACTTTCTTTCAGTGAACTTAGTACGACTAGTAGTGTTGGATCTCCGTTAATCGTTACTAAAGTAGTGTTTACGTTACGATAGCATTTTTAGCTCATGCAATGAGCATAGCTGAATCTCCGTTAGCTTAGCAACGTTATCACGTATCTCATGCGGTGTCTTGAGCATAGTCAGTGTTGGATCTCTGTTAGGTGTCGGTGTGTAATCGTTACTTTCTTTCAGTGAACTCATTCTAACTAGTAGTCATTTATTTTACAGAGGATTTCCAGCTGCGTGGGTCCGCAGGACAACATAACATCGCTGCAGCAGCCTTCCAGTCCGTCTGCCTGCCAACAGCTCACCACCGCAGACCAAAGCACATCAGCCCCACCATATAATAATAAATTTGGTTTTAGACATTTATTTAGATGTGTCTACCATTGTATTCATATATTTCACTGCTTTTGTGAACCTAAGACCTTTGGTAAAACAATTTCTAGCACCAAAACAGTTCGACTTATAATGTAAAATCGAGAAAATGACCCCCAACTCTAGGGGGATGAGTCCCATTTATAGTCATCTGCAGCCATTAATTTGATTTTCTATGACTTGAAACCAAATTTCCATGACCAAACACTTTGTGAAATCTCGGTGTAAACATGAAAAAGTGAGAAAATGTTGTATTTAAACTAACAATGAGAATTCCAAAGCATACAGTATACCTTAAATGTCACACATAGTTTGATTAAAAGAATAAACATTTATATGGATGCCTGCTTATAATTTGAGCATCTTTCTTTTAAAAGCATATTAATTATTTCAAACTCAGCATGAATTAACATCATGAACATATGAATATAACACATTTCCATGACTTTTCCAAAACTTTTCCAGGGCCGTAAGAACCCTGCATAAAAGTAACATGCAAATAATACACAATTTTCAACGTCACAATTATCTTCTTTTTTTTCAAATGCTAATGTAACCAAATTTAAGCCACTCGGGCAGGCGTGAACAACTCTAAAAACACAATTCTGCCTTTCATTCATGTCTGGGGAGTCAGATAACATTGAACTAACTATATGGAATACCTTAAACTTCCATGAAGTTGATAAATATCTTTACCTCATGATCATTTTTAAACCCTTTTACATCTGTAATTATGACAGTCTGCCTAGTTCTTTTTGTCTTTTGTATCAATAAATGTGTCAGAAAATGTCTTTTGGCAAAATTACTTTGCTCCTTTTTTTTTAGGATAAATGGTAACTTTCAAAATATGGCAAGTATTTGTCATTATTATGTTATAAAGGCTTAACACAGTGTGTAAAAACAAAAAAGTAAAGAAATGTATTTTGAATTTTCATCAGGTTTCTCTTCATAAACAATTGTAAATGAACATGAAGAAAACTTTTGAGATTACAAAAATGTAATTTAACCTATTTTACATAGACAGAGCCCAACTTAAAATAAAATAGTGCTTTTATGGCAGAGAGTTCACTGTTTCCTCCCCAGGCTGCCTTCTGTCTGTCCTTCTTTGTGTTTGTGGGGACAGGAAAGTGGCTTTGAGTGGGGGGTTTAGGTGGGTCAGTCAGTGGCATAACTCTCAGAAAGTATACTAATACCATTATTTACAACACCAACATATTATTTACAAAGAAAACGCCACTGAAAGGCCACTCAAACTACTCTCACCTAATGTTCTCCTCTGCTCTCCTGCTCTGCTCACTTCCGCCCCTCCCCCGCAGGCAAGCTCACCACTGTTTCTTTTTTTTTTTTTTTTTTCGAAGAGTTATGGTTATTTCAATGCTGCATGTTACTTCCTGTCACCGGCGACAGGATCCGTACTAGAAGAGTCAGTGCTCGCGGGCCATAAATAATACAATATAAGACCGAAGCTGCATGCCGTATGAAATCTGACCGTTTGGACACCCCTGCTTTACACATTTGTGCACAAACTTGTGTTGGAACAAGTGATTCCTAGCTTCAAAAAGGCTCAAATAATCTCAGTTTTGCTATGAGTAATTTCTACTGAAATGCTTTCATAGCTAAAGATAGCCAATAGATCAAATGTGGTGTTTCACTATATGAGCTGGTCATATGCAGGAAGCTTGTTAATGAGGAGAGCTGAAGTTCTGCATACCTGTGTCACTGCCCAGCAGAGGCTGGTTAGCAAAGTGGTTGACAAAGTCTTGAAGGGTTGCAAACTCGTTGAACCCAAACACATAACCGTTGTCTTTGCGTGTCACATGAAAATGCTTCACAGAATCCTTCGCCCTATGTGTCAAATGACAGACAAACATTTAGCAATGCACTGTTAAATCATAAATGTGCACAAATAAAATGAAAACACAAATAGAATGTAGGACAAGTCAGGTAGTCGTTGCAAGGTTACCAGGTGACAAGGTGACAAGATGAATTTATTGTCATTGTACAACAGGTTTTGCAAAGGAAATGTTGTTTGTTGCCTTGTTCTGCTACATAAGAAAAGTACAAGCAAAACATACGTCTGGTGGTACGACAGCTAATACTTGTGTTTCATTTTGAATGAAAGTTTTAGGCAGACTGACCTGACAGACAAGGCAAAGCAGCCTGGCCCCTCGTTACTGTTTCTCAGGAGATAACTTCCATCGTTTCCATTGGACAAGAGAACGGCCTCTGCAGCATGACGGGTCAGGTCATGGTGGTACCACCTTTAACAACATAAACAAGATTAACCTGTAACTCTACTGTGATAGTGTAGTTGATGTAACATTGATCTATTCCATTTCCTGTAGAAAAAAGATATTATCTAAATTACAACAATCTTTAAAGGCATATTTAAAAACATTTTCGATATTTTGGTTTAAATTTTCATTACATCCTGACAGAAATTAATGATTTAAATAAATTCAATCTGGTATCTGTGACTTTTGCAGGACTGTAATAAGCCTCATTTCATTCGACTTGATTGAGTGGCTTTGGAGGGATGCCTGAAGGGAGGGGCTATCAGTGTTGCCGACTCGGCTACTTTCTTGCTAGCTTTAGGAGCTAATGGTAAATGGACTGTCCTTGTATTTCTCTTTTCTAGTCTTCCGACCACTCAAAGCTCTCTAACACTACTTGTCATCATCATTCACCCATTCATACACTGATGGGAGGAGCTAACATGCAAGGTGCCATCTGCCAAGTTACTCCACCAGATTAGTTACTCCTGATGTACTCCATCAGGAGTAACTAATCATTAATACCTAATTATACACCGTAGGCACAGTTAGGGGTGCAATTTGGGGTTAATGTCTTGCCCAAGAACACATCAATATGGACTAGCGGCACCGAGGGTCGAACCACAGAAGCTCTGATCCACGGACGACCCTGACTGAGCCACACCACAGTCACCATTAGGGCTGCAACTAACGATTATTTTAACAATCGATTAATCGGTTGATTATTTTTTCGATTAATCGGATAAAAAAAAAATCTAAAAAAAGCATTAGTTTCCAACCCTTTATTCAAAAACAGAACTGACGGTGCAAAACATCTTCAGAAAGCACAAACAGGTTGCTCCTTGAACATCCCTGACCTGTTAATTAAGAAAATAAAATAAAAATGTAATAACACTAAAAACATACCCATGTATGCTTTATATCTGCCGAATGTGAGCCCATTTTACTGTAGTTGATCTCCTTGGAGCAGAGGTTGCATTTAGCATGCCCTGCTTTATCAATATGTATGAAATACTGGGACAGTGGGAAGCTGTACTGCTCCTCTCACGTCTGTTTGGACCTCCACCTGCCTTAAACTCTTTCATTCACATCATCTGATCAATATCTGGGTCTCTTATGACCACGACATCACGTTGTTGGCTATTCTACTTTGAGTAAAAAAAATTAAAAACCTGCAGCCAGATCCTCCGGTGTGCCGGTTTAACGTTAACGAGTGACAGCATGAACTGAATCAGATCGGGGGGTGACGGCATGTTTCATCACGTTACATTTTTTTACAAGCAAGACTGAACTGTAAGGGAACATAACGGAACTTTAACGACAATACACAACCCAAACACATTAGCTAACGTGATAGCAAGCTGACTAGCTTCCATTAAAAACAAGTTTGAGGGAAATGAAGACGCTGGAGAAATCTTAACTCTGATTGGCCAAGACTCGTCAAAGATCTTCTATTTTTGCGAAGATCACCGTCTAAACTTTTCTCAGTGACTGGCGTAATAATCGCGCGACACAACGAATTGATAATTAAATTTGTTGCCAACACTTTTGATAATCGATTTTTATCGATTCGTTGTTGCAGCTCTAGTCACCATGTACATATATATATATATATATATATATATATATATATATATATATATATATATATATATATATATATATATATATATATATATATATATATATATATATATTGGTAAGTGAAAAATGTTAGTTTTCCCTTTAAATCATGGAATGTAAGGTCCATAATGTCTAACAAAGTTGTTTTCTAAAAGTAACAGCCTGATATACTAAACAGTAATACTGCTAGCTACTTTCACTGGGAAAGAGTTGGGCTGGGGTTTTTGGTTGGATACTTTTTAAAAGCTATCTTATTCTTGCTAGTTTCTCAAGGTTACCAATCCTACCTTGAAGGAAAACATGATGCCACTACAGCAGCGTGTGTCTCAAAAGGCTGGGTTGAGTGGTGGCTCTTGGCCTTCTCTCTTGTTCTGCTCTGTGTGAAATACACATTGGTCCACAGCAAACACTCTAGTACACTGAGATGAGAAACCGCAATGTCCACATTCACTGCATTAAGGTGTGCTCCGAGCATTTGTATCCTGAATAGAGCACAGATCTGATTACTATGATCTTATCCCAATTCTCTAGTTAAGGCCCGTTCAACCAGGGACATTCATGCTGTTGATCAAGCCCACAGTTTTACGTGTGAGGGAACCAGTGGCGGGCTGTCAGGGCCTGCTAAGTCTTATCTGCTGGCCTAAACAGAATCACAAAGTTATAGCTATTTTATAATTACATTTTTATTTAAAACAAAATTTAAGTAATGAAAAGTTATATTTTTTTTATATATTTTTTTTTTCTCACAAATACACTACATGTATTATAACTATTTTTCCCTATTAGCTTATTTTCTCATTGCACAAGCGCCTGTCTTGTTTTGTTCCTCAGCTCAGGCCAGCAGCACTGCTTGCTTGACAGCTGGTTAAGTACAGCTCATCCAGGGTAGGAAATTTACATATTTTTTAGGAGGCAATTTTTGCCTCCACCGACAGGGGCATTTCAATAAAAATTGGGGGCACTTTTTGAAACTTGTGAAATAACATTTAACCTTTGTTCAAAATAATAAATATACTTATTTAAGCTTGACGTATATGAGCAATTGTCATCAAATGGCAATAATAAGACTATTAGGCAGTAGTCTACAGATTCAAAGTGTTTTCTTTGATTTTTTGAACAGAAAACATAAATCAGACAATCATATTAAATTGTATTTGTATTTCTTTGTGGTAATTTATTGTTATTAATTTTTTTAAACACCTATTAACAATTATAACTTTTTTCTTTCTTTTTTTATAATTCAAAATTATATTTATTGATTTATTATTACCGTAATCATGTTGTACCTACTAGGGGTGGGAATCACCAGAGGTCCCACGATTCTCTACTATCATGATACTATGATATATTGAGAATTGCGATTTATTCCTTTTTTTCCACCGCAAATTGTCCCCAAAGGAAAACTTTGTCAACATATTGTATCTAAGAAGATAAAGTTTTCAGTCTGCTCATTTCACTTCAATACTTTTTATTGCAGCAAAATGTGATTGTCAAGCAGACAAACTGACCAACACTGTCATAAATGTTGTCATTTCAGCTGGTTGCGCCGAAGAGGGGGCGGGGCTTATCTCTGTGCAGGTTTCATTTCCGCCATTCACCATGGAAATAACCACTCTCTGCTTCATACTTGTTGTGGAAATCCCCAAAAAACGTCCTTGTGTCTGGGTTCATAATCAGTGTTGGGGGTAACGAGTTACAAAGTAACGGATTACAGTAACGTAATTACTTTTATAGGTAACGAAGTAAAGTAACGCATTACACTCAACATATTGGTAACTACACTACTTTACTAGACCTCAGTAACGCACGTTCCTGCGTTACTCAAGACATTTGTACCAGTCCGAAAAGTTCTCTTTTAGCGGCGCGCGAGTCACACGACACTTCCTGATGAACAGCCAATCACAGAACTCCATCTGAGTGATCTGAGTGACGTAGCTGCTGGTGCGTAGAGGGAGGGAAGCGGGGAATGGAGGAGACGGAGACGGAGAGCCCGGATCCAACTGGGAGGTTCTCTCCAGGTTCCCTAGGATTAAGGATATTGCAAAGCAATACAACACTCAATACCATCAAGTGCACCTGTCTGTAATGACGTGGAGCTTCTAATGAGGACAAGACACGTCTGTATGAACGGACTCCCTCTACTGGTGAACTGCAGTATTACAGCTGTTAAAGCATTGAGAACGCGCTCTTGCACCAGACATGTATATATTTTCCACACGTAACATCAACATTAGTTAGCGTCAACAAGCACGTATCACTGTACTTTATAACTTCAAAGTAAAAGCACTTCCTGTTTACATGCTCTTCACAATAAGAGTAAATCATGTAATAAAACAAGTTACAACACTGTGGAAAGGCTTTCAGCCTGGGCAGTATTGTTCTGACCCCAAGGAGGAACAGGCTGTCGGATAAAAGATAAAGAGGCTTTTACTCATGCGATACAATCGCTATTTTGAAGGGTTAGGGAATAGAGAAAAATGATAAACTTCATAGGATATAGTGCACTTTCTGTTTATTTAGGCAATGATGAAGTGGATTTTCTGTTTATTTAATTGCATTTTTGTTTCTATTTTATGGGAAAAAGTGCATTTCTGTTTTTATTTTATGGGAAAAAGTGCCATTTATTTTTCTTAAACCACTACAATGATTCCTATAACAAGCTGGTTTTGTTCTGAGGAGTCGGCCCCCATTTGGTTTAGTGGGGTCTCATGTTTACAAAAGCCTGTTTTTGGCCTGTTTTAATGTATTACTTCTGTTTGACCGACCTGTATGTCCCCACCACACACAGCCTCTTGTATCCTGTTGTTTGTGGATTTTAAAGTGAGGCATATTTCTTTGGTCAGACAGTGTGAACAGGGTTAATGTTCGTTCAAGTTAGTGGCTGAGTTTTATATGCCATTTTGTTTTACATGTTTACAATTACAATACACTATGTGGAAAGGCTAAGAGATGCCCTTAATTGAACATTGAAAATAAAGTGATGAAAGGGCCATGATGTTTGGCCATGCGGTTAATTTGGACATTTGCTTAAAAAAATGAAGTAGTGAATAGTAGTGACGTTGCTTTTTCAGAAGTAACTTGTAACTAGTTACTTTTTCTGAGTAACTACCCCAACACTGTTCATAATATTATCTGTAGCCGCACACAGCTGCTTGTCACACAGGATGTCACGCGGGGAAGTGCGTCTGAATGACGGCCGCTTCCAGCGCTGGTAGAGGACCAGCAGCCAGTTTGATGCTTTATTTTACGTCTTTGAGCAGCGGCGTGTCGCGCATGTTGTCCTGTGTGTTGCGCAACAGCTGTGCGAGCAGCGGCGCTACGAGTGACAGGAAGTCCAGACGGTTGATTTAAACGGCGCATTTCTAATTTCATTTAATTATCAGCGGTTTATATTTCTTAGGGGCAGTTTTGCCCTCGTATTTCCGACGCTGAGCTCATCATCCAATCAGATTGCACCTCTGTTTCTCTCTCTTCTCTCTCTCCGTCGGTTAAACACATGGTGAGGGCCAGCAAGGGGGTTCTGTAGGTGTGATTCTTCACAGAGACAGCACCCACCCTGAAGCAGCATACCACCTACTGCACACTCCACTCCCGTACAGCAGGCGGCAGTATGCACCTAGTCAAGTTGGTTGCAATCTGCTATTTTAACTGAAGAAGAAGAAGCAAACTTTCCCTGTGGATAACACTTGGACCTGCTGTCCTCCCAGCGCATCTCACCCTGCTTGGCCACGCGCGATGAAAGCAGGTTTGCGCTAGCTCGCCGTTAGCTCGAGCGCTAACTAGCACTCGTTGTTAGGGGCGGGGGGCTGGTGCGCCGAACAACTGATCCAGGTGCAAGTACAAAACCCAGCCGGAGATTCCACCATAAAAGGAAGCCAGCTGTAGTTCACATGATGAACATGTGTCACATGTAAGAAACAAATGTGCCTTTTAAATAAACAGTTTGAACTGTACATAGGGATAGGGATGATTCTTGTTGATATACCACCTCCAACTAAGACAGATGCAGAGAAAACTAGTAAAGGGATGTGAAAGTTCATTGTTTGCATAAAGAGTTTCTGAGAGTGTATACAAAACCAGCTATGGGAGTGTGTAAACATAGAATGGAGGATTATGATCCGTCATGTACTGACTGCAACATGCATGAGGGGCCAGAATATTAGGCACACATAAGTTTAATAAAAGTAGTATAATGCATTGCTGAGCTATTGTATTGTATTGTATTATATTACATTGGATTGCACAGCTGTACCTGTTATGTCACAGCGTTTATAACTTTTGTTCCATTTTGTACTCAAATCATGATTTAGAAGCAGGTTTGCATTTTCCCTGACAAAGAACAGCAATTTAATGCTGCCCTACTAGAAGAATCTAGAAGCTTAGGCTGAAGCCTGAGAAACGGACTTGCTGGTGGATTTACTGATGACACCTTTCGCACAGAGGGTTACGGGGGGTTCTGTGCATCTGGTCAGTGAAATGCTGGTTGTGTCACTGTTTTTACATCTGCAGTCTTATTTAATCATAAACAAGCCACAGCGCTGTTGTTGCTGCTGGTCGAGCCGGGACTGGGGCTTGTCCCGCCTCTCCCCTCGCCAAGGTGCCAGCAGCTGCTGGAGATGTTTTGTGTATGCAGTGTTTTAGTGCCGTGGTTTTGTTGGATTGTTTTGTCATAACTAAATGTGACTAGTTGTTGATTTGCACAACATGCATTGTCCGTTAATGACGCAGCAACGGCGAGGTTGGAGGCATCCAACGGTAATTGCACATTGCTCCACGGAGTGTCCACTGTTAACCCTATGCGCCCCAAGTCCTCCAAAAATACAGCTCCTTATTTATCTCTGCAACCACATGGTTGTTTAACTACAATACCGTAACCCTTTTGAGAAGAGACCTATGGTTTAAATTTTTTTTAAGTAACCGTTAATAAAGTACCTTTTTTCTCTGTCATAGTGGTTGAAATAGCTTTGCAGGTCGGTCCACACAGCCCATGTGACCGACATGCCCGTAAAAGTGCAAAAAAAATGGCCATGTAGCAGAGTGAGTTCCTGCTGTCGGAAACAGTGTCCATGGACTGGCAGACCGGGATGGTGGTTCCCATCTTCAAGAAGGGGGACCGGAGAGTGTGCTCGAACTATCTAACTAGCTCATCAGTAGGCTCGTTGGAGATGAACCAGTTCTGCGCAGAATCGATCGGCGCGCAATGCATGCCGGTTAGATTTGTATCCGACTTGCTCTGACGTCATGCACACGTGGTCAACGATAATCTCACGAGAGCAAGCCGGCCGTCGATTTGAGAGCAAGGCGCCGCAGTAGCTCTCTCCTGACTGCCTGGCCCAGTGCATGATGGGAAACGCCTGCTGTCCCACATCAGAGAGCTGATTGGCTCTTAGATCTGACAACAAACACCACGTGTTGGAGAAAATCCTTATTTTATGTGTAGTTGTAATACTTAACGCTGGATTGTTTACTATTAGTCTCATGTTTAATCTGAAAACATATCTTGTGTGGTTGTTAATACAAAATTGTATTTATATAACAAACCACTAGTAATGTATTTCACAGGCAGACATAAAAAGAACAAAGGATGCAGCTACACACACATGTGTGTATATATATATATATATATATATATATATATATATATATATATATATATATATATTAAACAAATATGAATAAATCAAAACGTGATTTGTAAACTACAAGTAGACAAAAGTTCGGAACTAACAGGAAGTCATTTTTTCTGTGACTTCCTGTGTATACTTTGAAGTTTATTGTCAACACCTTCTGCTGCGGCCGCTGCTCTCTCTGGACTCCAGGCGAGGCGCAGCTTTAACGAACGAGCCTATAGTTTTACACGTAACTGGTCCATGGTGTTATAAAGGTTTGGGACCGCTGGACTAGAGGAGGTAGAGGGAAAATGCATAATATTATTGTAACTCGCCACCTGCTTGCGTGGAGTCTGTGTTCCACCACAGTCCCCGATGTTGGTCATGATTCATTTTGTTGACTAAAGAAGTCCGGTAAAGTTGGAAAGAGATTCACAGATTCGGACTTCCGGGATCAATAACTCGTTCACTAAACGGTGTTAAAACACAAACGATACATCTCTGTAATCGTAGTGATGCAGACAACAAGCTACAACCTTCATTTTATAAAAACGGGTCGTTCTCCGAGCTGTATGGATAACATTGGTCTCTATGTTCTGTGAGATGAGTGCGCGCAGGGACCGTCTGCAAAATGCAATGCAGAAAATACATACAACAAAAATATTCAATGACTTCACTATTATGAATTGTAGCATTGCCAAAATGTCATACAGCAATGGGCTCCCCCTTGTTGTACTACAGTTGTCCTTTTGAAGAAATATGATTTATATTAATATTTAATTGCAGTAAATATTCAATAGGGTTACATTAATAAAGTTTTAAAAGACAAACATCATGTCCTAGATCAGTGGGCTCCCCCTTGCTGTACTACAGTTGTTACTTTGAAGAAATATGATTTCTATGAATTTGTATTAATTATTATTCATATTTTTTGCAAACAATATCCAATAGCATCACAGTAATAAAGTCTAAAATGACAAA
>NC_136599.1:28260219-28346675 GCF_910589615.1 Taurulus bubalis
ATTTGATGATAAAGACACAAGAGAAGGTCGCCGTGCACGAGACAAACTTGCTCCCACTGGAGACGTTCGGGACAAGTGGGTGTCTCTCCTGCCGTGGATGTTCGATCCAGCACTGATGTGACTGTGGATGAGCAGCTGGTCCCCTTCAGAGGTTGCTGTCCATTCAAAAAGTACATAGTAAACAAGGAAATATGGGATAAAAAAAATATGGGCAGCACGCAATGCCAGGTCCAGCTATGCATGGAACATGCTAGTATACACCGGACAACCTGCTGGTGCGCAGTCAGAAAACAACCAGGGCATGAGAGTTGTCCTTGACATGAAGGTCTCCAGGGGAAAACGATCACCTGTGACAACTTCTTTTGATTGACAATTTATACTTTAAATAACAGTCAAACCAGGTGGGGTCATTTTTGACCCCAGAGGACAGCAGGTGTATGGCAAACGGGAGGACATTACGAGGGTTAAGTACGGTTCAGGTTTTTATTGAGAGGATTCCAAACAGGTGGTAAAAAAAAAAAAAGGGTTTATGGGATTTATTTTTAATTGGACCTTTACGATGTAACAACGTCGTGTTTGTTGGAATGTTATGGATCAATTTGAGGAGTCATCGGTGATTTTGCTGTCGTTTGTTTGTTGTCTGACAAAAGTCTCGTTTGTAACTGCTGTTACAGCTGGAATCACAAGAATCGTAGGTTTCCAGAAACATATGGCACACTAGAATGTACAGTAAAAGACGCCCGCGGGACGGCAGAACGTTAAGATTATGCCGAAATAGTTTCTCATGAAACTCAGAGGTAAAATTATTAATCAAAGACAACGGCCATTCCATATTTATTCACCCCTTAAATAAAGCTCAGTTGATTTGCTTTATACCGATGTAATATAGAGGCAACAGGTTTTCAATACAGTAATTCCACAGAGGTTTGGGGGTCTCTTTCCTTCATGATGGGGTCTGGTGATGGTTCATGGCCGGCGGTCGTATTCGCTGATCTTTCTTTTGATGTGTGACAGTTTGGACCTGAGAGATTTATGTGATTCATGCACAACCAAGGTTTCTGAAACCACGACCCTGTGTTTTGGTGCAGAAATTCTAATTGCATCTTAATCAGCGTTGTCTGAATTTGGCAATGGAAGACAATTACATCACTGTTATTGTCTTTTCAGTAACATTATTAAACTGGAATTCAGTAAGTATAAATGACAATGAATCGCCACCTTAACGTTGATCCTGGGCGCTATGTAGTCCGGGGCATCAACCCTGGTGGGGTCTCCCAAGGCAAACAGGGGTCGGAGGAGAGCCAGGCTAAGATTGGTTAAAAAAAAAAAAAAAACCACACGATGGAGAGCAGCCCACGGACTTTAGCTACCTCGTCCGGACCAGGGAAACCCTCCCAGAGCCAGACCCAGAAGGGGAGCATAGAGCAGCCACCCTGTGGACTCACCCCCTGCAGGGACAAGCATCGGGGTCGGGTGCTATGTAGACCGGGCGGCGGGCTGGCCAGGGGGCCTTGCTGAGACAATAGACTAGCTCCCCGCTAGCAGGGAAAGAGCTGGTGCAGGAGGTGGAGCGGTACCAGCTAGATATAGTTGGGCTCACGTCCACGCACAGCAAGGGCTCTGGAACCAAGCTGCTGGAGAACGGTTGGACTTTGTCCTTTTCTGGAGTTGCCCCAGGATGAGAGGTGCCAGGTGGGAGTGGGGATCGGACCCCGGCTGAGCGCCTCTGTGTTGGAGAACGAGAGGGTCGATTCCCTGAGGGTTGCGGGGAGTAAGGCTCTGATTGTTGTTTGTGCTTATGCACCGAACAGCAGTTCAGAGTAGCCGGCCTTCTTGGAGTCGGTGGGAGGGTTCTGGAAAGGGCGCCGCCTGCCGACTCCATAGTTCTCCTGGGAGACTTCAACACTCACGTGGACAATGACAGAACCCTGGCGGGGGTGATTGGGAGGAACGGCTTGCCCGATCTGAACCTGAGTGGTGTCTCACTATTGGACTTCTGTGCTAGCCACGGTTTGTCCAGAACGAACACCATGTTCGAACATAAGGAGGCTCATAAGTGTACCTGGTCTTGGACACTTGGGTGAAGAGAGGAGCAGAGCTGTCAACTGATCACCATCTGGTGGTGAGTTGGATCGGATGGCGGGGGAGTCAGCTAGAAAGACCTGGCAAGCAAACGTGTGGTGAGGGTGAACTGGGAACGTCTGGTGGAGGATCAACTCCCACCTCTGGAAAAACTTCTCACAGATTCCGAGGGAGGTTGGGGACATGGAATCCGAGTGGACCGTGTTTAAAGCCTTTATTGTGGACGCGGCCGCTAGGAGCTGTGGTCGGAAGGTCATCGGTGTCGTGGCGGCAACCTGAGAGCCCGGTGGTGGACACCGAGGGTGAGTGAAGCCGTCAACTGAAGAAGGAGGCCTTTCAGGCCTGGCTGGCCCAGAAGTCAGCTGAAGCAGCTGACAGGTACTGGCAGCTGCGGTGGTCATGGATGCTAAAACTCAGGCATGGGAGAAGTTTGGGGAGGCCATGGAGAAGGACTTTCGGTTGGCCTCAAGGAGGTTCTGGTAAACCCTCCAAGGAGTGCCGGACCCATTGCAACGGGCTATCTATCTGTACGACTGCAGTAGGAGCTGTGTTCTTATTCTCTGCATTAAGTCAGATGCGTTCCCACCTGTCCTGTTTGTGAATTTCACGTAGACTGACTAACTTGGCCTGCCACACTCACCAGGAACTGTGGACTGCCCTCAGGGTGCTGGTCCAGCTCTCTGCCCAGATCGGCCAGGTCCTGGTTTATGCCGTCCAGCTCGGCCTGCAGGCTCTTGTACTCCTGGTTTTCCTGGTCAAATTCACGTTTGTAGTTCAGACGCTCTTGCTCATCCACAATGGAAGGAAACAAACTGCATTACAGCGTAGCAAAGTGTTTCATCTGCATATAAGCCTCAATGTCTAACTTGACGTAATTTTACATTAACAGAAATTTTGCATCATTATTGAACATTGCATATATTTTCTATACAATGTCTTTGGTACTTTCATAAGTCAAGACTGTATACATTCATTCTCTTTATTTTAAAGATCACAGCTCTTTTCTCACTTCAATTTTATATTAATGTCCCCACATTTTGCATATTTGTCTCTTTGTATAGTTTGACTGTTTTGCCTTTTACATGAATGATTACTTGTCAATAAATCTGTTTGTGTTTCTGATGATCAGATTTCTGATTCAGGTCTTTATCCAGTTCAGTTTTACTAACAGCAGTGTGTTTTGCTCTGACCCATTTGATTTGTTTTGCTCAATGGGCATTGTTCATATCAGTTCAGGTTAGCCTACCTTAGAAAAACCTCAGATCAGTGCGAGCAGACTGCAGTAACAAAAACCTACAGCAAACTCATTGGGCTTCATTTCAAGATGAGGGAAGTGAAAAGAAAAGCCTTTGGGAGGTGCACTGTATGATGCATAGCTTACCCTAGAAGGTACAAAGGCTTGTTGTGGTCCAACTGGTCCAAATAGTCTCTGGACCCTCTCACTATGGGATTATGGTCATTCAGCTGCACCTGTGGGTCACCAGACACATTGTTCACCTGAAGCAAGAGAAATGCAGTCATTCCAGTTTGACAGAAAACGTGTCACGGTAGAGATCCACAGAGAAACCACTAGAAACAAAGAAAATCCTAAAACATTAAACGCTCCCGAAGGAGGGAAGAAAACAGGCTACAGAAACACAAAGCAAAGCTAGACTAGAAAATTTTAACAAACGAAAAATTGCTCTCAAAGGAGGAAACAGAAAACAACTTACGTGGTGAAGCACAAAAAACCTTTGGAAAATTCAACTAGGACTATGGATACAGGCTAAGGTGCACGGACAAGGAAGAAACACTTTGGCACAAGACAAAGGGGAAACGCAGACTATAAGCACATGAGGGTAATGGGGAACAGGTGGTAACAATCAGACTGTGACACATGAGGAAGGGCAAGTGACCTGAAACGAGAGGAGCGTTAGGCTTCAAAATAAAACAGGAAGTTACGAGACCAAACCCCAAGACACAACAACCTGTGACCTGGCTTACATGGAAGGTGGGGTGAACACGGAGGGATCGGGGCAGGCGAAGGCAAACTGCTGCAGGGCCGATGAGCTTGGTGATGGGGAACGGACCCACGAACCGCGGCGCCAGCTTCTTGGACGGGACTTTAAGGTGTAGATCCCTGGCGGAGAGCCACACTCTGTGTCCTGGCTGGTAGGCGGGGGCGGGGCGTCTCTTGTGGTCCGCAGTCTTCTTGACTCGGTCCCCTTGGCGAATCAATACCTGCGTGGCGGCTGCCCAGATGCGGTGGCAGTGCGAACCATGGCATGGGCGGAGGGTACAGACACCTCTGGCTCGTTGTCTGCAAAAACAGGGGGCTGGTAACCAAACACACACTTGAACGGCGACATACCTGTGGCCGAGGTGGCCAGTAGGTTGTGGGCATACTCGACCAAGACCAGGTGTTTGCTCCATGTCGAGGGATTCTGAGACACCAGACACCGGAAGCCAGTTTCCAGTTGCTGGTTGAGACGTTTGGTCTGGCCGTTGGCCTCTGGGTGATAACCCGAGGTCAGGCTGGCCTTAGCTCTGATGAGCCAGCAGAACTCCCTCCAGAACCTGGAGACGAACTGGGGACCCCGGTCTGAGACAATGTCTTTGGGAAATCCGTGAACCTTAAAAATATTGATCTCTGCGGTTTCTTTGGCAGAGGGCAGTTTCAGCAGAGCGATGAATCTAGCCATCTTGGAAAATCTGTCCACCACTGTGAGGACAGTGGTGTTACCTTGAGAGGCCGGAAGCCCCGTGACGAAGTCCACTGAGATGTCGGACCATGGTCTGGAGGGGATGGGAAGTGGCTGCAAGAGACCATGCATGACCCGGAGGACGTCTTGTTTCGAGCGCAGACCGAACATGCCTCTACGTACTCCCGGATCCCCGGCTCCATGGAGGGCCACCAGAACCTCCGGGCGATAGCGAATATCGTTCTTCGAAGTCCCGGATGGCAGGAAAGCAGTGAGGTGTGGGCCCAGTGGATCACCTGTGGGTGCAAATCAACCGGAACAAACAAACGATTCTCTGGGCACCCACTAGGTGACGGAGCCTCACCATTAGCCTGCTTAACCTCATTTTCTATCTGCCAAGTCAGTGCTCCAACCACACAGGTACCTCAACCCTGGTCCAGAAGGCACACCAGCATCTCTTCTTCCTGAGGAGACTGAAGAAGATCCACATGTCTCCTCTGATCCTGGTGAACTTCTACCGCTGCACCATCGAGAGCATCCTTACTAACTGCATCACAGTCTGGTATGGCAACTGCTCTGTCTCAGACCGGAAAACTCTGCAGAGGGTGGTGAAAACCGGCCAACGCATCACCGGTACTCCACTCCCTGCCATGGAGACCATCCACCTCAAGCGCTGCATGCGGAGAACGTACAGTATTGTCAGGGACACCACTCACCCCAGCCATGGACTGTTTGTCCTCTCCTCTGTTTGCCCTCCACTATAGAAACCTCCGTTCCAGGACCAGCAGGCTCAGGAACAGTTTCTTCCACTCAGCTGTCAACACCCTTAACTCTGCATCACGGTGACAGCCCCCATCCCATCACCACTACCAACCCCTCTCCCACACTGTGTGTGTGTGTGTGTGTGTGGAATATATATATTTATACTGTCTTCATTATATTATCCAAGACATTGCGCTGCACCTTAACTGCTTCTCTTTTGCACTCTGGACAGATGCAAACTCTATTTCGTTGTCATAGTACTTGTACTATGTGCAATGACAATAAAGTTGAATCTGAATCTGAATTATTAGATTTTGAGATGTAGTAGTCTACATTTATATTGTGATGCAGGCAGACATCTCTTCTTAACGTCATCAGATGAATCTAGATCAGGGGTGGGCAAACTTTTTGGCTCAGGGGCCACATTGAATAAAAAAAATTGACAGACAGAGTGTTTGTGTGAACCTGTCATGGGAGAACAATGTTTAGGACCCAAATGCAGACCACATGAGAGTATGAGTATCTGGTAAAACAGATTATTGGAGCCAAAGGGAAGGTGGGGAGCCTGTGGTCCGCCACAGGGGGTGCTGCGCGGTGTGAGACCCGTGGCTCTCTACTGGACGACGGCGAGGCCGGCAGGGGGCGGTGTGAGAATAGAACGTAAATGACTCAGCTTTTTTGTTCAACTAGGGTCAACCCCTAACCCAACCCTTCTGACCGCTAAGAAATGGAGCTTTTCAGTGGTTTGCGGTATATTAACGGTAATAAAAAAAATAAAAAAGTGTCGCCCTTGTCTGTGGGATCAGTGGGGGAGGGGTGAAATTGACCAGCGCAGCACAGCAAGTGTTGTGTGTCGCTCTAGTTCAGCAGAACACGGCAGGCAGCGGTCCGCACGGCGCGTACAAACTGCTGTAACGCCTCTCTGCTCCCGACTTGATTTTCCCAAAGCACGATGACCACAACAGACCAGCGTTGATGTTTCTTCATGCTTATTTATTGCACAGCGCTTTTTTAGGCTTTTGGTGTGTGTGTTCTTCTGCAGCAGAGCCGTGTGCGCAGCAGAAGGCATTACAGCGGTCTTTCTGCTGCAGAAGAACACACACACAAAAAGCCTGAAAGAGGCTGTGCAATAAATAAGCATGAAGAAACATCAACGCTGGTCTGTTGTGGTCATCGTGCTTCGGGAAACTGAACTTGGGAACGGAGAAGCGCTACAGCGGTCTTTACTATAACTTTTTTTTTTTTTTTTAAATGTTATAATAATTATAATACTCGGCGGGCCGGATTAAAATGCGGGCCATAGTTTGCCCACCTCTGATCTGGATGGTAAATGTGAGGAGAGAGATGATTTTTTTTAGTTTGGATGAAGTTGACCCTTAAAGCGACAGTACAGCTGTCAGATAAATGTCAGGTTGGTTTATCGAGAGCGTCACCAGAACAAATGGCTCATAGGAATTGGCCTATGAGCCATTCACATGGCTTGAGGATTCACTGTTCCCCCAGATGTGTGTTTAAAAACATACATCTGTCCATTATTGTATTAGTTCAGTATTGTATGCAAGATAACAGGTATGTTTATGCATTGCAGTGCACACTAATAGGACATCACTCATTTTCGTTTCCACATAAAACAATTAAATGTCAATTTGAATAGCTTGTATGTATGCGTATTATGCCATTGACAGACAATATTGATATTGGTATCAGTTGACAAGGTATGTCTATAAATGGCAGTGGCATGGCCACACTACTGTACTGTGCACATGTTTAAAAAAACACATGAACGTATGAACCAGTGTATTTGAATAGCATACACTGACAAATGAGAGACCATTACAACAGGTTCATAAGATCTCAATATGAACAAGAACATTGTAAACACTCCAAAAAAAAATAAACACATGACTTGATTGAATACTTTCAAAAAGGGGATTGACAGAATTAGAGACATCCATAGGGATATATAGAGATACGGTAGTGTGGCTGTGAGGCAAAATGTGGGATACTGAGAACTTCATCAAACCATATAAAAACACTTTCATTTTTATAAAATGTCTTAAACACAATTCTAAAGAGTTTGTTTTCATTAAGAGAGTTAGTGCAATATGGGGTTAAGTGTCTTGCCCAAGGACACATCGACATGGACGAGCAGAGCCGGGGATTGAACCGCCGATCCTCTGATTGAAGGACGTCCATGTTCTAGCACTGAGCCAGAGTCGCCCCAGAATATAATAATAAATATATCCAGCAAAACAATGAATGCACATCTCAAAGTCAAGCTTGGTTTAGAAATGTAAAAGTGAAAAACTGTCGACTAAAACTCTTCTAAACTGTACAGATGACGTGTATAAACAGAACAAATCAAATGAATTGCAAATTTAGTGAAAATGTGTTTTCCAGATAAATAAAACCCACATATATTTGTATTTAATATAAATATAACATGCGTTTACTTTACGCTTAAATTATCAATATATAAGACTTCTAAATATTATAAACTAAAACAGGGATCAAGTGATTTTGAAGCACAAATCCTCTAGTTTACAACAAAGTATAAATCAGCTATTATACATCTAATTTTCAAATACACTTTCAGTCAGTTTATTGGGTTAGCTAAAATGTGTGCAGTATAAGGCGACAAGAGTTTCAGCCTTGATGACGTTTAAAATATTCCGTTTTAGCTTTGTTTAGGTATCAGTGCAACAGTATTGTGATGTTTAAATGTACTACATTTACTGTCGAGTACGAGAAACATCGCTCAATATAAGACAATTCAACAGTGCAAGTCTCAAGAACGAGTATTGAAAGTGTCTGAAACCCTCCAACCTGTCAAAGATTACTAGAATAGTACATATGTCATTTATTGTGTGTTATTAATAACTTGCTTGTATACTATTTAGTTCCAGACCATAACCAGCATAATCCATCTAATATGTTGAATCTAAATATTACAATAAACTGCATACAAATGAAATATTCAAAAGTTTACACTGAATTTGCAACGCTGCTGGCCTTCTTTACCAGCTTGTCCAGTCTCCTGCTGTCAGCTGTTGTGATGCTGTTGCTCCAGAAGACCACTCCATAAAAGATGGCTGATGCCACCACCGAGTCAAAGAAGGTCTTCAGGAGCTCCCTGCACTCCAGAAGACCTCAGTCTCCTCAGCAGAAAGAGTCTGCTCTGTTTGTAAAGTGTGTGTGTGGTCAGTCCACACACACACACCAATGTTTTGTTGAACATTGTTTTCAGTTTACATATCCCTTTAATAATGACAGTGGTGCTCTAACCTTCATTTTTAAACAGCAAATGACCAAAATAATGTCCATTTCTCACAGAACGTATACTGAACACAGATTCACTGGTATTTGTATCATTTGTATTCATTTAGTTGGTGCTTTCTGTGGACTTTGTAAGAGTAGTACATTTCTGAAGCAACGGTCACCTTATATGCACATAAATATGTAAATATAATATAGTAGAGCACCAATAGTCCCACCCGGTGTGCTGTATGTTATCAGCTGAAGACGGTCGAGAACCTTTTACATGGTCCGTACTGCAGCAGGAACATGGAGCATCCTAGTTTATTCTGAAATATACCTCCTTTCTCTTTGCACACAATTTAATCACATTTTAAAAGTTTGGCACCTTTTAAAGGTTAACCTTTGGATTTGTAACATTTCTGTATCTCTGGTGCCACCTTCAGGCCAAACGTCACTTCACTACTTTATTTTTGTTGCCTTGGAATTTGCCAAACATATCAATGTTTTGTTCTCTTTTTCATCAAGTGCTCTGTCTTCCATATTCTTCCAATAGGTTTTATTAAATACGATGCCTTCACCACCAGCGTGGCTGTAGTTTTATTACATTTAATGTTTGATGTTCAAACTCAAAGCAATGCTGAATGAAATATTGATTCACTGGTTTGCAGAACATCAGACTATGCCTTTTGAAATTAATTTAAATGAATCTGTGTTGATATGGTGTGTGCATGTGTTTCAGTGCTCAGTGCGCTCCCTCTCTCCTCTCTGAAGTTTATCTTCTCAGAACTCATGAATATGTGGGGACGCTTTAAACCTGGATTGATTTAAAAAAAGCAAAAGATCTGTTCTTTGCTCTACAAGTCATCCAGATGACTCGGTGTACATGTTGGTGAAGAGGTTTGAGCAGCATTGTATCCACCGTCGGCATTTTCATGACACCTGCGACCGATTCACTGTTCTAAAACCCATTTCCCACGTTAACTCGACAACACTGAAGCTACAATAAATCTCTTACAAAAGTGACGCTTGAGTGTTTTATTGAATGAAACACCAAAGTTGAGACAGTGGCCTCTGGACGCCCGGCTTTCGTCTCTTTTGTCCTTTCTTCCACATCCATTCGGTCGGGTCCCAGGATTTCCAAAAGGCACGAGCTGCACGATGATATCGAAAACTAGAAATAAGGGAAAGAGAAAAGGCAGTTAATCACATCTCCAAAAGCCAAAAGCAAAAAACTAGAGAAGCCAGAAGCAGGTGATTACCTACCACAGAAGTTGAGGCCATCTGGCACTGAGTTAGAGGAGAGCCGGGGTCGATCTGCTGGAGGCGATGAGTTGATTGCAGGCAGGTGAGCAGGAACCGGGAGAGACCAGGAAGCGGCCGTGACACTTATCCACTGAAACACAGAAGAGCACTTCTCTCCTGCTCCCTTGTCAAGGCAACTCTGGAGGTACGTTGAGTTCCTCTCAAAGGAATTAATACATATTACATTAAGTACAATAGAGGGAGTAAAATGAGTCATCTCTGGATTATTAAAAGAAGTAACATGAAGAGTAGCAGGTCGGTTCGGTCCGGATGGCTCCCCGGCCAAAGTCGGGTGCTGGGGCTCAGCTGCAAAGAGAGGTGTGGGAAGTGGCCACGGGGGTAAGGAACACGTTACACACACATTTCCTACTTTGTCTTTACATCATAGACTTTTTAAGTCACACTGTTTCCATGTCAGGAGCTCTAACTTACCTTCTTCATCCTCAGTGAACAGCAGCATCTCAGGTGGTGGATTAGGATTAAAGTGAAGTACGAGCATGGTTAGTAAAACACATATAATTATCACATATTATTTAAATTTAGGGAAAGCATGCATGCTCCATGGACAAACAGCCTTTTAGGCTTCTGGCCTCCCTTGCATATTCTATTAATATTGATATATTTTTGTTGAATGTTCATTTGTACGTGCTATTGCAAAACAGAAGCTCATACTTACTTTTTTCATCCAGAGTAAGATGAGTTTAAGTGAGACAAAATGGTTAGTAGGGAAAATAATCTTTGACATATTGAATATTACAATTAATAATTTATTTAAGAGACTTTACCTTTTTTTGCCATATTAAGGCCAGTTGAACCTGTGGAGAAAGACGTTCTCGAGGCAGATCTAAGAATCAAAGAGACCTGGCAAACATATGATGAACACATAACATATGCTCAAGCAAGAGCAGCATGAGGAAAAGATTGAGAAGCAGGAGGAGGAGGAGGAGCAACAGGTGGCTGCTCCGCCTGCTTTTCCACCTGTTGCTCCTCCTGTTTTTCCAAAGGAGGAGAAGCAGCAGGTGGAAAAGCAGGAGGAGCAGCCAAAGGAGGAGGAGCAAAAGGTGGGGAGTTAATTCCACTTCGGCCTCTTCGCAGCAGATCTAAGAACCAAAGAGACAAACCTGGCAACCATATGTTGAAAAATGAGCATCAAAATAGTCAAGAGCAGCATGAGAAAAACTTAAGGAACATTTTGAGGAGAAGATTATGGAACAGCGAAAGGAGGAGGAGAAGCAAGAGGAAAAGCTAGAGGAGCAGCAGGAGGAAACACTCAGGGGCAGCGAAAGGAGGAGGTGGGAATGCTGGAGGAAAAGCAGGAGGAGCAGCAGGAGGAAACACTCAGGGGCAGCGAAAGGAGGAGGTGGGAATGCCGGAGGAAAAGCAGGAGGAGCAGCAGGTGGGAATGCTAGAGGCAAAGTGGGAGGAGCATCCCAAGGACAAGGAGCACCAGGTGTGAAGCAGGAGGAGGACGAGGAGCACAAAAACAACGGGTAGTGAAAGGAGGAGGAGGTGGGAATGCAGGATGAAAAATGGGAGAAGCAGCAGGAGGCCAAGGAGCAGCAGGTGTGGAAGCAAGAGGAGCAGGAGGAGGAGGACAAGGAGCAGCAGGTGTGGAAGCAAGAGGAAAAGCAGGAGGAGCAGCAGGAGGATGAGGAGCAGCAGGAGGAAAAACACAAGGGGTAGCGAGAGGAGGAGGAGAAGCAGATGGAAATGCAGGAGGGAAAGCGGGAGGAGCAAGAGGAGGAGGACGAGGAGGACGAGGAGCAGGAGGTGTGAAAGCAGGAGGAGGAGCAGGAGCAGGAGGTGTGAAAGCAGAAGGAGCAGCATGTAATGTTAACCTGTTGTGTTATGAATGTTATTATGAATGCTATGTTATAAATGTTATGTTCAGGAGGTCAGTGTAGCTGTGAAGCCTGTCAGTCACGGTAGCTCCCTGTGAGCATGCCAGTGGTTGTCAGAGGAGTGAGGTGGGGTGTTGTTGTGGTGCTATGAGCGTTTTGAGAGAGAGTCTATGACCCGGAGCAGAGGTGAAGCATGTTGAGAGGTTTTCACGGTGTTTACTGTTGTTTTGGCGCAGGCTGCGGCCCACAGTAGCCTGTTCGGTTGTTTCCTTAATAAACACACCTAAAGCAAGCTAACGTCTCGTCGCTTTCCTGCCCCAGGGTCGTTACAATACCATGAGCCGTGTTGTTCATGTCGTCTGCATGAACCAACACTGTGAGAACATGGACCAAGTATCTATGCGGTCTTTTGTAGTCCATCTTTGGAAAATTGTAGTTTCAACGCTGCAGACTTAGTGACGTCACGGACAGAAACGGCACGGCGGCCATCTTTTTTCCACATTTTCGACGGCAAATTTGGAAAATATGAGCCCCGCAAACAAAACTGTATTTCTCTATCACGATACAAGTGTTGACACATTCCACACATTTTGTGCTAAAAATATTCCGGTTTGACTGTATAATTATTATTTTACACCGAAAAAACGTCAAGTGACCTAAAACTTTTTTTTGCCAAGTAAAAGCCCAACTTTCCATTTATGACGATCCTTCTATTCAACATTTAACATTAATTTACAGATTTTATACCCCTTTGAGCATGTAAGAAACATAAATAAACACATTTGACATGAAATGGTAATATTTCTTACCTTAAAAAGTTGAGAAGCTACTGTGAAACTCTGGTCAGCAGGTGGTCCTCAGCGAGATTCTCAGTCAGCAGGTGTGTTTTCGGTTTTCTTCAGGTCGGTTCTTCAAACGTTGGTTCTCCAGAAGGTTTTTAGGCGATCAGGTTTTCAAAAGATTTCAGCTTTGCAGCAGAAACAAATTCGCAGGTTGACTCTTGTGAAGTTGAAGTGCGAAGGAACGATTGAGAGAATCCGCATGCTTTATATAGTCTCGGTAGAATTCGCCGTTCTGATTCCATGACGTTGACGTACGCGCGTGCTCGCGTACCTGCGTGCGCTACCGAGGGATGATGGACGGATGATCTCCACGTGTCTCTGCAGAAACTCCAGCAGCATCTCATACAAAAGACATGTCCTAACGATGCATTTGAACAACTTCATTCATGGAACAGTTAATAAGTTGCCACCTACCAGAGTCTAATTAAAGTAACAGTATATTATAATGCGGACTATTTCCAAGGAATTACTCAAACTGATCCTGATAAGAAATTTTCAACAAAACAGAATGATTTGGATGTTAAAAAATATTCTTTTATACGAGTTTATCACATTAATGACGACTTACAAATGTGTAAGTGCTGAAGGGGTTATAGTCTTTGCTCATAGCTCCACAATCTTGACTTTGAGGCTACAGCAAATATCTAAATTCTCTTTTTGAGATCCCTCCATCATTCAGAGATTATCACACAATCCTAAATGTTCATTTAGTTAATTTACCTTGGAATTAAGCTTTCATATTATTGACTTTGCATTTCACAGACACCATTAACACAAATTGCTAAAGGAAATACTCAAACAATATATCAGGAACACAAACAGTTTTTATATTTATAAAAAGAACTGTACATCACATTTAGCCATACAATACATCACTAGTTTTACTGCAGCATCAATGACAGCATGTAAAATGTATTAGCTAACATTAAAACTGCAGAACAAATGAGGTGGTGAATCTGGTCTCAGCATCATTTGTAGAGAGCTTCGTTCGCAGGAATCAGTGTTGTTAGGGGGAGTGGGGGTGATGGCCGCACTCGTTGCTGTAGAAAAGACACATTAATATAGACAGTAAATCTAAACACACTTTCTCACATCTTAAATGTGGGAACAGAAAACCTGATCCACACTAAATCTAAATATACCATCACTGAATGTTGTTTCCATGAAAGAAAGAGCGACATTTTCGGCACGTGTCAGTCAGGACAGCGGGAAGCGAACAGCACTCCTTCGGTGTTATGGAAATTAAACTTGTGCGAATGTGAAGTGAAATACTGAAATGTCTTTAAGCCTTTATTAAAACAGATACATGGAATAATTCAATTGAATGAACAGAGCTCTTTCGCCACAAACGGTTAAGAGATCTGAGCCAGAAAAATAGTTCAGAGTTTTAGACACATTCTATAAGATTTGCAAAAATAGAATTGCCACTGGCAGCTCGTGGCACCGACTGACACCTATAAGGAGAGGACAGGTGGAGATGTTATTCGACTTTTATTTAAAAAAACAAACATAACATTTCGGCATAACCACTTGTCAGTGTCAAGTGAAAAAAAACATGAACACGTTGGCATTCACTAAGTTGATTACCTACGACTTAAAGTAGGCCTAATAATTAGTAAAGACTGAATTCAGCCCTTTATTGTGACGTTGTATTACAGCACTGTTGTGTTCCATGTAGCCTTTATTTATCAGTTTATTTACTGCCTAACTTGTGTCCAGTGATTCAAAGCAATCAGTGAAAGTGTGATTCTTTGGACCGTAAAAGTCTGTTGGAGGAATGACGTCTAGTGTTTGTCTACCAAAATCTTTATAACGCAACATGCTCATGCCGTGTTCACACCAAACGTGGCGCACATTTTCCGCCGGGCGCCGCAATAGACTCATTTGAGGCGCCGCAAATAGCACGTTTAACGCGGGGCGAACAGAGCGAAGGACACGGCGCGAACAGAGCGCGAGTTGAAATATCCCAACTCTTCCGAAAAAAATGCGCGAGTCATAGTTGCGTCAGCCAATCAGCCTCCAACCTGCTTTGGACAGTTACCCAAGTATGAAGATTTAATCTCCTTCCATGTTATATCACTGATAATTTGCTGTCTTTTAGTGTAGCGTTACTAAAAACTGTTAAAAAGTTAAAAGTTAAAAGTTATCTCTGCTGTGAGCTAATTTAGCCTAACAGTTGGAAGAGAGCACTTGGCAATTGTCTGACATCATTTTTTAAACTGCACCAGATGAGGCCCAACCCTTCACTCTGGGGGAGCCGATGGCTGGCAATACGTTAACATCATAAGTGAAAGATATTTCTGAAGGCCCACCTAGCATAAGTGTTATGAGCTGGAAAGAGGAACCCAAATAAGCCTCTCTTCAAGCCGCAGCAGCATCACCTGTTGAAATGGGATCAGAAGTGTTAGTGTGAGCCTCACATTTCATAAACAGATAGTTTTAGGGATCAGTATGGCTTCTAGCAAAGTCAGTGAGTAATGGGCTTTCCAGAAGATGTCAACAAGGCCTCTGTGATTCTACATTACATTTAGCTGACGCTTTTATCCAAAGCGACTTACATTTTTGCTCTCTATACACCGTAGACACAGCAACAGGGAGCAAATAGAGGTTAAGTGTCTTGCTCAAGGGCACAGCGACATGGACTAGCAGAGCCGGGGGCGCGAACCACCAACCCTCTGATTGAAAAGACAGGCATGCTAACCATTTAGCCACAGTCGCCCCAAGGATGTTCTACAGGGTGTCAAAGTCGTCCTTTTCCCACATGAAAAATATTAAGTCCAAACACCGTTCCACCATGATTGATGACCATTTGGTCTGCCTGAGGCTGGCTACCAGCAGCTACTGTCCGGACTCTGCAACCCTGCTCTTTCCATTCAGTGCAAGTCATCAGAGTAAAATGTAATGACCAAAAATGTACAGAATTGCATCGTGTCATAAGGGTTCATAAACACACACACATATACATTATTAATGTAGGTAGATCTTTTTGACTTGGTCATTTTATAAGTAGCTCACGAGCCAAAAAAGTGTGGGCACTCCTGCACTACACCAACAGCGTAGCGAGAATCTGTGTAACTGTTAACCGTTTTGTCGGCAGCGAGCTTACAGGCTTCTGTAATGCTGCGTCCACACCAAACACGTTGCAAATTTGACGCGCGAGTAGATTACATGCAAAGCCAATGCACAGACGCGCGAGGTTGCGGAAAAGCAAATTTTCCGCCGGGCGGCACAAATGACGCAGCGCGAATTCGTGAGAGTTGAAATTTTCCAACGCCCGTCATCACCGCCGTCGCTGAATCAAACTGCTGCTGGTCCGCCTGAAGTAGCGCTGGAAGAGGCCGTCATTCAGACGCTGTTGTGGGTCTACGGTTAATGTTATGAACCCAGACACCATGGAGTTTGATGTTCCCACGTGTGTGGAATTTACACAGCAAGTATTTAACAGAACTAGTGGTTATTTCCATGGTGGATGGCGGAAATGGAAACTGTTTTTACGGAGATAAGCCACGCGCCCTTTCAGGCACGAGTAACATTCGCAACGCGTTTGGTGTGAACGCAGCTTGAGCAGAAAAGTGTGATGCCAACTTACCGCTGCACAGAGTGTCATATGATGAAACTACAGCAAACCCAACCAACTCTCTCCGTCTGGCGAGTGAGATGCTGAACCGTCCACATACAGCTCGAAATCTGCATTCGGAAGGGGGGTGTCTGTAAGATCGGGTCTGGGTGTGCAGACCTGTTCAAGAGAAACACAATTATGCGGCTCCCCCTTGGCAGTCAGTGATATTGACGTTTAAAATGCGTGCTCTGCTACATATCAAATCAAGCGCTTCCTCAACTAACAGTCAGCCAAACACCAGGCAGAACGAGATGGGAGGTGTCACACCCTGCAGCGGCAGCCTCAAAAAAAGTTCCGTCTGCAGTCGACTCCGGTATTAGTAGAAGAGTAGAAAGAGACAAACAACAGAACAGACAAGTGTCGTGTGAAAGGTAAATAAAATGTCAGGAGCCGAAGGCGACAAGCTAGTCCCTCGAAAAGGTTCATAATCTATTGACTCGAAGCTTTTGGGATTTAGGGCAAGCGATGTTAACCGAGAACAAATCATGTGCCCAGAGTGCGTTAGAGTTGTGTCTGCGCCGCATAGCAACACAACTAACTTGATCAACCACCTGAAAAATCACCACAAAACACAGTACAACGAATGCATTAAGGCTAAAGCTAACGTATCTCCGCCCATGTCCAACGTCAACCCAGAAAACCATAACAGCGACCCTGCATAGCGCGGCAGCGTATCCATCCACCTCCCAAAGACACACTGACATGTGTCCAATAAATACTGTGAGCAGTGAAGGCTTTAAAAAAAAAAAAGGTCAAGACACTAGACAAGAGATGCGGGATCCCCTCACGCAATTATTTCTCCAAACAGGCATTACCTGCACTGTATGAAAAACGTCAGGGTGAAATAAAAAGGGCTGCAACGATTAGTTGACGCGTATTTTTTCGACGCATCGTTTGTAATTGAAAAGATTTAGAGCTACCGGTAATTTTCATTCGGCATTGCAATGCACTACATCAGGGGTGCCCAATACGTCGGCAGAGGTAGATCGCATGCCATTTAAAAAAAATTATTCTAGAGCTCTGTCCAGAGATAAAGGAGTTTCTCATGTAGTCAAACATGCAGAATACAACCAACTCAATGACCATCAGTGGCTGCTAGACTTGGCATTTTTAACCGATCTGTTGAATGAGCTTGACCGTGGTTGATATGATCAGCTCAGTTAATGCAACATCTGTCCTCAAAGCTGCAGCGCCGTGGTTTGTCAGTGTCTGTCAGAGTTTATTTATGCGAGTCAGCCTTTTCCCACATGAACATCGTTCCACCAGCAGCTACTACTAATAAATATATACATGTATCATCATTAATTTAGGTAGACATCTTTGACTTGGTCATTTTAAAAGTAGCTTTTAAAAAGTGTGGGCCCCCTGCTCATTTAAAACGTGTGTAAATTGTGTTGCCCTGAAGGAGGGAGCAGCAATACAAGGGACTGCAATAAGTCATTTTGATTTACTTTTAAACCCTTAAACTTTAATTGTCGGGTAGGATGGACTCTTTTTTTTTTTTACTTTTGGACTTTGAATGTCAGTTATTTTGCACTTTCAGAGGCTTGATTGCGATTTTGTTACTCAAATACATTTGAAGTTCAAATTCCAACATTTTAATTGGAAATAGTGATTAGATTAGACGACTAATCGAAAAAATAGTCGATAGATTAGTCGATTATGAAAATAATCGTTAGTTGCAGCCCTAGAAATAAAAAGGGATGTCACAGTACAAGTTTTATTTTGATGCAAAGACGTGTACATTAGCTAGAATGTAGCACAACATGGAAGTGAAAGCAGTGCTCTGTTGATTTAATTTAGTGTAAAAAGTGTTTATACTATTTTATTTATATTTTTCTTCCACGAGATGCACAGTGATAAGGACCAGTCTGATGCAAATATTTGTAGATTAGCCCAGAATGTAGCACAACAATGGAAGTGGGAGCAGTGTTCATTTAAACGTGAAAGCGGAATAAAAAGATGTTGTCCCTAAAATTAACGAATCATCGTGATAAATAATCGTGATCTCAATATTGATGAATAATCGGGATTAGGATTTTGGCCATAATCGCGCAGCCCTACTCCACCCACTCAGCTTGGGCTTCTTGACTTGTCGAACGAGTGCCGTTTGCTCGCCACTGTCCCGACACCTGACTGACGCTGCAGTGCCACGAGGAGGATCTCGGCCTTGCTGCATTTTAGGAGATTATTTGCCCTCTGTATATACAGTGTATAGGGTTTATCCCTCATACAACTTATTGTTTTCTTTTACTTGGGTTTTTGCACAAATTACATTTTAATTGGTGAGCTTTAAAAAAAAGCTACTGGTTGTATCAATGCATCAATTTACCTTCAGGCCCGGTGTTAAAGCATGCATGGGGTCTGGAATCCTTTGCAGTTGATGATGGTGGAGTAGAGCGTAACAGAAGTCTCGGCCACTCGAGGCAATTTGGGGTCCGAGTGATTGACGCAGAAAAGCCCAAATCGTGTGGCCACTCTAGGTTGTCCATCAGGGACATGCTGTGTGACCCCGGATATCCACGTTAACTAGCAAGTGAGCAAGGAGGAGAAAATGAACCTTTAGGATTGGAAATACACTTGAGATTCTTAAGTACAAGATATTCAGTATCTTGGTTTGAACATGACAATTATTCTGTGAAAACGGCAAGACTGCTATGATCCAATCCACTTCAAATCATTTCTCAGAGATACATTACATGAGATATTGTCAATGGTCTCTCTTAAAACATACGATGCAAGTTGTGGTTTGATACTCTAAAGCACCTGGTTGAGGTATTTTTCAGTGGTAGCCACTATGAATAACTTCTGTGATGATAATAGGTGGATTTCCATACTCATCCTTAATGAAGTTCAATATCCTGCGGAATACAAACGGTGAGACCTGCAGCCGATCAGCAATCATTCCTGCACGCCTGAGAGGATCAAATCAGTGAAATGGTTTCATTTTACATAAATGAAGGTACAGCGTCAGTGTTTGGTACTTGCTTCACAAATATGTAAGCAGTTTTCCAAAGAGAACTCAACAGGGCTCATATACATTTTGACCAATGGATTTCCATGACCAAACATTTAGTGACATCTGGGTGTATACATGAAAAAGTGAGAAAATGTAGTATTTATACAAAAAATGAGAATTCAAAAGCATACAGTAAACCTTAAATGACACAAATGAATGAGACAATAGTTTGATTAAATGAATAAACATTTATATCGATGCCTGTGTGTATGCCTGCTTATATTTTGAGTCTTTCTTTTAAAAGCATATTAATTATTTCAAACTCAGCGTAAATGAACATCATGAACACAGGAATATAACACATTTCCATGACTTTTCCAAAACGTTTGGGATTTAATTTATTTTCAAGGACTTTTACCAGGTTTTCCATGACCGTAAGAACCCTGTAGTTAAATAAAAAAGCAACCAATATAAAACCAGGTTACTGTTGCATCTTCTCACCTCAGGAGAGAGTCCACATCATCAAACTCAGCATAACCAAAGCCCTTCAGCCTCTCTGGTTGCTGGGCTCTCGAGGCAGACGCACCGCACTGATCTGGTGAAGGTGGGGACAGAACCACATGTGAAAACAGAATGCACTGATCTGGGACCAGCAGTTCACCCATACAAGATCAGGAGACAGCGAGAGCAGTGTGCAAATTCAAAATATGGAAGAAATTGGTCGACTTTGGAATTGAGGAAATGGGAATGTTTGTCATGCATGTTTTCCTTTACCCTACAATTAAAAATACTAGGCTACTTCAGCACTTTGGATTAGTTTGAGTTGCTTGTACTTTACTGGAGTATTTTCATTTTATACATCTATAACGGAAATGTTGTATTTTTAACATCACTACATTTATTTGACAATATTAATTAGGCTACTTTTAAGATTCTAATTCTTAATACAAAATATAAATCAACTAATGAATAATTATTTATTATCAAGTAATACATAATTAAAGTAGTTCAAATTAAATCCACCTTTAACAGCAGCAACATAAAAGTGATGAAGTGAATGCATCAATAATTACATTGACTTAGAGCAAATATATTATTTTAATGGACCTGGTCTGCCTACAAATAACTTTTACTTTAATTCAATTGATACTTTTGCCATTTTTCTAAACATAATGCTTTCAACTGAAATTATTTTACACTGTGCTCTTGTAAAAAAAAAAAAAAATCTTCTACACATTGCTTGTATAAACATTAATAATAATGACACCGCAAAAGAGTCACAAAGCATAACAAGCAAGCCGGAGTCACAGGAGCCTCGCTCTCCGCGTCCAGAGTGAACATCAATCGCGCTGCTGAGATACCCGTCAGCTGTCTTTCACATCTCCACCTCATTCAACCAGACTTCATGCTCTTGTTCAAGACAACACAGACTGGACTTTTCTCACCGAGTAAGAACAACTGAACAACTGCTTTTGTATGAAGTTAATCAATTTCTGTTCTTTAACATACATCTTTAAAAAAAGGTAAGCAACAAACTGAACATGACAAAAGAAGGAGTGGCTTGTCCCTCACAGGGACCCTTACTACTGAAGATGACAAAAGAAGGAGTGGCTTGTCCCTCACAGGGACCCTTACTACTGAACATGACAAAAGAAGGAGGGGCTTGTCCCTCACAGGGACCCTTACTACTGAACATGACAAAAGAAGGAGTGGCTTGTCCCTCACAGGTACCCTTACTACTGAACATGACAAAAGAAGGAGGGGCTTGTCCCTCACAGGGACCCTTACTACTGAACATGACAAAAGAAGGAGTGGCTTGTCCCTCACAGGGACCCTCACTACTGAACATGACAAAAGAAGGAGGGGCTTGTCCCTCACAGGTACCCTTACTACTGAACATGACAAAAGAAGGAGGGGCTTGTCCCTCACAGGGACCCTTACTACTGAACAGACTGTTTGTTGTTTCCTGATAAAAGACAAATGTTTCTTCTTCAGCATGATATTAAGCTGTTTTACATTGGAATAAAATAGTCTATAACATCTGAAAATAAATACAATATTTAATTGAATGACCAGTCATATCACAAAAATAAAATACATCTTTTTTTTCTTACCTAGCATATATTTTTGATTTATATACTGTTGTTAACTTGCTGTTGCTCCAGAGTGCCTGCTATATTGTTCTGATAACATTACTTTAAAATAAAAGCGTGCAATACACTAGTATTTACTTCATTATTGAATTTGGCGCATTATGCGATTAATCAGTTAATTTTTTTCTAACCCTAACCCTAACCCTAACCCAATAAAACACACACATTGTCTTCTGGTCTCTCTCTGCACATCCGCTTCCCTCAGCAATGCACAGCATCATCGTCTTAGACTTTAACATGTACATTAAACTTAAATTATAACCATTATTTCAAAAACCATGAATTGTAATATACAAGGGGAAACAGCAACACCAAGTGGACAAAATAAGCAACTGCAAGAGCTAGTGGCGAAAATTATAACATTCAAAAAAGGAAAACACATACCTGGAGGCGAAAATAAAACACATTGGTTTCTGGTCTCTCACTCTTCTGCACATCCGCTTCCTAAACACGAAAAATAACAGAATTACACTGAGAAAATATAACTATGTAATGGCGGCCCGATGTAATGCAAACGGCCACGAGGCTCAATCAAAAAGCCACAAAACATTCATGTTCACGGTCTAAATGACACGCAACAGCTGCACACCGTGATCGTATTAGCGACCATAACCGCGTGTAACAGAACCGGTTACATTTTTGGAGAATATAACCAAATAGTGCGACATCATTTTCCACACAATTTACCTTCAGCAATGCATAATATCTAATTGTGAGGAGTAAACGGGACTACGGAAGCCTGGGAGCGCAGAAGAAGACGCGTGAGAGGTCATTACCGCAGAAACAGATTGAGGAAATACCACGAAATAAAAATGACTAATTAAGATCAAATTCACACACTCAACCGGATAGTTAAATGAAAAACAAAAAACATATTGAAAATAAGAAATGGTTAAAAGGTTATAGCGTTCGACTCTTGACAGAACCATCATTTTATATTGTATTTTTGTCGCCAGTAAACAAGTGATATTTTCGTGATGAAGATGGATAACTGATAATCTGTCGCAATCCTAAATGAATGCTGCAGAAAGCCGCTCCGTCACAATGTTTCAAAAGACACGCCAACTCCTGTGTGATTCACTGAAGGCCTTTATCCAACATGATGACAGTTAGCAGTCATGTTGAATCTGGACCAATGCGTGCTGCACAGGGTAGAATATCGTTATGATGGTAGAGATGCATGACCGTAGTCTTGAATATAAAACATTAGCGATGTCAGACAGCACAGTGTTTTATCACAAGTTAATCTGAGCGGATCACACTTTCCCACAGCTGACTGCGGCGGTCGAGCTGGGTGGAAACACGTCTGCACGTTTCACTGACCCGCTGTATGAAGAGTGAACGGGTCTCAAGTCGACTTGACACCAGATAGCGACGTATGACTTAAATACCAGACTGACAACGAGAGCGTGTTATCAAGTATGCATTGACGTTAGTAGTATATTGAACAGGCATCTACAGAGTCACCTACTTGTAGTTCAGTCTTGTCCTCGCGGCGTCTCAACACCACCTCACGAGCAGAGAGAGGATTTGACAGTAAACTGTTCCGTTTATATTCTTTAAAAAGAGACGCTTAAAAGAATGTGACAGAGAGGCGAAGCGATGGAAATGTTGTTTTCCTAGTTAGTCCAATGGGCCCTGAAGGCCACACCGACACACAGCTGCCTCACGCACGCGGAAAACATGACTCACAAACTCAAACATGGCAGCATTTATTTATTTTTGTCCACCCCACTAACTTAAAGACCCCAGTTAAATTTACTCTAACAGACAACACAACTTACTATATCACATCTGCAATATGTCTTTAGATTCTATCAGAGCACTGACCTCAGCTGGTCGTCTCTTCTGAACCGGAACAGCAGGAGCTGGAGGAGCAGGAGGAGCAGGAGGAGCTGGAAGAGCAGGAGGAGGAGGAGCAGGAGGAGGAGGAGCTGGAGGAGCAGGAGCAGGAGGAGCAGGAGGAGGAGGAGCAGGAGAAGCAGGAGCTGGAAGAGCAGGAGGAGCAGGAGCAGCAGGAGGAGCAGGAGGAGGAGGAGCAGGAGGAGGAGGAGCAGGAGAAGCAGGAGCTGGAAGAGCAGGAGGAGCAGGAGCAGCAGGAGGAGCAGGAGGAGGAGGAGCAGGAGGAGCAGGAGGAGGAGGAACAGGAGGAGCAGGAAGAGCAGGAGCAGCAGGAGCAGGAGGAGCAGGAGGAGCTGGAGGAGGAGGAGCAGGAGAAGCTGGAGCTGGAAGAGCAGGAGGAGCAGGAGCAGCAGGAGGAGCAGGAGGAGGAGGAGCAGGAGCTGGAGGAGCAGGAGGAGCAGGAGGAGGAGGAACAGGAGGAGCAGGAAGAGCAGGAGCAGCAGGAGCAGGAGGAGGAGGAGCAGGAGGAGGAGGAGCTGGAGGAGCAGGAGGAGCAGGAGGAGGAGGAGCAGGAGAAGCTGGAGCTGGAAGAGCAGGAGGAGCAGGAGCAGCAGGAGGAGCAGGAGGAGGAGGAGCAGGAGCTGGAGGAGCAGGAGGAGCAGGAGGAGGAGGAACAGGAGGAGCAGGAAGAGCAGGAGCAGCAGGAGCAGGAGGAGGAGGAGCAGGAGGAGGAGGAGCTGGAGGAGCAGGAGGAGCAGGAGGAGGAGGAGCAGGAGAAGCTGGAGCTGGAAGAGCAGGAGGAGCAGGAGCAGCAGGAGGAGCAGGAGGAGGAGGAGCAGGAGCTGGAGGAGCAGGAGGAGCAGGAGGAGGAGGAACAGGAGGAGCAGGAAGAGCAGGAGCAGCAGGAGCAGGAGGAGGAGCAGGAGGAGCAGGAGCAGGAGGAGCAGGAGGAGCAGGAGGAACAGGAAGAGCAGGAGCAGCAGGAGCAGGAGCAGGAGGAGCAGGAGGAGCAGGAAGAGCAGGAGCAGCAGGAGCAGGAGCAGCAGGAGAAGCAGGAGGAGGAGGAGGAGCAGGAGGAGCAGGAGGAGCTACTCAGTTCATGCTTTTCTTTGTGCCTCCTGTTAAATGCAATAGAGACACATGACACAGGATTGTTTCACCTGAAGGAGGGGAAAGCTGCAGTTCAGCAGCTGCTTCCATCATCTCCGTTTTGTCTGAGGAGAAATCTGTAACACAGAGACCCATCAGGACTGAGTTCATCTGAACCACGAGAGACCCACAGAGCAGCTGGTCTCCTGGATGAAGACCACGTACCTCTGAGAACGTTTGGCATGTGAAGGCCCCGAGGAAGACGAGGAAGACGAGGAGGCCCTGGAGTCGGAGGAGGCGGCTGTTGAGGTTGGTGCAGCAGAAGTCGAGTCGGCTGCCTTCTTCTTCTTCTGCTGGAGCCCTTTGAAGTAATGCGGGCTCTCCTGAGCCACATGCTGTAGCCGTGGAGAGGGACGAAGCCTCGTTGGATGACAACAGGAAACGCTTCTCAGTGACGTTTGGATCACGACTCGCTCTGTGACTCACCTCTGCACTTCACATCTGCAGATTCCCGGTAGAGAGTCCAGCGTGGTCCTGAACCCGCCGGCTGTCCTGCATGCCCTCAGAGGAGGAGCCGTCCTGGACGGCAACAGCTGTTGCAGGGACGACGCTGCACAGCCCTCCCTTCAGCCTTCTGGTGCCGAGAGAACCTGGAGACAGACAGAGTGTTCTTATACTCTTCATCAAACAATAAGTCACAGTACAGATGGTAAAACATCAGAACAGCTTCATGTTGAACTCACCACTGGGTCAGGGTCCTCTGGTTCAGCTCAAACAGCTGGATCTCCGTCTGAGCCGTCAGCCTCATGGCCAGCACTCTCTGGATGTTCTTGTAGTCCTCCAGGACCAGGGACCACCGAGTCCTCCAGGACCAGGCACCACCGAGTCCTCCAGGACCAAGGACCAGGGACCACCGAGGCCGTCCAGGACCAGGGACCACCGGGTCCTCCAGGACCAGGGACCACCGGGTCCTCGCGACCCCACAGACCCGCGTGGCCGTTGGGTGGAGCTGGCAGTAAACGGCCTCCACAAGGTGACTGCTGCTGGGCCAAGTTGCTGGGCCAAGTTGCTGGGCCCGAGGCAGCTGAAAGAGTCGTGGAGAGAAAAGCGTGGGTTAATATAGGGCAGATATTTAAGAGAGGACACATTCATATTAGGAGAGAGTCTCACCATTGTAGACCTGAGCTTCATGGTCCATGTTCAGTTATTTATTTATTGTCATTCTCATTCACAGCTGTATGAAGCTGCACATCTGTCCTGGTCCCCTGATGCTGGACTCCATGAGGGCACCAGACATCTGTCCTGGTCCCCTGATGCTGGACTCCATGAGGGCACCAGACATCTGTCCTGGTCCCCTGATGCTGGACTCCATGAGGTCACCAGCCAGCTGGACATCCTGAGCTTCATGGTCCATGTTTAGTTATTCATTGTCATTGTCATGTCACCATTTCTATCATAATGTGGAGAGCTTGTATTTAAAATCATAGAAGAAATAATAAAGCTTCAAACAAAGTTCAGATTGCAAGACTTTTATTGAAATAAAAACAAACACAAAATACATAATGAATAGTAAATAAATGAATACAAAGGAATAAGATATAACTATTATATATATGTATGATGTAACCCCCCTGTGTCTTTCCCTCATCTCCTCTTCAGTTTTCCACTGACGAACGCGCAGTAAGTCACTCATGAATGTACAATAATAGCATAATATATATAGGAATGTAATATGTAATATATAATAACATATAATACAGTGTATTGAACAGAGTGCAGCAGCAGCAGAGCAACACGTGAGCAACAGGTTTAAACAGCAGCGACGTTAGCTGCTAACAGAATAAATAGAGTTGTTAGACGTTTTTAGTAAAGTCAAGTTTTAACATGTTAACAACAAAGCTTCTCTGTGTGACTGTCTCAACAAACCTCTATATACTATAATAATATATACTATTGTGAGAAATATGTTCAGATCCTGGGAGGTGGTGGGAAATGAGGTCCGGGATCCAAAAAGTTATAGTATAATTATATTTAATAAAAAATGATAGACAGCTTATGCTACCGCACGGGCCCTTTAAAATCCACGGCGCACTTCAGGACACCGGTCCGAACAGTCCCCTGAGCAGAGTTGAAAGAGACCGAGCGCTCGCGCACCAGTTAGTTTTCAACTCATTCGCGGGACTGGGTCCTTCCTGTTAGTTTAATGTTTTATTACCTTTCTAAACATATTACTGGCCCTGCTGTTGGGGGCGGAAATAAATTCCTTCTTTCGTCTTCCGTTTTCCGTCTTCTTCTTCTCCAGAAAGGGTAGTGTCCATTGTCTAAAAAGTCAATATTCGGCTCCGCCCCCTCAGGCGAACAAGAGAACTACACTCCTTAAAGCACTAGTCAATATATCATGCAGCATGCAGTATTTGTCTAACATTCATTCACACATCTATCATTCTACAGTAATAAAAGTGACATTCATATGCATACAATTACAAATCCCTCATAATAATATCCCTTATTAATTATCATATTTCATGCATTGTAATTTACACACAAACAACTCATTTTATATAGATGTGCAAGTCACATGTGACAAACTAAGCTTAAAAAACACTACACTATATAATAATATATACTATATAATAAAGTGCATTGAACAGACAGCAGCGTGTTATCAGCGCTGAGCTACACGTGATCAACAACACGACAATAACACGTGAACAACACGGTTAAACAGCAGCGACGTCAGCTGGTTAACACACAGTCATAATAAATAGTGTCGTTTTAAGTTCTTAGTAAAGTAAAGCAACTTTTTAACATATTTAAAAAGCTCCACCGCGTGACAAAGCTCCAACAGTCAGAGCAGACTGGCTGATTATAAGTAACTCCGGGACTGTCAGCCACTAATAACAGCACTAATATGAGCACTAATATGTCACACAGTCATATGTAACAGCAGTTCATAAGCACGACGTCGATAAAGTGTAATAAAATGTACTCGTATTGTACACACGTCTCTCGTCTCTGTTTCTCCGGTGACTGATGGAAGTGTGCCGAGGGAGACTCGGGACTTTCCGTACAGGTTCGTCAGGTGAGACAAACGAGCCATCTGATTGGACGGCAAAACCTTGGATAGCGTGATTGGCTTTGAAAACTTGACCCAACTTAACCAGAGAAGAAGAGTCCCACAGAGCCTGGAGCGCGAGGATGACGCGCACATTCACGAAGCTTCCTTATTTCTGCTTTTTTAATTTATAAAAATAAAATCATGTTTAACTATATGTATTACTACAGTTGAACACAAAAGTCCAACGTTTTACTGCAATTTATGAAAATATATATGAATTTCAGAGAAGACTAGAACATTTTGCAAGAAATGTAGAAGTTGCTACTGCCGTAAGACATCGCAATATATAGAATTGATAAATTCATTTTAATTTATAAAAATATTTCATGATGTATATATATATATATGTATATATATATATATTACAATACTATGTATATTTTGACTTGAACACAAAAACCCAATGTTTTACTGTAATTTATTAACATATATATGAATTTCAGATGCAGAGAAGATCGATAGCACATACACTAGAATTGGAACGACACAGAGAAGATGAGCATGGCCCCTCTAGGGAGGCGACAGCTGGAGAACTACATGTTCTTTGCTGCCACATGGTGGTGGTTGTACAACACTGTTAATGTACAAAGCAACAGGAGTCTTTTATTTAAGCCAGAAATGCTTTTATTCACTCTCTCTCTCTCACACACACACACACACACACACACACACACACACACACACACACACACACACACACACACACACACACACCTTTACAAATCAAATGAATTAAAATTACCTTTGTCCTCATTTCCCCCCATAGGTCTTTGCAGCATATTCCTGTGAGAACGGAAACGTTTCCTCCACCTTTACTTCTTGTGGCAGCCAATCAGATCAGAGAAGTGTTGACGACCACCTCTCTCACACCTCGGATGCAGCGACAGCATCGGGCCAAGAGCGCCCCCTTTGTGCTGAAACGAGCGGGTCAGGGGACCGGTGGACCTGCTGCAGTGAGCTTGAAGCTAAAAGCCTGGTGTTCGACAGGGTTGCCCCCCCGCCTTGTTCATTCTTGCAATCGAGCCCTTTGCATGTGTTTTAAGGCAGGCCAAAAACATCAGAGGACTCCCAATCCCAGGGGCAGCAGGCAAAGAGGCAACACTTAGTCTGCATATGGACGACCTAACCCTCCTTCTCCCAGACACTAGACCAGTAAGAGACACCTTGTTGAGTTGTGACAATGTTACTGCAGCATCTGGCACACACATGAATGAAGCAACATGTGACATTCTCTACCTAAACTGGAGAGAGCCAGTGGAACACCTAGGCCTCATACACAAACAAGATACAATCAAAATCTTAGGAGTGCAAATAGGCAAGGAAATGGAAAACATTAATTGGGAGTCCAAATTACCCAAAATGAGGGGAAAGCTCCTCCATTGGCAGGACAGAGATCTTACAATGGCTGGAAAGTCCTGGTCATGAAAGCAGAAATCCTTGCCTCTTTGACATCCCTAGCAACAACCTTTCCAATCCCACACAGATTCATGATGACACTTAGAAAAATAGTTTTTCAAGTCATATGAAGAGGGAATCACGAGAAACTAAAACGGGAAATAATGTACAGGCCTTTAGAGAAGGGGGGTAACGGTGTGCCAGACATCGAAAGCAAGCTAAAGGCGATGTTTGTAACCCCGATTATAAAAGTGTGTCTGAAGTCTGATGTAGCTCCACTGTGGGCTCATTTTGCTATGTTTTGGGTGGGCCGTGGTGGGCTTAGACCATGGGGGAAAGGCCATCACAAACCATCCCTTTTGCGCAAACCTGGCCAAAAATGTACGATACAGTGTTTTCATGCATAAAACAAGGTGTAACCCAATTACCATACGACCAAATCACAAGAACAGGAGTAGCACAGGTTCTGCCACCTACCAATTTAAGGTTAGCTCCGGTGAGTAAATTAACGGAAAAGGACACAACAATAGTATGGTCCAATGTGAATAACCCAATCCTGACAAATAACCACAAAGACTTGGCAAGTTGTAAACCAGTGTTTGCCCACAAGAGTGTTCCTTGAGAGGAGAAGATGCACCCGCAGTGCCAAATGCCCCCGGCCTTCCTGTGGTGACCTTGAAACGCTACAACACCTTGTTGGGTCATGTCCAGCTGCGAGAGGTCGTCACCAGTGTTGCCATGGCTGCAAGCTCTGTACAGAAACCCTGTTAGTTATGAGGACATAGCTTATGGCAGCTTACAGAGACATCAACCAGCTGAGGTAATTACATGGTGGGCTACCATTAACTGTGTAAAGGAGAGTCTATGGAAAGCAGCAAGTGTATGGGTTATGAAAAAATACTGCATCCCACATGGAATTGTTGCAAAATCTATGTTGAACATCTTTACTGACTATATGTTAAAAGACGGGTCAACAACAGAAAAGAAAAGAAAAATGTCGCAGTGGAGAGTTCCCCAACCCCATTATACTCGAAATGTATTTTCTTGAATGAGCCTTGGAATGTTTCACATGTACTGGACTCAATAAACGTCTACAAATTGAAAATTGAGTTAAAAGCCTGAGACTTTTATAACAGACTTGTATTTATCTATACATGTATTTTTTTGTTTGAGATAATAGTTGTGTTTATTTAAACTGCAGCTAAAGAGATCCCACAGTTTGTCCTATAAAAACCTTTTGAGTCATCAAGGTGTTGAGACTCTAACATTAACTTGTGTTCCCAGGCTTCAGACACTCACCAGGGATGAACCTGTTGAGGTGGAGGTAAAGCGACTCCATGTCCGCAGCGACCCGGTTCCTGGAGTCCTTCATGACGGCCGGCTGGTTCCTGGGCCGGCCCAAATGAACTCCCTCCTGCTGACCGGAGAAGTCCTCGGCCTCATCAGAGGCGTTCAGCAACAGGGTATTGGACGCGGTCCTCTTAAAGATGGGCATGTAATCCATCTGTTCACAGAGAAGAGACAGGAGGAGCACACGATAAGCCCTGTGGCAACACAGTAGAAATACAGAAAGAGAGACATCACATTTTACATTGGGTGTTTGACAGAGTAGGCCCCACTACTTGTAAAGACATTTAAACTGGGGGCCCTGCAGTAAGGTGGCACTGGTGAGGTGGTCTTTGAAGGCAAAGCGTTCCCTGGTGTGTCCAAGTATGGTGTCACCAACCTACAGATAAATACATAGAGAGACAGACAAGATGTGGGGAAATATCTACTACAACCAGGCTTCATACTACAGACAAAAGGCCAGGAGACACCTTGATGCTCTAGCCTGCTATGACACACACACACACACACACACACACACACACACACACACACACATGCACACGCACACGGGGTTGAATTGGTATTTTAGATAAAGTTATAGTCATATGCCCCTCCTCTCTCCCTCCTTCTGCTTAATGGGTCGTGGCTATCTGGATCATGCCTACTACTCATTATATGAATAATTTCTGTCACATTCATTGAATGTGCTGTAACTCCGTTACGTTATTCATTCTGGCCACATGACATCTATTGCTTCTGTCCATCCGGGGAGAGGGATCCTCCTCTGTTGCTCTCCCTCAGGTTTCTTCCACTTTTTTTCCCTGTGAAAGGGTTTTTACTATCTTTTTGGGGGAGTTTTTCCTGATCCGATGTGAGGTCCCGGGACAGGGATGTCATGTGTACAGATTGTAAAGCCCTCCGAGGCAAACTTGTATTTGTGATGTTGGGCTATACAAAATAAACTGAATTGAATTGAAAAAATAGCCTGGCGCTTCCTCGCTGCTCAGAGCCACTGCTTTGCTCCACACTTAGCATCAAGCTAATCAGCTCCGGTTAGCATATAGCTTGAGGAGAAGCTCCGGGTGTACGTCCTTTGCTGCTGAAGTTTTAAATCCGGACGTTCGGGTCCCAACTCTTTCAGCCTCTTCTTGTCAACATCTGACCGTCGGTTGAAAGGTGTTTCGCGTAGAGATACCACAGAGTTTTCAGTCGCCATGCTGACATAATCAAAGCCTCTGCTAGTGTTGCTCGTAGCTACGTGGGAGCTGTATGGGCTGTGAGGGAATGATAAAGGTCTCTGATTCGACGAATAGTCCATTCACGTTGCAATAAGAAACGATGTCATTGAAGATTCTCGTTTCATCCGCCAATGAGAAGCTGTCCTCGCCGTAACGCCCCTGAAATGTTTGCTTGCTTCCATAGACTCACATTGTCCGGCGCCCTGAGAGGGGAGGGGCTTTCCTCAGTGATGATGAACGCGATATATTATATTTGGTCACATTTAACTTAAGTGGTTGTTGACAGGGGCTTACGGTCTCCCACACACATTTAGCGCGTCAACACGGTATATTTCTTATTGAAATTATTTGGTATATAATGTTTTTTGACAGTATATATTATTTATTTATTTTCTCCTTTTGTTTTTCCATCGCAAAATGTTAAGAGGGGCGGCGCCGTAGCGCCCTCTATTGACGCACCGCCACTGATCATAACCATAATAATCACAACATATAATTATAACACACTGTTTTGTATCTGAAGCTCCTGGTTTTATTCTGATAACACTCTGTTAACTTTCCTGTAAAGCATTTAATTAATGTACATATTACTCTGTTATTTTACTACGTGAGACATGTAATTAATGCACATATTACTCTGTTATTTTACTGCGTGAGACATGTAATTAATGCACATATTACTCTGTTATTTTACTGCGTGAGGAATTTAACTAATGGAGACAGTAAAGTGTAAAGTATTCTCCGGTGAATGTGGAGCGGCGTTACGTTCATACAGTGTGAAAGTGTCTCCTTACCGTTCGAGTTGTTAATCAAATACATATTTGAAAAGACGGTAGACTGTGAAACGACGGAATAGTTCTCTCCAGTAAAGTGCAGTAGAAGGTCCGTTACTTCATGCAGGTGTTGTGTCTCTTGTTAAAACTCCTCGCTGCGCCGCGCTGGCTCCTCCCCCTGCTCTCCCCGCAGCAGCCAATCAAAGGCGGCTTGCAAGAGTAGAACGTCGAATCAAAGCAGGAACAGCTCAGTTACTAAGTAGAACTTGCCAATCCTGGGAGGGGGCGGGCTTTGCGAGGTGGAAGGAGGTAGAACTCTAAGTAGGACTCAGTTAGACCCGAAGACCTTCTCCCTAGAGGCGCGAGGATGACACGCAAATTCGTGAAGCGTTCCTTATTTCTGCTTTTTTAATGAAAAAAAAATCGAAAATAAATTGGATATATATATATATATATATATATATATATTCTCGAGGCTTGCCTCACGATGTTGTGCACCCATGTTGTCCAAATAACCACCAAACAACCAGTCACATTTAGTACTAACGAAACAAGCCAACAACATTAAAACACTGCAGTGCTGCACACACACACACACACACACACACACACACACACACACACACACACACACACACACACACACACACACACACACACACACACACAGACATCTCCAGCTGTCTGACCAGCAGCAACAAAAGCGCTGTTTATGATTAAATACGACTGCAGATTTGTTGTTTAAGTAACACAGCCAGCATGTAACTCACCACATGTCCGTAATCCTCTGCGCGAAAGGCGTCATCAGTAAATCCAGCAGCAAGGTAGCTTCTAGGTTCTAGGTAGCAGCTAGAAGTTTCTAGTAGCTTTGTGTCTCTTTGACCAATCACAGCGCACGTTAATGGTCACGCTGGCCCGCTGACCAATCATACATCTCCGCCACCTCGCAGGCTCTCACGTCAAAGGATCCGCCCAGTTTGTCAAACTAAAGATCTGATTGGTTGAAGACTACGGCGTAGTGTAACGTCCGCAGGAACGACTCGCAGACAGACGTTGGTTGCGTTAGCTTGCAGGTTTATTGCAGAGTGTTCACAGAGTTGGCAACAGGCTCTTCGCTAACAGTAGCTCCGGCGTAACAGCTAACAAGCTCAACTAGCAGCCCCACTCTAGCATAACATCAACAACACAACGTCGAGCGGCGAGAAATCCTTTACAAAAACTGACCGCATGCGAAGAGCAACTTTTCCTCAAGTCTGCCAGTGGATCCTAACAGCGTGGAGCAGTGTCAAAGAATCCACCACCACCAACCCAGTGGATCCTAACAGCGTGGAGCAGTGTCAAAGAATCCACCACCACCAAGTCGTGTATAGCTGGTGTTCACTGACAGCCAATGAGATTGCAGCTTTATTAAAGCCTGTCTAAAGGCATGACAATCACTGTTTTCAGCACCTGAGACTGAAATATTTTTCTGTTCTATTCTTGAGTCATTTTGGGCAAAGCCACACATCAATGATGAAGAGCTAATTATGAATTAATAAAAGTGTACTGTAATAAGATTTTCACTATTGTAGTGGCAGACAGATTATATCTGTACTTGACTTATGTATGGCTATTTACTTATTATATTACAGTTTTCCTACTTATGAACATGTTAATTGCAATTACTTCAATTAAATATGTCTTTGGTTCACATAGTAATAAGACTTGTAGACATTAGTCCATGACATATTTATTAACCACAACATGACAGTAAATATTGAACACCGAGCCCACAGTCACACAACAGTAAATGTAAACTAATATAATAATGTATATATGCTGTTGTTGCTCAGTCTTCATCAGGTTCTCTGCTGCTGAACCGGTCCATGCTGACGTGGTGGAAGCAGGAAGCTGTGAGGACATGACGGCTCACCTAGACCAGAATAAACACAAGTAGTACGATTGTGTGTGACTTGATCATCTTTTAAATGAACACAACCAAATGAAGAACATTAAAATATTGACTTTGATCTCTTTGTTCAGTTGACGTCTCAGGAGGAACCAGGAGGGCCTGTGACTCTCCAGAGAACATTGAACATGTTGTTGTTGACAGTGAGATGAAGCAGGAATGTAACATGACGTCTACTCTGTAGTCCGTAACACTCAGGAGCTGAACGCTGGAGTGCTGCCTACTTTAGTCTGAAAACAGAGCACCAGTATCTCATTTACAACGATGAATATTTTAAAGAATGAACCGTTTTGATGACACTACATATGGATATTTTGAGGATGCAAATACAGGTAAAATAATACACACTAGGCTGTGACGGATGAGCTACTTCTGGCATCAGACACAGGAGCTGCTGGGGAACCGGCTCAGGTCTCTACAGACGGCAAAGCAGAGGCTGCAGGGAGAGAAGAGTCACAAAAAAGAATTAATTCATGTTTTATAACTAATATAAGCACAGTGAATATGACCGATACTGTTTCAATGAGTAGACATAATTATGATTCATTTACCATCTACTTGTCAACCCTGAGTGCAACGGAAACACCCTTGTTTGTTATTTATATTTTGACAATACTTTACATTTAAATACACTTTAACATACACCTACAGTACACTTGTTTACAGTACTGCTATCTGTTTCTCTGTGCACTTTATTTGATATTTGATATTCTGTTGTAAATGTAGTATGTTTCTATTGCACCGTGTTGATGCACCACCTTCCAAGACTAATTCTTCATATGTGTAAAACACACCTGGCAAATAAATGGTTCTGATTCTGACTGATTCTGATTCTGAATGCACAAACTAGTGTTAGTGAAGGCAGAAAGTATCTTCACCTGTAAACACACTTCAAACACATGCCATCAGGTGTTAGTAACACAGCAGCTTCACATGTATATCTGTTATTACATAAAGCAAAAGGAGCATCAGGTAAAGACTGATACGTACCCTCATCACTTCATAGTCACGAGGACGAGAAGTAGAACACCAGAACACACGTGACCAGAACACGTCAACATGAGACGGGGTGATTAAGTCGTGCTTCACATGGGAGAAGAGCTCACGCTCCAGTTGTGTCGGTCGACGGCAGCACGTTTCGGGTTAAAAATCTCTTTCTGTTCCCAAACCCTGTCGTCGTCTGGCAGACATTGATGCAAATCACCTGTTAAACACACACAACAACATCATGTATGCTGAATAGAACACACGATCAATAGCACATGGGCTGAACTGTAAAGGATTTAGAATGTTCAGCTAGAAACAAAGAAATAAAAGACACACATGTTTACTCACCGCTCTGCACATGCTGCCTGCAAGGAGAGATACCCAGCATCCCTCTCTGCATCTTCACCTCCATCACTGATGCAAACAGACAAGAATTACAATGTCATTAAATACACATGTTGTATTTGGACTTGTAGGACTCAGATCCCCACTAGTGTGATGGAAGTGTAGGACAGCGTGTACATCTGTCTGTCAGAACAAACAGGACACCCTGCTTCAGGAGGAGCAGGAGGGCTTTGTGAAGAGCTGGAGGTGGAGGTTGTTCTTCTGGAGCTGGACTCTGAGCCTCTTGGTCCCTGCAGCTCAGTGTTTCTTCACATGAAGATGCAGAGTCATCCTCCTGATGTCCCACATCTCTGAAGAGGGAAGAGTCTCATGGAGAAACGCCTCAGACATCCTAAACATACATGGCATATGATTATTATGTAATAGACAACTGTATCACATTCTGGTGTTCTCTGATTTTTTTACAGATCTTGTACTTCAGGAAAAAAAAAATGATATGGTGTAAATAACGTAAATACTCTTTAACAAGTATACGTCTGTATATTAGTTGAGTATATGTTGTATTATAACCTTAATCTGCTAAATAACTAGTTCCTCATTAGTAACTCTTTCTATCACATACATGTGGAGCAGTTAATGTACATGACTGTAAATACTACTACATGAATCTTAAAGTAACGTTACACAGCACGTGCACGTGAATGCACGTTCACGTGATTCAAATGAAGCTTAAACAACACTGAAGAAACACGACTAACTGTACAGCTTTCAAGTGAATAAGAACATGTCAACAGTCATTCTCATTACATTTCAGGTCATTGTTATTGATTTAAGTTACTTACTGTTTCACGTAACGTTCTTAAAACGGAGAGCTGCAGAAAATCCGTGTTGTTTACACTCTGTTTCCGGGTTGTGAGTGAAGCAGGAAGGGAGGGGGGGTGCGGGGGAAAGAGCCGCTGAAACTCAAAACGGCTCCACTGCGCCACTAGCGGCCCAAATAATATTACATCAGTAGTGTTCAGCACTACCATAGAGAATGAATGGAAAACCCAACACCAGCCTAAAGACAACATTCTCGGCTAAACCTCGACCATCCGTGTGCGACTATTTCACTTGGCCGTGATGTCTAGAATACCACCAATGTTTTCAAATCGGGAGGAATGAGCACTGCTATGTCATTGATGGCCGCAAATGTATAATTAACTCAAAAGCTCCCTGTATAACTCTTCGAAATCCATGTAAACGCCGAAAAACTAGCCCATAATGTATCGGCAGCATTCCTCGTTAGTATAGTGGACAGTATCTCCGCTTGTCACGCGGAAGACCAGGGTTCGATTCCCTGACGGGGAGTTTTCTACTAGCTGCTAGCGGGACAAGAGTGAAAATCAATTTTGAACATGGGACCCTTCGCGTGTTAGGAACTGCAAACGTTTATGATGCTGAATTACAAGATTTTCAACTTGAATGAGCATTGTTCCTGGGACAGCGTGTCCCTTATTCCAGGAGGTAACTCTACGACCACCAGAGTAAAAGACTGCTGCATTGGCCGGGAATCGGACCCGGATCTCCCGCGTGGCAGGCGAGAATTCTACCATTGAACCACCAATGCCTACATAACTCCAAAAAGAGAAGGACGAATCCTTAGGCTTGAACTCGTAATTTAAGCTATCCATGAAAACCCAACACCAGCCTAAAGACAACATTCTCGGCTAAACCTCGACCATCCGTGTGTGACTATTTCACTTGGCTGTGATGTCTAGGATACCACCAATGTTTTCAAATCGGGAGGAATGAGCACTGCTATGTCATTGATGGCCGCAAATGTATAATTAACTGAACAGGGTTTTCTACTAGCTGCTAGCAGGCCAAGAGTCAAAATGCTCTTTTTTGTCACTCGGCAGAATGAAACGTCTGACAATAGTCAACATCTTTCAGCACTGACCGGGACAGTTCTACTCATCGTAGCGGTTACTGAACTTTCCACTAAGTAGAGCTTTAATTCGTGGAGTAACACAAATAAAGAACAGTGTTTCCGCCCAGTTTCAAACAGGGGACCTTTCGCGTGTTAGGCGAACGAGATAACCACTACACTACGGAAACTGCTGAAGGTGACCTTTAAGCACGTGCCCGGCTTAATGCAACATTTACATGTAACTGCAAACATTTATAATGCAAAATAGCATGATTTTCAACTTGATTCATTCAAAGCAGCTATGTCCCACATCATACATACACAGCCACAAAAGAAGTTTGATGCCTGGGATGGGGAGGTTGACACCAAGGGGACAGTGATTGACACTGGGGGGAACATAAGTGCTCAAACCTGGGTAAACCTGCATGCCATGTGACTCCTGGAGAACCAGACCCACCTCTGGAGCTCAGCCCCCAACCCGGCTCACCCTCCGACCTTGTGGACCCACAGTTAAGCACACCCTCTGAGTTAAAGACCCTATTTGGCCAATTTCGAGTTTCGTGCCCCTGGTACTCCAGAATAAGAGACATCCGGGTTATCGACTGAATTTGGGGACTCACATCCGGGTTACTGACAAAGAGTTTTAATGTGTGGAGTAACAAGAATAAAGAACAGTGTTTCCGCCCAGTTTCGAACTAGGGACTTTTCGCGTGTGAGGCGAACGTGATAACCACTACACTACAGAAACTGCTGAAGGTGACCTTTACGCACGTGCCCGACTTAATCAAAAGCTCCCCGTATAACTCTTCGAAATCCATGTAAACGCCGAAAAACTAGCCCATGATTTATCGGCAGCATTCCTCGTTAGTATAGTGGACTTTATCTCCGCTTGTCACGCGGAAGACCAGGGTTCGATTCCCTGACGGGGAGTTTTCTACTAGCTGCTAGCGGGACAAGAGTGAAAATCAATTTTGAACATGGGACCCTTCGCGTGTTAGGAACTGCAAACGTTTATGATGCTGAATTACAAGATTTTCAACTTGAATGAGCATTGTTCCTGGGACAGCGTGTCCCTTATTCCAGGAGGTAACTCTACGACCACCAGAGTAAAAGACTGCTGCATTGGCCGGGAATCGGACCCGGATCTCCCGCGTGGCAGGCGAGAATTCTACCATTGAACCACCAATGCCTACATAACTCCAAAAAGAGAAGGACGAATCCTTAGGCTTGAACTCGTAATTTAAGCTATCCATGAAAACCCAACACCAGCCTAAAGACAACATTCTCGGCTAAACCTCGACCATCCGTGTGTGACTATTTCACTTGGCTGTGATGTCTAGGATACCACCAATGTTTTCAAATCGGGAGGAATGAGCACTGCTATGTCATTGATGGCCGCAAATGTATAATTAACTGAACAGGGTTTTCTACTAGCTGCTAGCAGGCCAAGAGTCAAAATGCTCTTTTTTGTCACTCGGCAGAATGAAACGTCTGACAATAGTCAACATCTTTCAGCACTGACCGGGACAGTTCTACTCATCGTAGCGGTTACTGAACTTTCCACTAAGTAGAGCTTTAATTCGTGGAGTAACACAAATAAAGAACAGTGTTTCCGCCCAGTTTCGAACAGGGGACCTTTCGCGTGTTAGGCGAACGAGATAACCACTACACTACGGAAACTGCTGAAGGTGACCTTTAAGCACGTGCCCGGCTTAATGCAACATTTACATGTAACTGCAAACATTTATAATGCAAAATAGCATGATTTTCAACTTGATTCATTCAAAGCAGCTATGTCCCACATCATACATACACAGCCACAAAAGAAGTTTGATGCCTGGGATGGGGAGGTTGACACCAAGGGGACAGTGATTGACACTGGGGGGAACATAAGTGCTCAAACCTGGGTAAACCTGCATGCCATGTGACTCCTGGAGAACCAGACCCACCTCTGGAGCTCAGCCCCCAACCCGGCTCACCCTCCGACCTTGTGGACCCACAGTTAAGCACACCCTCTGAATTAAAGACCCTATTTGGCCAATTTCGAGTTTCGTGCCCCTGGTACTCCAGAATAAGAGACATCCGGGTTATCGACTGATATTTGGGGACTCACATCCGGGTTACTGACAAAGAGTTTTAATGTGTGGAGTAACAAGAATAAAGAACAGTGTTTCCACCCAGTTTCGAACTAGGGACTTTTCGCGTGTGAGGCGAACGTGATAACCACTACACTACAGAAACTGCTGAAGGTGACCTTTACGCACGTGCCCGACTTAATCAAAAGCTCCCCGTATAACTCTTCGAAATCCATGTAAACGCCGAAAAACTAGCCCATAGTGTATCAGCAGCGTTCCTCGTTAGTATAGTGGACAGTATCTCCGCTTGTCACGCGGAAGACCAGGGTTCGATTCCCTGACGGGGAGTTTTCTACTAGCTGCTAGCGGGACAAGAGTGAAAATCAATTTTGAACATGGGACCCTTCGCGTGTTAGGAACTGCAAACGTTTATGATGCTGAATTACAAGATTTTCAACTTGAATGAGCATTGTTCCTGGGACAGCGTGTCCCTTATTCCAGGAGGTAACTCTACGACCACCAGAGTAAAAGACTGCTGCATTGGCCGGGAATCGGACCCGGATCTCCCGCGTGGCAGGCGAGAATTCTACCATTGAACCACCAATGCCTACATAACTCCAAAAAGAGAAGGACGAATCCTTAGGCTTGAACTCGTAATTTAAGCTATCCATGAAAACCCAACACCAGCCTAAAGACAACATTCTCGGCTAAACCTCGACCATCCGTGTGTGACTATTTCACTTGGCTGTGATGTCTAGGATACCACCAATGTTTTCAAATCGGGAGGAATGAGCACTGCTATGTCATTGATGGCCGCAAATGTATAATTAACTCAAAAGCTCCCCGTATAACTCTTCGAAATCCATGTAAACGCCGAAAAACTAGCCCATAATGTATCGGCAGCATTCCTCGTTAGTATAGTGGACAGTATCTCCGCTTGTCACGCGGAAGACCAGGGTTTTCTACTAGCTGCTAGCAGGCCAAGAGTCAAAATGCTCTTTTTTGTCACTCGGCAGAATGAAACGTCTGACAATAGTCAACATCTTTCAGCACTGACCGGGACAGTTCTACTCATCGTAGCGGTTACTGAACTTTCCACTAATTAGAGCTTTAATGCGTGGAGTAACACAAATAAAGAACAGTGTTTCCGCCCAGTTTCGAACAGGGGACCTTTCGCGTGTTAGGCGAACGTGATAACCACTACACTACGGAAACTGCTGAAGGTGACCTTTAAGCACGTGCCTGGCTTAATGCAACATTTACATGTAACTGCAAACATTTATAATGCAAAATAGCATGATTTTCAACTTGATTCATTCAAAGCAGCTATGTCCCACATCATACATACACAGCCACAAAAGAAGTTTGATGCCTGGGATGGGGAGGTTGACACCAAGGGGACAGTGATTGACACTGGGGGAAACATAAGTGCTCAAACCTGGGTAAACCTGCATGCCATGTGACTCCTGGAGAACCAGACCCACCTCTGGAGCTCACCCCCCAACCCGGCTCACCCTCCGACCTTGTGGACCCACAGTTAAGCACACCCTCTGAGTTAAAGACCCTATTTGGCCAATTTCGAGTTTCGTGCCCCTGGTACTCCAGAATAAGAGACATCCGGGTTATCGACTGATATTTGGGGACTCACATCCGGGTTACTGACAAAGAGTTTTAATGTGTGGAGTAACAAGAATAAAGAACAGTGTTTCCGCCCAGTTTCGAACTAGGGACTTTTCACGTGTGAGGCGAACGTGATAACCACTACACTACAGAAACTGCTGAAGGTGACCTTTACGCACGTGCCCGACTTAATCAAAAGCTCCCCGTATAACTCTTCGAAATCCATGTAAACGCCGAAAAACTAGCCCATAGTGTATCAGCAGCGTTCCTCGTTAGTATAGTGGACAGTATCTCCGCTTGTCACGCGGAAGACCAGGGTTCGATTCCCTGACGGGGAGTTTTCTACTAGCTGCTAGCGGGACAAGAGTGAAAATCAATTTTGAACATGGGACCCTTCGCGTGTTAGGAACTGCAAACGTTTATGATGCTGAATTACAAGATTTTCAACTTGAATGAGCATTGTTCCTGGGACAGCGTGTCCCTTATTCCAGGAGGTAACTCTACGACCACCAGAGTAAAAGACTGCTGCATTGGCCGGGAATCGGACCCGGATCTCCCGCGTGGCAGGCGAGAATTCTACCATTGAACCACCAATGCCTACATAACTCCAAAAAGAGAAGGACGAATCCTTAGGCTTGAACTCGTAATTTAAGCTATCCATGAAAACCCAACACCAGCCTAAAGACAACATTCTCGGCTAAACCTCGACCATCCGTGTGTGACTATTTCACTTGGCTGTGATGTCTAGGATACCACCAATGTTTTCAAATCGGGAGGAATGAGCACTGCTATGTCATTGATGGCCGCAAATGTATAATTAACTGAACAGGGTTTTCTACTAGCTGCTAGCAGGCCAAGAGTCAAAATGCTCTTTTTTGTCACTCGGCAGAATGAAACGTCTGACAATAGTCAACATCTTTCAGCACTGACCGGGACAGTTCTACTCATCGTAGCGGTTACTGAACTTTCCACTAAGTAGAGCTTTAATTCGTGGAGTAACACAAATAAAGAACAGTGTTTCCGCCCAGTTTCAAACAGGGGACCTTTCGCGTGTTAGGCGAACGAGATAACCACTACACTACGGAAACTGCTGAAGGTGACCTTTAAGCACGTGCCCGGCTTAATGCAACATTTACATGTAACTGCAAACATTTATAATGCAAAATAGCATGATTTTCAACTTGATTCATTCAAAGCAGCTATGTCCCACATCATACATACACAGCCACAAAAGAAGTTTGATGCCTGGGATGGGGAGGTTGACACCAAGGGGACAGTGATTGACACTGGGGGGAACATAAGTGCTCAAACCTGGGTAAACCTGCATGCCATGTGACTCCTGGAGAACCAGACCCACCTCTGGAGCTCAGCCCCCAACCCGGCTCACCCTCCGACCTTGTGGACCCACAGTTAAGCACACCCTCTGAGTTAAAGACCCTATTTGGCCAATTTCGAGTTTCGTGCCCCTGGTACTCCAGAATAAGAGACATCCGGGTTATCGACTGAATTTGGGGACTCACATCCGGGTTACTGACAAAGAGTTTTAATGTGTGGAGTAACAAGAATAAAGAACAGTGTTTCCGCCCAGTTTCGAACTAGGGACTTTTCGCGTGTGAGGCGAACGTGATAACCACTACACTACAGAAACTGCTGAAGGTGACCTTTACGCACGTGCCCGACTTAATCAAAAGCTCCCCGTATAACTCTTCGAAATCCATGTAAACGCCGAAAAACTAGCCCATAGTGTATCAGCAGTGTTCCTCGTTAGTATAGTGGACAGTATCTCCGCTTGTCACGCGGAAGACCAGGGTTCGATTCCCTGACGGGGAGTTTTCTACTAGCTGCTAGCGGGACAAGAGTGAAAATCAATTTTGAACATGGGACCCTTCGCGTGTTAGGAACTGCAAACGTTTATGATGCTGAATTACAAGATTTTCAACTTGAATGAGCATTGTTCCTGGGACAGCGTGTCCCTTATTCCAGGAGGTAACTCTACGACCACCAGAGTAAAAGACTGCTGCATTGGCCGGGAATCGGACCCGGATCTCCCGCGTGGCAGGCGAGAATTCTACCATTGAACCACCAATGCCTACATAACTCCAAAAAGAGAAGGACGAATCCTTAGGCTTGAACTCGTAATTTAAGCTATCCATGAAAACCCAACACCAGCCTAAAGACAACATTCTCGGCTAAACCTCGACCATCTGTGTGTGACTATTTCACTTGGCTGTGATGTCTAGGATACCACCAATGTTTTCAAATCGGGAGGAATGAGCACTGCTATGTCATTGATGGCCGCAAATGTATAATTAACTGAACAGGGTTTTCTACTAGCTGCTAGCAGGCCAAGAGTCAAAATGCTCTTTTTTGTCACTCTGCAGAATGAAACGTCTGACAATAGTCAACATCTTTCAGCACCGACCGGGACAGTTCTACTCATCGTAGCGGTTACTGAACTTTCCACTAAGTAGAGCTTTAATTCGTGGAGTAACACAAATAAGGAACAGTGTTTCCGCCCAGTTTCTAACAGGGGACCTTTCGCGTGTTAGGCGAACGAGATAACCACTACACTACGGAAACTGCTGAAGGTGACCTTTAAGCACGTGCCCGGCTTAATGCAACATTTACATGTAACTGCAAACATTTATAATGCAAAATAGCATGATTTTCAACTTGATTCATTCAAAGCAGCTATGTCCCACATCATACATACACAGCCACAAAAGAAGTTTGATGCCTGGGATGGGGAGGTTGACACCAAGGGGACAGTGATTGACACTGGGGGGAACATAAGTGCTCAAACCTGGGTAAACCTGCATGCCATGTGACTCCTGGAGAACCAGACCCACCTCTGGAGCTCAGCCCCCAACCCGGCTCACCCTCCGACCTTGTGGACCCACAGTTAAGCACACCCTCTGAGTTAAAGACCCTATTTGGCCAATTTCGAGTTTCGTGCCCCTGGTACTCCAGAATAAGAGACATCCGGGTTATCGACTGAATTTGGGGACTCACATCCGGGTTACTGACAAAGAGTTTTAATGTGTGGAGTAACAAGAATAAAGAACAGTGTTTCCGCCCAGTTTCGAACTAGGGACTTTTCGCGTGTGAGGCGAACGTGATAACCACTACACTACAGAAACTGCTGAAGGTGACCTTTACGCACGTGCCCGACTTAATCAAAAGCTCCCCGTATAACTCTTCGAAATCCATGTAAACGCCGAAAAACTAGCCCATGATTTATCGGCAGCATTCCTCGTTAGTATAGTGGACTTTATCTCCGCTTGTCACGCGGAAGACCAGGGTTCGATTCCCTGACGGGGAGTTTTCTACTAGCTGCTAGCGGGACAAGAGTAAAAAATCAATTTTGAACATGGGACCCTTCGCGTGTTAGGAACTGCAAACGTTTATGATGCTGAATTACAAGATTTTCAACTTGAATGAGCATTGTTCCTGGGACAGCGTGTCCCTTATTCCAGGAGGTAACTCTACGACCACCAGAGTAAAAGACTGCTGCATTGGCCGGGAATCGGACCCGGATCTCCCGCGTGGCAGGCGAGAATTCTACCATTGAACCACCAATGCCTACATAACTCCAAAAAGAGAAGGACGAATCCTTAGGCTTGAACTCGTAATTTAAGCTATCCATGAAAACCCAACACCAGCCTAAAGACAACATTCTCGGCTAAACCTCGACCATCCGTGTGTGACTATTTCACTTGGCTGTGATGTCTAGGATACCACCAATGTTTTCAAATCGGGAGGAATGAGCACTGCTATGTCATTGATGGCCGCAAATGTATAATTAACTCAAAAGCTCCCCGTATAACTCTTCGAAATCCATGTAAACGCCGAAAAACTAGCCCATAATGTATCAGCAGCATTCCTCGTTAGTATAGTGGACAGTATCTCCGCTTGTCACGCGGAAGACCAGGGTTTTCTACTAGCTGCTAGCAGGCCAAGAGTCAAAATGCTCTTTTTTGTCACTCGGCAGAATGAAACGTCTGACAATAGTCAACATCTTTCAGCACTGACCGGGACAGTTCTACTCATCGTAGCGGTTACTGAACTTTCCACTAATTAGAGCTTTAATGCGTGGAGTAACACAAATAAAGAACAGTGTTTACGCCCAGTTTCGAACAGGGGACCTTTCGCGTGTTAGGCGAACGTGATAACCTCTACACTACGGAAACTGCTGAAGGTGACCTTTAAGCACGTGCCCGGCTTAATGCAACATTTACATGTAACTGCAAACATTTATAATGCAAAATAGCATGATTTTCAACTTGATTCATTCAAAGCAGCTATGTCCCACATCATACATACACAGCCACAAAAGAAGTTTGATGCCTGGGATGGGGAGGTTGACACCAAGGGGACAGTGATTGACACTGGGGGAAACATAAGTGCTCAAACCTGGGTAAACCTGCATGCCATGTGACTCCTGGAGAACCAGACCCACCTCTGGAGCTCAGCCCCCAACCCGGCTCACCCTCCGACCTTGTGGACCCACAGTTAAGCACACCCTCTGAGTTAAAGACCCTATTTGGCCAATTTCGAGTTTCGTGCCCCTGGTACTCCAGAATAAGAGACATCCGGGTTATCGACTGAATTTGGGGACTCACATCCGGGTTACTGACAAAGAGTTTTAATGTGTGGAGTAACAAGAATAAAGAACAGTGTTTCCGCCCAGTTTCGAACTAGGGACTTTTCGCGTGTGAGGCGAACGTGATAACCACTACACTACAGAAACTGCTGAAGGTGACCTTTACGCACGTGCCCGACTTAATCAAAAGCTCCCCGTATAACTCTTCGAAATCCATGTAAACGCCGAAAAACTAGCCCATGATTTATCGGCAGCATTCCTCGTTAGTATAGTGGACTTTATCTCCGCTTGTCACGCGGAAGACCAGGGTTCGATTCCCTGACGGGGAGTTTTCTACTAGCTGCTAGCGGGACAAGAGTGAAAATCAATTTTGAACATGGGACCCTTCGCGTGTTAGGAACTGCAAACGTTTATGATGCTGAATTACAAGATTTTCAACTTGAATGAGCATTGTTCCTGGGACAGCGTGTCCCTTATTCCAGGAGGTAACTCTACGACCACCAGAGTAAAAGACTGCTGCATTGGCCGGGAATCGGACCCGAATCTCCCGCGTGGCAGGCGAGAATTCTACCATTGAACCACCAATGCCTACATAACTCCAAAAAGAGAAGGACGAATCCTTAGGCTTGAACTCGTAATTTAAGCTATCCATGAAAACCCAACACCAGCCTAAAGACAACATTCTCGGCTAAACCTCGACCATCCGTGTGTGACTATTTCACTTGGCTGTGATGTCTAGGATACCACCAATGTTTTCAAATCGGGAGGAATGAGCACTGCTATGTCATTGATGGCCGCAAATGTATAATTAACTGAACAGGGTTTTCTACTAGCTGCTAGCAGGCCAAGAGTCAAAATGCTCTTTTTTGTCACTCGGCAGAATGAAACGTCTGACAATAGTCAACATCTTTCAGCACTGACCGGGACAGTTCTACTCATCGTAGCGGTTACTGAACTTTCCACTAAGTAGAGCTTTAATTCGTGGAGTAACACAAATAAAGAACAGTGTTTCCGCCCAGTTTCAAACAGGGGACCTTTCGCGTGTTAGGCGAACGAGATAACCACTACACTACGGAAACTGCTGAAGGTGACCTTTAAGCACGTGCCCGGCTTAATGCAACATTTACATGTAACTGCAAACATTTATAATGCAAAATAGCATGATTTTCAACTTGATTCATTCAAAGCAGCTATGTCCCACATCATACATACACAGCCACAAAAGAAGTTTGATGCCTGGGATGGGGAGGTTGACACCAAGGGGACAGTGATTGACACTGGGGGGAACATAAGTGCTCAAACCTGGGTAAACCTGCATGCCATGTGACTCCTGGAGAACCAGACCCACCTCTGGAGCTCAGCCCCCAACCCGGCTCACCCTCCGACCTTGTGGACCCACAGTTAAGCACACCCTCTGAGTTAAAGACCCTATTTGGCCAATTTCGAGTTTCGTGCCCCTGGTACTCCAGAATAAGAGACATCCGGGTTATCGACTGAATTTGGGGACTCACATCCGGGTTACTGACAAAGAGTTTTAATGTGTGGAGTAACAAGAATAAAGAACAGTGTTTCCGCCCAGTTTCGAACTAGGGACTTTTCGCGTGTGAGGCGAACGTGATAACCACTACACTACAGAAACTGCTGAAGGTGACCTTTACGCACGTGCCCGACTTAATCAAAAGCTCCCCGTATAACTCTTCGAAATCCATGTAAACGCCGAAAAACTAGCCCATGATTTATCGGCAGCATTCCTCGTTAGTATAGTGGACTTTATCTCCGCTTGTCACGCGGAAGACCAGGGTTCGATTCCCTGACGGGGAGTTTTCTACTAGCTGCTAGCGGGACAAGAGTGAAAATCAATTTTGAACATGGGACCCTTCGCGTGTTAGGAACTGCAAACGTTTATGATGCTGAATTACAAGATTTTCAACTTGAATGAGCATTGTTCCTGGGACAGCGTGTCCCTTATTCCAGGAGGTAACTCTACGACCACCAGAGTAAAAGACTGCTGCATTGGCCGGGAATCGGACCCGGATCTCCCGCGTGGCAGGCGAGAATTCTACCATTGAACCACCAATGCCTACATAACTCCAAAAAGAGAAGGACGAATCCTTAGGCTTGAACTCGTAATTTAAGCTATCCATGAAAACCCAACACCAGCCTAAAGACAACATTCTCGGCTAAACCTCGACCATCCGTGTGTGACTATTTCACTTGGCTGTGATGTCTAGGATACCACCAATGTTTTCAAATCGGGAGGAATGAGCACTGCTATGTCATTGATGGCCGCAAATGTATAATTAACTGAACAGGGTTTTCTACTAGCTGCTAGCAGGCCAAGAGTCAAAATGCTCTTTTTTGTCACTCGGCAGAATGAAACGTCTGACAATAGTCAACATCTTTCAGCACTGACCGGGACAGTTCTACTCATCGTAGCGGTTACTGAACTTTCCACTAAGTAGAGCTTTAATTCGTGGAGTAACACAAATAAAGAACAGTGTTTCCGCCCAGTTTCGAACAGGGGACCTTTCGCGTGTTAGGCGAACGAGATAACCACTACACTACGGAAACTGCTGAAGGTGACCTTTAAGCACGTGCCCGGCTTAATGCAACATTTACATGTAACTGCAAACATTTATAATGCAAAATAGCATGATTTTCAACTTGATTCATTCAAAGCAGCTATGTCCCACATCATACATACACAGCCACAAAAGAAGCTTGATGCCTGGGATGGGGAGGTTGACACCAAGGGGACAGTGATTGACACTGGGGGGAACATAAGTGCTCAAACCTGGGTAAACCTGCATGCCATGTGACTCCTGGAGAACCAGACCCACCTCTGGAGCTCACCCCCCAACCCGGCTCACCCTCCGACCTTGTGGACCCACAGTTAAGCACACCCTCTGAGTTAAAGACCCTATTTGGCCAATTTCGAGTTTCGTGCCCCTGGTACTCCAGAATAAGAGACATCCGGGTTATCGACTGATATTTGGGGACTCACATCCGGGTTACTGACAAAGAGTTTTAATGTGTGGAGTAACAAGAATAAAGAACAGTGTTTCCGCCCAGTTTCGAACTAGGGACTTTTCACGTGTGAGGCGAACGTGATAACCACTACACTACAGAAACTGCTGAAGGTGACCTTTACGCACGTGCCCGACTTAATCAAAAGCTCCCCGTATAACTCTTCGAAATCCATGTAAACGCCGAAAAACTAGCCCATAGTGTATCAGCAGCGTTCCTCGTTAGTATAGTGGACAGTATCTCCGCTTGTCACGCGGAAGACCAGGGTTCGATTCCCTGACGGGGAGTTTTCTACTAGCTGCTAGCGGGACAAGAGTGAAAATCAATTTTGAACATGGGACCCTTCGCGTGTTAGGAACTGCAAACGTTTATGATGCTGAATTACAAGATTTTCAACTTGAATGAGCATTGTTCCTGGGACAGCGTGTCCCTTATTCCAGGAGGTAACTCTACGACCACCAGAGTAAAAGACTGCTGCATTGGCCGGGAATCGGACCCGGATCTCCCGCGTGGCAGGCGAGAATTCTACCATTGAACCACCAATGCCTACATAACTCCAAAAAGAGAAGGACGAATCCTTAGGCTTGAACTCGTAATTTAAGCTATCCATGAAAACCCAACACCAGCCTAAAGACAACATTCTCGGCTAAACCTCGACCATCCGTGTGTGACTATTTCACTTGGCTGTGATGTCTAGGATACCACCAATGTTTTCAAATCGGGAGGAATGAGCACTGCTATGTCATTGATGGCCGCAAATGTATAATTAACTGAACAGGGTTTTCTACTAGCTGCTAGCAGGCCAAGAGTCAAAATGCTCTTTTTTGTCACTCGGCAGAATGAAACGTCTGACAATAGTCAACATCTTTCAGCACTGACCGGGACAGTTCTACTCATCGTAGCGGTTACTGAACTTTCCACTAAGTAGAGCTTTAATTCGTGGAGTAACACAAATAAAGAACAGTGTTTCCGCCCAGTTTCGAACAGGGGACCTTTCGCGTGTTAGGCGAACGAGATAACCACTACACTACGGAAACTGCTGAAGGTGACCTTTAAGCACGTGCCCGGCTTAATGCAACATTTACATGTAACTGTAAACATTTATAATGCAAAATAGCATGATTTTCAACTTGATTCATTCAAAGCAGCTATGTCCCACATCATACATACACAGCCACAAAAGAAGTTTGATGCCTGGGATGGGGAGGTTGACACCAAGGGGACAGTGATTGACACTGGGGGGAACATAAGTGCTCAAACCTGGGTAAACCTGCATGCCATGTGACTCCTGGAGAACCAGACCCACCTCTGGAGCTCAGCCCCCAACCCGGCTCACCCTCCGACCTTGTGGACCCACAGTTAAGCACACCCTCTGAATTAAAGACCCTATTTGGCCAATTTCGAGTTTCGTGCCCCTGGTACTCCAGAATAAGAGACATCCGGGTTATCGACTGATATTTGGGGACTCACATCCGGGTTACTGACAAAGAGTTTTAATGTGTGGAGTAACAAGAATAAAGAACAGTGTTTCCGCCCAGTTTCGAACTAGGGACTTTTCGCGTGTGAGGCGAACGTGATAACCACTACACTACAGAAACTGCTGAAGGTGACCTTTACGCACGTGCCCGACTTAATCAAAAGCTCCCCGTATAACTCTTCGAAATCCATGTAAACGCCGAAAAACTAGCCCATAGTGTATCAGCAGCGTTCCTCGTTAGTATAGTGGACAGTATCTCCGCTTGTCACGCGGAAGACCAGGGTTCGATTCCCTGACGGGGAGTTTTCTACTAGCTGCTAGCGGGACAAGAGTGAAAATCAATTTTGAACATGGGACCCTTCGCGTGTTAGGAACTGCAAACGTTTATGATGCTGAATTACAAGATTTTCAACTTGAATGAGCATTGTTCCTGGGACAGCGTGTCCCTTATTCCAGGAGGTAACTCTACGACCACCAGAGTAAAAGACTGCTGCATTGGCCGGGAATCGGACCCGGATCTCCCGCGTGGCAGGCGAGAATTCTACCATTGAACCACCAATGCCTACATAACTCCAAAAAGAGAAGGACGAATCCTTAGGCTTGAACTCGTAATTTAAGCTATCCATGAAAACCCAACACCAGCCTAAAGACAACATTCTCGGCTAAACCTCGACCATCCGTGTGTGACTATTTCACTTGGCTGTGATGTCTAGGATACCACCAATGTTTTCAAATCGGGAGGAATGAGCACTGCTATGTCATTGATGGCCGCAAATGTATAATTAACTCAAAAGCTCCCCGTATAACTCTTCGAAATCCATGTAAACGCCGAAAAACTAGCCCATAATGTATCGGCAGCATTCCTCGTTAGTATAGTGGACAGTATCTCCGCTTGTCACGCGGAAGACCAGGGTTTTCTACTAGCTGCTAGCAGGCCAAGAGTCAAAATGCTCTTTTTTGTCACTCGGCAGAATGAAACGTCTGACAATAGTCAACATCTTTCAGCACTGACCGGGACAGTTCTACTCATCGTAGCGGTTACTGAACTTTCCACTAATTAGAGCTTTAATGCGTGGAGTAACACAAATAAAGAACAGTGTTTCCGCCCAGTTTCGAACAGGGGACCTTTCGCGTGTTAGGCGAACGTGATAACCTCTACACTACGGAAACTGCTGAAGGTGACCTTTAAGCACGTGCCCGGCTTAATGCAACATTTACATGTAACTGCAAACATTTATAATGCAAAATAGCATGATTTTCAACTTGATTCATTCAAAGCAGCTATGTCCCACATCATACATACACAGCCACAAAAGAAGTTTGATGCCTGGGATGGGGAGGTTGACACCAAGGGGACAGTGATTGACACTGGGGGAAACATAAGTGCTCAAACCTGGGTAAACCTGCATGCCATGTGACTCCTGGAGAACCAGACCCACCTCTGGAGCTCACCCCCCAACCCGGCTCACCCTCCGACCTTGTGGACCCACAGTTAAGCACACCCTCTGAGTTAAAGACCCTATTTGGCCAATTTCGAGTTTCGTGCCCCTGGTACTCCAGAATAAGAGACATCCGGGTTATCGACTGATATTTGGGGACTCACATCCGGGTTACTGACAAAGAGTTTTAATGTGTGGAGTAACAAGAATAAAGAACAGTGTTTCCGCCCAGTTTCGAACTAGGGACTTTTCGCGTGTGAGGCGAACGTGATAACCACTACACTACAGAAACTGCTGAAGGTGACCTTTACGCACGTGCCCGACTTAATCAAAAGCTCCCCGTATAACTCTTCGAAATCCATGTAAACGCCGAAAAACTAGCCCATAGTGTATCAGCAGCGTTCCTCGTTAGTATAGTGGACAGTATCTCCGCTTGTCACGCGGAAGACCAGGGTTCGATTCCCTGACGGGGAGTTTTCTACTAGCTGCTAGCGGGACAAGAGTGAAAATCAATTTTGAACATGGGACCCTTCGCGTGTTAGGAACTGCAAACGTTTATGATGCTGAATTACAAGATTTTCAACTTGAATGAGCATTGTTCCTGGGACAGCGTGTCCCTTATTCCAGGAGGTAACTCTACGACCACCAGAGTAAAAGACTGCTGCATTGGCCGGGAATCGGACCCGGATCTCCCGCGTGGCAGGCGAGAATTCTACCATTGAACCACCAATGCCTACATAACTCCAAAAAGAGAAGGACGAATCCTTAGGCTTGAACTCGTAATTTAAGCTATCCATGAAAACCCAACACCAGCCTAAAGACAACATTCTCGGCTAAACCTCGACCATCCGTGTGTGACTATTTCACTTGGCTGTGATGTCTAGGATACCACCAATGTTTTCAAATCGGGAGGAATGAGCACTGCTATGTCATTGATGGCCGCAAATGTATAATTAACTCAAAAGCTCCCCGTATAACTCTTCGAAATCCATGTAAACGCCGAAAAACTAGCCCATAATGTATCGGCAGCATTCCTCGTTAGTATAGTGGACAGTATCTCCGCTTGTCACGCGGAAGACCAGGGTTTTCTACTAGCTGCTAGCAGGCCAAGAGTCAAAATGCTCTTTTTTGTCACTCGGCAGAATGAAACGTCTGACAATAGTCAACATCTTTCAGCACTGACCGGGACAGTTCTACTCATCGTAGCGGTTACTGAACTTTCCACTAATTAGAGCTTTAATGCGTGGAGTAACACAAATAAAGAACAGTGTTTCCGCCCAGTTTCGAACAGGGGACCTTTCGCGTGTTAGGCGAACGTGATAACCTCTACACTACGGAAACTGCTGAAGGTGACCTTTAAGCACGTGCCCGGCTTAATGCAACATTTACATGTAACTGCAAACATTTATAATGCAAAATAGCATGATTTTCAACTTGATTCATTCAAAGCAGCTATGTCCCACATCATACATACACAGCCACAAAAGAAGTTTGATGCCTGGGATGGGGAGGTTGACACCAAGGGGACAGTGATTGACACTGGGGGAAACATAAGTGCTCAAACCTGGGTAAACCTGCATGCCATGTGACTCCTGGAGAACCAGACCCACCTCTGGAGCTCACCCCCCAACCCGGCTCACCCTCCGACCTTGTGGACCCACAGTTAAGCACACCCTCTGAGTTAAAGACCCTATTTGGCCAATTTCGAGTTTCGTGCCCCTGGTACTCCAGAATAAGAGACATCCGGGTTATCGACTGATATTTGGGGACTCACATCCGGGTTACTGACAAAGAGTTTTAATGTGTGGAGTAACAAGAATAAAGAACAGTGTTTCCGCCCAGTTTCGAACTAGGGACTTTTCACGTGTGAGGCGAACGTGATAACCACTACACTACAGAAACTGCTGAAGGTGACCTTTACGCACGTGCCCGACTTAATCAAAAGCTCCCCGTATAACTCTTCGAAATCCATGTAAACGCCGAAAAACTAGCCCATAGTGTATCAGCAGCGTTCCTCGTTAGTATAGTGGACAGTATCTCCGCTTGTCACGCGGAAGACCAGGGTTCGATTCCCTGACGGGGAGTTTTCTACTAGCTGCTAGCGGGACAAGAGTGAAAATCAATTTTGAACATGGGACCCTTCGCGTGTTAGGAACTGCAAACGTTTATGATGCTGAATTACAAGATTTTCAACTTGAATGAGCATTGTTCCTGGGACAGCGTGTCCCTTATTCCAGGAGGTAACTCTACGACCACCAGAGTAAAAGACTGCTGCATTGGCCGGGAATCGGACCCGGATCTCCCGCGTGGCAGGCGAGAATTCTACCATTGAACCACCAATGCCTACATAACTCCAAAAAGAGAAGGACGAATCCTTAGGCTTGAACTCGTAATTTAAGCTATCCATGAAAACCCAACACCAGCCTAAAGACAACATTCTCGGCTAAACCTCGACCATCCGTGTGTGACTATTTCACTTGGCTGTGATGTCTAGGATACCACCAATGTTTTCAAATCGGGAGGAATGAGCACTGCTATGTCATTGATGGCCGCAAATGTATAATTAACTGAACAGGGTTTTCTACTAGCTGCTAGCAGGCCAAGAGTCAAAATGCTCTTTTTTGTCACTCGGCAGAATGAAACGTCTGACAATAGTCAACATCTTTCAGCACTGACCGGGACAGTTCTACTCATCGTAGCGGTTACTGAACTTTCCACTAAGTAGAGCTTTAATTCGTGGAGTAACACAAATAAAGAACAGTGTTTCCGCCCAGTTTCAAACAGGGGACCTTTCGCGTGTTAGGCGAACGAGATAACCACTACACTACGGAAACTGCTGAAGGTGACCTTTAAGCACGTGCCCGGCTTAATGCAACATTTACATGTAACTGCAAACATTTATAATGCAAAATAGCATGATTTTCAACTTGATTCATTCAAAGCAGCTATGTCCCACATCATACATACACAGCCACAAAAGAAGTTTGATGCCTGGGATGGGGAGGTTGACACCAAGGGGACAGTGATTGACACTGGGGGGAACATAAGTGCTCAAACCTGGGTAAACCTGCATGCCATGTGACTCCTGGAGAACCAGACCCACCTCTGGAGCTCAGCCCCCAACCCGGCTCACCCTCCGACCTTGTGGACCCACAGTTAAGCACACCCTCTGAGTTAAAGACCCTATTTGGCCAATTTCGAGTTTCGTGCCCCTGGTACTCCAGAATAAGAGACATCCGGGTTATCGACTGAATTTGGGGACTCACATCCGGGTTACTGACAAAGAGTTTTAATGTGTGGAGTAACAAGAATAAAGAACAGTGTTTCCGCCCAGTTTCGAACTAGGGACTTTTCGCGTGTGAGGCGAACGTGATAACCACTACACTACAGAAACTGCTGAAGGTGACCTTTACGCACGTGCCCGACTTAATCAAAAGCTCCCCGTATAACTCTTCGAAATCCATGTAAACGCCGAAAAACTAGCCCATGATTTATCGGCAGCATTCCTCGTTAGTATAGTGGACTTTATCTCCGCTTGTCACGCGGAAGACCAGGGTTCGATTCCCTGACGGGGAGTTTTCTACTAGCTGCTAGCGGGACAAGAGTGAAAATCAATTTTGAACATGGGACCCTTCGCGTGTTAGGAACTGCAAACGTTTATGATGCTGAATTACAAGATTTTCAACTTGAATGAGCATTGTTCCTGGGACAGCGTGTCCCTTATTCCAGGAGGTAACTCTACGACCACCAGAGTAAAAGACTGCTGCATTGGCCGGGAATCGGACCCGGATCTCCCGCGTGGCAGGCGAGAATTCTACCATTGAACCACCAATGCCTACATAACTCCAAAAAGAGAAGGACGAATCCTTAGGCTTGAACTCGTAATTTAAGCTATCCATGAAAACCCAACACCAGCCTAAAGACAACATTCTCGGCTAAACCTCGACCATCCGTGTGTGACTATTTCACTTGGCTGTGATGTCTAGGATACCACCAATGTTTTCAAATCGGGAGGAATGAGCACTGCTATGTCATTGATGGCCGCAAATGTATAATTAACTGAACAGGGTTTTCTACTAGCTGCTAGCAGGCCAAGAGTCAAAATGCTCTTTTTTGTCACTCGGCAGAATGAAACGTCTGACAATAGTCAACATCTTTCAGCACTGACCGGGACAGTTCTACTCATCGTAGCGGTTACTGAACTTTCCACTAAGTAGAGCTTTAATTCGTGGAGTAACACAAATAAAGAACAGTGTTTCCGCCCAGTTTCGAACAGGGGACCTTTCGCGTGTTAGGCGAACGAGATAACCACTACACTACGGAAACTGCTGAAGGTGACCTTTAAGCACGTGCCCGGCTTAATGCAACATTTACATGTAACTGCAAACATTTATAATGCAAAATAGCATGATTTTCAACTTGATTCATTCAAAGCAGCTATGTCCCACATCATACATACACAGCCACAAAAGAAGCTTGATGCCTGGGATGGGGAGGTTGACACCAAGGGGACAGTGATTGACACTGGGGGGAACATAAGTGCTCAAACCTGGGTAAACCTGCATGCCATGTGACTCCTGGAGAACCAGACCCACCTCTGGAGCTCACCCCCCAACCCGGCTCACCCTCCGACCTTGTGGACCCACAGTTAAGCACACCCTCTGAGTTAAAGACCCTATTTGGCCAATTTCGAGTTTCGTGCCCCTGGTACTCCAGAATAAGAGACATCCGGGTTATCGACTGATATTTGGGGACTCACATCCGGGTTACTGACAAAGAGTTTTAATGTGTGGAGTAACAAGAATAAAGAACAGTGTTTCCGCCCAGTTTCGAACTAGGGACTTTTCACGTGTGAGGCGAACGTGATAACCACTACACTACAGAAACTGCTGAAGGTGACCTTTACGCACGTGCCCGACTTAATCAAAAGCTCCCCGTATAACTCTTCGAAATCCATGTAAACGCCGAAAAACTAGCCCATAGTGTATCAGCAGCGTTCCTCGTTAGTATAGTGGACAGTATCTCCGCTTGTCACGCGGAAGACCAGGGTTCGATTCCCTGACGGGGAGTTTTCTACTAGCTGCTAGCGGGACAAGAGTGAAAATCAATTTTGAACATGGGACCCTTCGCGTGTTAGGAACTGCAAACGTTTATGATGCTGAATTACAAGATTTTCAACTTGAATGAGCATTGTTCCTGGGACAGCGTGTCCCTTATTCCAGGAGGTAACTCTACGACCACCAGAGTAAAAGACTGCTGCATTGGCCGGGAATCGGACCCGGATCTCCCGCGTGGCAGGCGAGAATTCTACCATTGAACCACCAATGCCTACATAACTCCAAAAAGAGAAGGACGAATCCTTAGGCTTGAACTCGTAATTTAAGCTATCCATGAAAACCCAACACCAGCCTAAAGACAACATTCTCGGCTAAACCTCGACCATCCGTGTGTGACTATTTCACTTGGCTGTGATGTCTAGGATACCACCAATGTTTTCAAATCGGGAGGAATGAGCACTGCTATGTCATTGATGGCCGCAAATGTATAATTAACTGAACAGGGTTTTCTACTAGCTGCTAGCAGGCCAAGAGTCAAAATGCTCTTTTTTGTCACTCGGCAGAATGAAACGTCTGACAATAGTCAACATCTTTCAGCACTGACCGGGACAGTTCTACTCATCGTAGCGGTTACTGAACTTTCCACTAAGTAGAGCTTTAATTCGTGGAGTAACACAAATAAAGAACAGTGTTTCCGCCCAGTTTCGAACAGGGGACCTTTCGCGTGTTAGGCGAACGAGATAACCACTACACTACGGAAACTGCTGAAGGTGACCTTTAAGCACGTGCCCGGCTTAATGCAACATTTACATGTAACTGCAAACATTTATAATGCAAAATAGCATGATTTTCAACTTGATTCATTCAAAGCAGCTATGTCCCACATCATACATACACAGCCACAAAAGAAGCTTGATGCCTGGGATGGGGAGGTTGACACCAAGGGGACAGTGATTGACACTGGGGGGAACATAAGTGCTCAAACCTGGGTAAACCTGCATGCCATGTGACTCCTGGAGAACCAGACCCACCTCTGGAGCTCACCCCCCAACCCGGCTCACCCTCCGACCTTGTGGACCCACAGTTAAGCACACCCTCTGAGTTAAAGACCCTATTTGGCCAATTTCGAGTTTCGTGCCCCTGGTACTCCAGAATAAGAGACATCCGGGTTATCGACTGATATTTGGGGACTCACATCCGGGTTACTGACAAAGAGTTTTAATGTGTGGAGTAACAAGAATAAAGAACAGTGTTTCCGCCCAGTTTCGAACTAGGGACTTTTCACGTGTGAGGCGAACGTGATAACCACTACACTACAGAAACTGCTGAAGGTGACCTTTACGCACGTGCCCGACTTAATCAAAAGCTCCCCGTATAACTCTTCGAAATCCATGTAAACGCCGAAAAACTAGCCCATAGTGTATCAGCAGCGTTCCTCGTTAGTATAGTGGACAGTATCTCCGCTTGTCACGCGGAAGACCAGGGTTCGATTCCCTGACGGGGAGTTTTCTACTAGCTGCTAGCGGGACAAGAGTGAAAATCAATTTTGAACATGGGACCCTTCGCGTGTTAGGAACTGCAAACGTTTATGATGCTGAATTACAAGATTTTCAACTTGAATGAGCATTGTTCCTGGGACAGCGTGTCCCTTATTCCAGGAGGTAACTCTACGACCACCAGAGTAAAAGACTGCTGCATTGGCCGGGAATCGGACCCGGATCTCCCGCGTGGCAGGCGAGAATTCTACCATTGAACCACCAATGCCTACATAACTCCAAAAAGAGAAGGACGAATCCTTAGGCTTGAACTCGTAATTTAAGCTATCCATGAAAACCCAACACCAGCCTAAAGACAACATTCTCGGCTAAACCTCGACCATCCGTGTGTGACTATTTCACTTGGCTGTGATGTCTAGGATACCACCAATGTTTTCAAATCGGGAGGAATGAGCACTGCTATGTCATTGATGGCCGCAAATGTATAATTAACTGAACAGGGTTTTCTACTAGCTGCTAGCAGGCCAAGAGTCAAAATGCTCTTTTTTGTCACTCGGCAGAATGAAACGTCTGACAATAGTCAACATCTTTCAGCACTGACCGGGACAGTTCTACTCATCGTAGCGGTTACTGAACTTTCCACTAAGTAGAGCTTTAATTCGTGGAGTAACACAAATAAAGAACAGTGTTTCCGCCCAGTTTCGAACAGGGGACCTTTCGCGTGTTAGGCGAACGAGATAACCACTACACTACGGAAACTGCTGAAGGTGACCTTTAAGCACGTGCCCGGCTTAATGCAACATTTACATGTAACTGTAAACATTTATAATGCAAAATAGCATGATTTTCAACTTGATTCATTCAAAGCAGCTATGTCCCACATCATACATACACAGCCACAAAAGAAGTTTGATGCCTGGGATGGGGAGGTTGACACCAAGGGGACAGTGATTGACACTGGGGGGAACATAAGTGCTCAAACCTGGGTAAACCTGCATGCCATGTGACTCCTGGAGAACCAGACCCACCTCTGGAGCTCAGCCCCCAACCCGGCTCACCCTCCGACCTTGTGGACCCACAGTTAAGCACACCCTCTGAATTAAAGACCCTATTTGGCCAATTTCGAGTTTCGTGCCCCTGGTACTCCAGAATAAGAGACATCCGGGTTATCGACTGATATTTGGGGACTCACATCCGGGTTACTGACAAAGAGTTTTAATGTGTGGAGTAACAAGAATAAAGAACAGTGTTTCCGCCCAGTTTCGAACTAGGGACTTTTCGCGTGTGAGGCGAACGTGATAACCACTACACTACAGAAACTGCTGAAGGTGACCTTTACGCACGTGCCCGACTTAATCAAAAGCTCCCCGTATAACTCTTCGAAATCCATGTAAACGCCGAAAAACTAGCCCATAGTGTATCAGCAGCGTTCCTCGTTAGTATAGTGGACAGTATCTCCGCTTGTCACGCGGAAGACCAGGGTTCGATTCCCTGACGGGGAGTTTTCTACTAGCTGCTAGCGGGACAAGAGTGAAAATCAATTTTGAACATGGGACCCTTCGCGTGTTAGGAACTGCAAACGTTTATGATGCTGAATTACAAGATTTTCAACTTGAATGAGCATTGTTCCTGGGACAGCGTGTCCCTTATTCCAGGAGGTAACTCTACGACCACCAGAGTAAAAGACTGCTGCATTGGCCGGGAATCGGACCCGGATCTCCCGCGTGGCAGGCGAGAATTCTACCATTGAACCACCAATGCCTACATAACTCCAAAAAGAGAAGGACGAATCCTTAGGCTTGAACTCGTAATTTAAGCTATCCATGAAAACCCAACACCAGCCTAAAGACAACATTCTCGGCTAAACCTCGACCATCCGTGTGTGACTATTTCACTTGGCTGTGATGTCTAGGATACCACCAATGTTTTCAAATCGGGAGGAATGAGCACTGCTATGTCATTGATGGCCGCAAATGTATAATTAACTGAACAGGGTTTTCTACTAGCTGCTAGCAGGCCAAGAGTCAAAATGCTCTTTTTTGTCACTCGGCAGAATGAAACGTCTGACAATAGTCAACATCTTTCAGCACTGACCGGGACAGTTCTACTCATCGTAGCGGTTACTGAACTTTCCACTAAGTAGAGCTTTAATTCGTGGAGTAACACAAATAAAGAACAGTGTTTCCGCCCAGTTTCGAACAGGGGACCTTTTGCGTGTTAGGCGAACGAGATAACCACTACACTACGGAAACTGCTGAAGGTGACCTTTAAGCACGTGCCCGGCTTAATGCAACATTTACATGTAACTGCAAACATTTATAATGCAAAATAGCATGATTTTCAACTTGATTCATTCAAAGCAGCTATGTCCCACATCATACATACACAGCCACAAAAGAAGTTTGATGCCTGGGATGGGGAGGTTGACACCAAGGGGACAGTGATTGACACTGGGGGGAACATAAGTGCTCAAACCTGGGTAAACCTGCATGCCATGTGACTCCTGGAGAACCAGACCCACCTCTGGAGCTCAGCCCCCAACCCGGCTCACCCTCCGACCTTGTGGACCCACAGTTAAGCACACCCTCTGAATTAAAGACCCTATTTGGCCAATTTCGAGTTTCGTGCCCCTGGTACTCCAGAATAAGAGACATCCGGGTTATCGACTGATATTTGGGGACTCACATCCGGGTTACTGACAAAGAGTTTTAATGTGTGGAGTAACAAGAATAAAGAACAGTGTTTCCGCCCAGTTTCGAACTAGGGACTTTTCGCGTGTGAGGCGAACGTGATAACCACTACACTACAGAAACTGCTGAAGGTGACCTTTACGCACGTGCCCGACTTAATCAAAAGCTCCCCGTATAACTCTTCGAAATCCATGTAAACGCCGAAAAACTAGCCCATAGTGTATCAGCAGTGTTCCTCGTTAGTATAGTGGACAGTATCTCCGCTTGTCACGCGGAAGACCAGGGTTCGATTCCCTGACGGGGAGTTTTCTACTAGCTGCTAGCGGGACAAGAGTGAAAATCAATTTTGAACATGGGACCCTTCGCGTGTTAGGAACTGCAAACGTTTATGATGCTGAATTACAAGATTTTCAACTTGAATGAGCATTGTTCCTGGGACAGCGTGTCCCTTATTCCAGGAGGTAACTCTACGACCACCAGAGTAAAAGACTGCTGCATTGGCCGGGAATCGGACCCGGATCTCCCGCGTGGCAGGCGAGAATTCTACCATTGAACCACCAATGCCTACATAACTCCAAAAAGAGAAGGACGAATCCTTAGGCTTGAACTCGTAATTTAAGCTATCCATGAAAACCCAACACCAGCCTAAAGACAACATTCTCGGCTAAACCTCGACCATCCGTGTGTGACTATTTCACTTGGCTGTGATGTCTAGGATACCACCAATGTTTTCAAATCGGGAGGAATGAGCACTGCTATGTCATTGATGGCCGCAAATGTATAATTAACTGAACAGGGTTTTCTACTAGCTGCTAGCAGGCCAAGAGTCAAAATGCTCTTTTTTGTCACTCTGCAGAATGAAACGTCTGACAATAGTCAACATCTTTCAGCAACGACCGGGACAGTTCTACTCATCGTAGCGGTTACTGAACTTTCCACTAAGTAGAGCTTTAATTCGTGGAGTAACACAAATAAGGAACAGTGTTTCCGCCCAGTTTCTAACAGGGGACCTTTCGCGTGTTAGGCGAACGAGATAACCACTACACTACGGAAACTGCTGAAGGTGACCTTTAAGCACGTGCCCGGCTTAATGCAACATTTACATGTAACTGCAAACATTTATAATGCAAAATAGCATGATTTTCAACTTGATTCATTCAAAGCAGCTATGTCCCACATCATACATACACAGCCACAAAAGAAGTTTGATGCCTGGGATGGGGAGGTTGACACCAAGGGGACAGTGATTGACACTGGGGGGAACATAAGTGCTCAAACCTGGGTAAACCTGCATGCCATGTGACTCCTGGAGAACCAGACCCACCTCTGGAGCTCAGCCCCCAACCCGGCTCACCCTCCGACCTTGTGGACCCACAGTTAAGCACACCCTCTGAGTTAAAGACCCTATTTGGCCAATTTCGAGTTTCGTGCCCCTGGTACTCCAGAATAAGAGACATCCGGGTTATCGACTGAATTTGGGGACTCACATCCGGGTTACTGACAAAGAGTTTTAATGTGTGGAGTAACAAGAATAAAGAACAGTGTTTCCGCCCAGTTTCGAACTAGGGACTTTTCGCGTGTGAGGCGAACGTGATAACCACTACACTACAGAAACTGCTGAAGGTGACCTTTACGCACGTGCCCGACTTAATCAAAAGCTCCCCGTATAACTCTTCGAAATCCATGTAAACGCCGAAAAACTAGCCCATGATTTATCGGCAGCATTCCTCGTTAGTATAGTGGACTTTATCTCCGCTTGTCACGCGGAAGACCAGGGTTCGATTCCCTGACGGGGAGTTTTCTACTAGCTGCTAGCGGGACAAGAGTAAAAAATCAATTTTGAACATGGGACCCTTCGCGTGTTAGGAACTGCAAACGTTTATGATGCTGAATTACAAGATTTTCAACTTGAATGAGCATTGTTCCTGGGACAGCGTGTCCCTTATTCCAGGAGGTAACTCTACGACCACCAGAGTAAAAGACTGCTGCATTGGCCGGGAATCGGACCCGGATCTCCCGCGTGGCAGGCGAGAATTCTACCATTGAACCACCAATGCCTACATAACTCCAAAAAGAGAAGGACGAATCCTTAGGCTTGAACTCGTAATTTAAGCTATCCATGAAAACCCAACACCAGCCTAAAGACAACATTCTCGGCTAAACCTCGACCATCCGTGTGTGACTATTTCACTTGGCTGTGATGTCTAGGATACCACCAATGTTTTCAAATCGGGAGGAATGAGCACTGCTATGTCATTGATGGCCGCAAATGTATAATTAACTGAACAGGGTTTTCTACTAGCTGCTAGCAGGCCAAGAGTCAAAATGCTCTTTTTTGTCACTCGGCAGAATGAAACGTCTGACAATAGTCAACATCTTTCAGCACTGACCGGGACAGTTCTACTCATCGTAGCGGTTACTGAACTTTCCACTAAGTAGAGCTTTAATTCGTGGAGTAACACAAATAAAGAACAGTGTTTCCGCCCAGTTTCAAACAGGGGACCTTTCGCGTGTTAGGCGAACGAGATAACCAATACACTACGGAAACTGCTGAAGGTGACCTTTAAGCACGTGCCCGGCTTAATGCAACATTTACATGTAACTGCAAACATTTATAATGCAAAATAGCATGATTTTCAACTTGATTCATTCAAAGCAGCTATGTCCCACATCATACATACACAGCCACAAAAGAAGTTTGATGCCTGGGATGGGGAGGTTGACACCAAGGGGACAGTGATTGACACTGGGGGGAACATAAGTGCTCAAACCTGGGTAAACCTGCATGCCATGTGACTCCTGGAGAACCAGACCCACCTCTGGAGCTCAGCCCCCAACCCGGCTCACCCTCCGACCTTGTGGACCCACAGTTAAGCACACCCTCTGAATTAAAGACCCTATTTGGCCAATTTCGAGTTTCGTGCCCCTGGTACTCCAGAATAAGAGACATCCGGGTTATCGACTGATATTTGGGGACTCACATCCGGGTTACTGACAAAGAGTTTTAATGTGTGGAGTAACAAGAATAAAGAACAGTGTTTCCGCCCAGTTTCGAACTAGGGACTTTTCGCGTGTGAGGCGAACGTGATAACCACTACACTACAGAAACTGCTGAAGGTGACCTTTACGCACGTGCCCGACTTAATCAAAAGCTCCCTGTATAACTCTTCGAAATCCATGTAAACGCCGAAAAACTAGCCCATAGTGTATCAGCAGCGTTCCTCGTTAGTATAGTGGACAGTATCTCCGCTTGTCACGCGGAAGACCAGGGTTCGATTCCCTGACGGGGAGTTTTCTACTAGCTGCTAGCGGGACAAGAGTGAAAATCAATTTTGAACATGGGACCCTTCGCGTGTTAGGAACTGCAAACGTTTATGATGCTGAATTACAAGATTTTCAACTTGAATGAGCATTGTTCCTGGGACAGCGTGTCCCTTATTCCAGGAGGTAACTCTACGACCACCAGAGTAAAAGACTGCTGCATTGGCCGGGAATCGGACCCGGATCTCCCGCGTGGCAGGCGAGAATTCTACCATTGAACCACCAGTGCCTACATAACTCCAAGATGAGAAGGACAAATCCTTAGGCTTGAACTCGTAATTCAAGCTATCGATGAAAACCCAACACCAGCCTAAAGACAACATTCTCGGCTAAACCTCGACCATCCATGTGTGACTATTTCACTTGGCTGTGATGTCTAGGATACCACCAATGTTTTCAAATCGGGAGGAATGAGCACTGCTATGTCATTGATGGCCGCAAATGTATAATTAACTGAACAGGGTTTTCTACTAGCTGCTAGCAGGCCAAGAGTCAAAATGCTCTTTTTTGTCACTCGGCAGAATGAAACGTCTGACAATAGTCAACATCTTTCAGCACTGACCGGGACAGTTCTACTCATCATAGCGGTTACTGAACTTTCCACTAAGTAGAGCTTTAATTCGTGGAGTAACACAAATAAAGAACAGTGTTTCCGCCCAGTTTCGAACAGGGGACCTTTCGCGTGTTAGGCGCACGAGATAACCACTACACTACGGAAACTGCTGAAGGTGACCTTTAAGCACGTGCCCGGCTTAATGCAACATTTACATGTAACTGCAAACATTTATAATGCAAAATAGCATGATTTTCAACTTGATTCATTCAAAGCAGCTATGTCCCACATCATACATACACAGCCACAAAAGAAGTTTGATGCCTGGGATGGGGAGGTTGACACCAAGGGGACAGTGATTGACACTGGGGGGAACATAAGTGCTCAAACCTGGGTAAACCTGCATGCCATGTGACTCCTGGAGAACCAGACCCACCTCTGGAGCTCAGCCCCCAACCCGGCTCACCCTCCGACCTTGTGGACCCACAGTTAAGCACACCCTCTGAATTAAAGACCCTTTTTGGCCAATTTCGAGTTTCGTGCCCCTGGTACTCCAGAATAAGAGACATCCGGGTTATCGACTGATATTTGGGGACTCACATCCGGGTTACTGACAAAGAGTTTTAATGTGTGGAGTAACAAGAATAAAGAACAGTGTTTCCGCCCAGTTTCGAACTAGGGACTTTTCGCGTGTGAGGCGAACGTGATAACCACTACACTACAGAAACTGCTGAAGGTGACCTTTACGCACGTGCCCGACTTAATCAAAAGCTCCCCGTATAACTCTTTGAAATCCATGTAAACGCCGAAAAACTAGCCCATGATTTATCGGCAGCATTCCTCGTTAGTATAGTGGACTTTATCTCCGCTTGTCACGCGGAAGACCAGGGTTCGATTCCCTGACGGGGAGTTTTCTACTAGCTGCTAGCGGGACAAGAGTGAAAAATCAATTTTGAACATGGGACCCTTCGCGTGTTAGGAACTGCAAACGTTTATGATGCTGAATTACAAGATTTTCAACTTGAATGAGCATTGTTCCTGGGACAGCGTGTCCCTTATTCCAGGAGGTAACTCTACGACCACCAGAGTAAAAGACTGCTGCATTGGCCGGGAATCGGACCCGGATCTCCCGCGTGGCAGGCGAGAATTCTACCATTGAACCACCAATGCCTACATAACTCCAAAAAGAGAAGGACGAATCCTTAGGCTTGAACTCGTAATTTAAGCTATCCATGAAAACCCAACACCAGCCTAAAGACAACATTCTCGGCTAAACCTCGACCATCCGTGTGTGACTATTTCACTTGGCTGTGATGTCTAGGATACCACCAATGTTTTCAAATCGGGAGGAATGAGCACTGCTATGTCATTGATGGCCGCAAATGTATAATTAACTGAACAGGGTTTTCTACTAGCTGCTAGCAGGCCAAGAGTCAAAATGCTCTTTTTTGTCACTCGGCAGAATGAAACGTCTGACAATAGTCAACATCTTTCAGCACTGACCGGGACAGTTCTACTCATCGTAGCGGTTACTGAACTTTCCACTAAGTAGAGCTTTAATTCGTGGAGTAACACAAATAAAGAACAGTGTTTCCGCCCAGTTTCAAACAGGGGACCTTTCGCGTGTTAGGCGAACGAGATAACCAATACACTACGGAAACTGCTGAAGGTGACCTTTAAGCACGTGCCCGGCTTAATGCAACATTTACATGTAACTGCAAACATTTATAATGCAAAATAGCATGATTTTCAACTTGATTCATTCAAAGCAGCTATGTCCCACATCATACATACACAGCCACAAAAGAAGTTTGATGCCTGGGATGGGGAGGTTGACACCAAGGGGACAGTGATTGACACTGGGGGGAACATAAGTGCTCAAACCTGGGTAAACCTGCATGCCATGTGACTCCTGGAGAACCAGACCCACCTCTGGAGCTCAGCCCCCAACCCGGCTCACCCTCCGACCTTGTGGACCCACAGTTAAGCACACCCTCTGAATTAAAGACCCTATTTGGCCAATTTCGAGTTTCGTGCCCCTGGTACTCCAGAATAAGAGACATCCGGGTTATCGACTGATATTTGGGGACTCACATCCGGGTTACTGACAAAGAGTTTTAATGTGTGGAGTAACAAGAATAAAGAACAGTGTTTCCGCCCAGTTTCGAACTAGGGACTTTTCGCGTGTGAGGCGAACGTGATAACCACTACACTACAGAAACTGCTGAAGGTGACCTTTACGCACGTGCCCGACTTAATCAAAAGCTCCCTGTATAACTCTTCGAAATCCATGTAAACGCCGAAAAACTAGCCCATAGTGTATCAGCAGCGTTCCTCGTTAGTATAGTGGACAGTATCTCCGCTTGTCACGCGGAAGACCAGGGTTCGATTCCCTGACGGGGAGTTTTCTACTAGCTGCTAGCGGGACAAGAGTGAAAATCAATTTTGAACATGGGACCCTTCGCGTGTTAGGAACTGCAAACGTTTATGATGCTGAATTACAAGATTTTCAACTTGAATGAGCATTGTTCCTGGGACAGCGTGTCCCTTATTCCAGGAGGTAACTCTACGACCACCAGAGTAAAAGACTGCTGCATTGGCCGGGAATCGGACCCGGATCTCCCGCGTGGCAGGCGAGAATTCTACCATTGAACCACCAGTGCCTACATAACTCCAAGATGAGAAGGACAAATCCTTAGGCTTGAACTCGTAATTCAAGCTATCGATGAAAACCCAACACCAGCCTAAAGACAACATTCTCGGCTAAACCTCGACCATCCATGTGTGACTATTTCACTTGGCTGTGATGTCTAGGATACCACCAATGTTTTCAAATCGGGAGGAATGAGCACTGCTATGTCATTGATGGCCGCAAATGTATAATTAACTGAACAGGGTTTTCTACTAGCTGCTAGCAGGCCAAGAGTCAAAATGCTCTTTTTTGTCACTCGGCAGAATGAAACGTCTGACAATAGTCAACATCTTTCAGCACTGACCGGGACAGTTCTACTCATCATAGCGGTTACTGAACTTTCCACTAAGTAGAGCTTTAATTCGTGGAGTAACACAAATAAAGAACAGTGTTTCCGCCCAGTTTCGAACAGGGGACCTTTCGCGTGTTAGGCGCACGAGATAACCACTACACTACGGAAACTGCTGAAGGTGACCTTTAAGCACGTGCCCGGCTTAATGCAACATTTACATGTAACTGCAAACATTTATAATGCAAAATAGCATGATTTTCAACTTGATTCATTCAAAGCAGCTATGTCCCACATCATACATACACAGCCACAAAAGAAGTTTGATGCCTGGGATGGGGAGGTTGACACCAAGGGGACAGTGATTGACACTGGGGGGAACATAAGTGCTCAAACCTGGGTAAACCTGCATGCCATGTGACTCCTGGAGAACCAGACCCACCTCTGGAGCTCAGCCCCCAACCCGGCTCACCCTCCGACCTTGTGGACCCACAGTTAAGCACACCCTCTGAATTAAAGACCCTTTTTGGCCAATTTCGAGTTTCGTGCCCCTGGTACTCCAGAATAAGAGACATCCGGGTTATCGACTGATATTTGGGGACTCACATCCGGGTTACTGACAAAGAGTTTTAATGTGTGGAGTAACAAGAATAAAGAACAGTGTTTCCGCCCAGTTTCGAACTAGGGACTTTTCGCGTGTGAGGCGAACGTGATAACCACTACACTACAGAAACTGCTGAAGGTGACCTTTACGCACGTGCCCGACTTAATCAAAAGCTCCCCGTATAACTCTTCGAAATCCATGTAAACGCCGAAAAACTAGCCCATAGTGTATCAGCAGCGTTCCTCGTTAGTATAGTGGACAGTATCTCCGCTTGTCACGCGGAAGACCAGGGTTCGATTCCCTGACGGGGAGTTTTCTACTAGCTGCTAGCGGGACAAGAGTGAAAATCAATTTTGAACATGGGACCCTTCGCGTGTTAGGAACTGCAAACGTTTATGATGCTGAATTACAAGATTTTCAACTTGAATGAGCATTGTTCCTGGGACAGCGTGTCCCTTATTCCAGGAGGTAACTCTACGACCACCAGAGTAAAAGACTGCTGCATTGGCCGGGAATCGGACCCGGATCGCCCGCGTGGCAGGCGAGAATTCTACCATTGAACCACCAATGCCTACATAACTCCAAAAAGAGAAGGACGAATCCTTAGGCTTGAACTCGTAATTTAAGCTATCCATGAAAACCCAACACCAGCCTAAAGACAACATTCTCGGCTAAACCTCGACCATCCGTGTGTGACTATTTCACTTGGCTGTGATGTCTAGGATACCACCAATGTTTTCAAATCGGGAGGAATGAGCACTGCTATGTCATTGATGGCCGCAAATGTATAATTAACTCAAAAGCTCCCCGTATAACTCTTCGAAATCCATGTAAACGCCGAAAAACTAGCCCATAATGTATCGGCAGCATTCCTCGTTAGTATAGTGGACAGTATCTCCGCTTGTCACGCGGAAGACCAGGGTTTTCTACTAGCTGCTAGCAGGCCAAGAGTCAAAATGCTCTTTTTTGTCACTCGGCAGAATGAAACGTCTGACAATAGTCAACATCTTTCAGCACTGACCGGGACAGTTCTACTCATCGTAGCGGTTACTGAACTTTCCACTAATTAGAGCTTTAATGCGTGGAGTAACACAAATAAAGAACAGTGTTTCCGCCCAGTTTCGAACAGGGGACCTTTCGCGTGTTAGGCGAACGTGATAACCTCTACACTACGGAAACTGCTGAAGGTGACCTTTAAGCACGTGCCCGGCTTAATGCAACATTTACATGTAACTGCAAACATTTATAATGCAAAATAGCATGATTTTCAACTTGATTCATTCAAAGCAGCTATGTCCCACATCATACATACACAGCCACAAAAGAAGTTTGATGCCTGGGATGGGGAGGTTGACACCAAGGGGACAGTGATTGACACTGGGGGAAACATAAGTGCTCAAACCTGGGTAAACCTGCATGCCATGTGACTCCTGGAGAACCAGACCCACCTCTGGAGCTCACCCCCCAACCCGGCTCACCCTCCGACCTTGTGGACCCACAGTTAAGCACACCCTCTGAGTTAAAGACCCTATTTGGCCAATTTCGAGTTTCGTGCCCCTGGTACTCCAGAATAAGAGACATCCGGGTTATCGACTGATATTTGGGGACTCACATCCGGGTTACTGACAAAGAGTTTTAATGTGTGGAGTAACAAGAATAAAGAACAGTGTTTCCGCCCAGTTTCGAACTAGGGACTTTTCACGTGTGAGGCGAACGTGATAACCACTACACTACAGAAACTGCTGAAGGTGACCTTTACGCACGTGCCCGACTTAATCAAAAGCTCCCCGTATAACTCTTCGAAATCCATGTAAACGCCGAAAAACTAGCCCATAGTGTATCAGCAGCGTTCCTCGTTAGTATAGTGGACAGTATCTCCGCTTGTCACGCGGAAGACCAGGGTTCGATTCCCTGACGGGGAGTTTTCTACTAGCTGCTAGCGGGACAAGAGTGAAAATCAATTTTGAACATGGGACCCTTCGCGTGTTAGGAACTGCAAACGTTTATGATGCTGAATTACAAGATTTTCAACTTGAATGAGCATTGTTCCTGGGACAGCGTGTCCCTTATTCCAGGAGGTAACTCTACGACCACCAGAGTAAAAGACTGCTGCATTGGCCGGGAATCGGACCCGGATCTCCCGCGTGGCAGGCGAGAATTCTACCATTGAACCACCAATGCCTACATAACTCCAAAAAGAGAAGGACGAATCCTTAGGCTTGAACTCGTAATTTAAGCTATCCATGAAAACCCAACACCAGCCTAAAGACAACATTCTCGGCTAAACCTCGACCATCCGTGTGTGACTATTTCACTTGGCTGTGATGTCTAGGATACCACCAATGTTTTCAAATCGGGAGGAATGAGCACTGCTATGTCATTGATGGCCGCAAATGTATAATTAACTGAACAGGGTTTTCTACTAGCTGCTAGCAGGCCAAGAGTCAAAATGCTCTTTTTTGTCACTCGGCAGAATGAAATGTCTGACAATAGTCAACATCTTTCAGCACTGACCGGGACAGTTCTACTCATCGCAGCGGTTACTAAACTTTCCGCTAATTAGAGCTTTAATGCGTGGAGTAACACAAATAAAGAACAGTGTTTCCGCCCAGTTTCGAACAGGGGACCTTTCGCGTGTTAGGCGAACGTGATAACCTCTACACTAAGGAAACTGCTGAAGGTGACCTTTAAGCACGTGCCCGGCTTAATGCAACATTTACATGTAACTGCAAACATTTATAATGCAAAATAGCATGATTTTCAACTTGATTCATTCAAAGCAGCTATGTCCCACATCATACATACACAGCCACAAAAGAAGTTTGATGCCTGGGATGGGGAGGTTGACACCAAGGGGACAGTGATTGACACTGGGGGAAACATAAGTGCTCAAACCTGGGTAAACCTGCATGCCATGTGACTCCTGGAGAACCAGACCCACCTCTGGAGCTCACCCCCCAACCCGGCTCACCCTCCGACCTTGTGGACCCACAGTTAAGCACACCCTCTGAATTAAAGACCCTATTTGGCCAATTTCGAGTTTCGTGCCCCTGGTACTCCAGAATAAGAGACATCCGGGTTATCGACTGATATTTGGGGACTCACATCCGGGTTACTGACAAAGAGTTTTAATGTGTGGAGTAACAAGAATAAAGAACAGTGTTTCCACCCAGTTTCAAACTAGGGACTTTTCGCGTGTGAGGCGAACTTGATAACCACTACACTACAGAAACTGCTGAAGGTGACCTTTACGCACGTGCCCGACTTAATCAAAAGCTCCCCGTATAACTCTTCGAAATCCATGTAAACGCCGAAAAACTAGCCCATGATTTATCGGCAGCATTCCTCGTTAGTATAGTGGACAGTATCTCCGCTTGTCACGCGGAAGACCAGGGTTCGATTCCCTGACGGGGAGTTTTCTACTAGCTGCTAGCGGGACAAGAGTGAAAATCAATTTTGAACATGGGACCCTTCGCGTGTTAGGAACTGCAAACGTTTATGATGCTGAATTACAAGATTTTCAACTTGAATGAGCATTGTTCCTGGGACAGCGTGTCCCTTATTCCAGGAGGTAACTCTACGACCACCAGAGTAAAAGACTGCTGCATTGGCCGGGAATCGGACCCGGATCTCCCGCGTGGCAGGCGAGAATTCTACCATTGAACCACCAGTGCCTACATAACTCCAAGATGAGAAGGACAAATCCTTAGGCTTGAACTCGTAATTCAAGCTATCGATGAAAACCCAACACCAGCCTAAAGACAACATTCTCGGCTAAACCTCGACCATCCATGTGTGACTATTTCACTTGGCCGTGATGTCTAGGATACCACCAATGTTTTCAAATCGGGAGGAATGAGCACTGCTATGTCATTGATGGCCGCAAATGTATAATTAACTCAAAAGCTCCCCGTATAACTCTTCGAAATCCATGTAAACGCCGAAAAACTAGTCCATAATATATCGGCAGCATTCCTCGTTAGTATAGTGGACAGTATCTCCGGGTTAGGGTTAGGGGGTTAGGGTTAGGGGGTTAGGGTTAGGGGGTTAGGGTTAGGTGTAGGGGAAATAAAAGAACTCCTGCTGGCCGAGGACAGCAGGAACGCACAGGCACACAAACTAAATGATATTGCTCGGTTTATTTCAAAATGGGTAAGTATGTAATTTTGCTCTTTTCATCAGGGAGTCGGGGGGAGGCCACCCGATACCAGAAAGGGTGGAATGACCGGACAGATTGTATTTTTCAGATGGAATTCAGGCCAAAGGGATGGACTGTTTTCAGCCTCCTTATCCAATCTCTCTCCTTTCCAAGTAACTGTTTGGTGGACCACCACGTTTCGGCCTCCAACCCCATGATGGTCAAACTCTGAACCCTGTGCTGTTTAAAATGCTGATACAGGTAGGTATTGCTGGTGGTTTTATTGATCAGGTTTAGGTGTTGTTTTAACCTAAGGACCAGCTGGTTTTTGGTCTGCCCGATATACAATTTCCCACAGGTCCCACATTTAATACAGTACACAACATTCATCGACTCGGGCCTGGTCACATGAGACACCGGCGCGCTCAAGTGAGTATACAAATTAACTAAAAATTTAGTGCTCTTAAAATGATGAGTGTACTTCCCTGGCGGATTTTTCCTGCCAAGGGAAGCCCGGACTAAGAGGTCCTTGAGGTTTTTATTCCTCCTAAAAGCTGCTATAGTTCTGAACCCAGCAAGCGGTTCCATTCGGTCCTGGGCAGTCTGAAAGTTCCGTTTAATTCCGGCGTTAAGCATCCTGGAGGCCGGGGAGAATGTTGAGACAAGGGGGAGCAGATGGAAATTTGGCTCTACCCTCTCAGGTCTCTGCCCCAGATTGTAGGTTTGTTGGACCTCCACTTTAATATTTCGGAGGAAGGTCCTACTATACCCCCGGTGCCGGAGTGCCTGGAAAAGAGTCCTGGTTGCCGACTGGACATCCCCCGCCAATGTACATATCCTATGGTAACGTATGAGTTGTGATTTAACGATGCCTCGAAACGTATGTTTCGGATGGTAACTTGATTTATGTAAAAGTGCGTGGGTGTCCGTCGGCTTGAAGTAGACTCTCGTCCCAAGGCCACTCTCCCCATTGTGTTGTTTAGTGAGAAACACCTCCGTGTCCAAAAACTCAATCTTCTCAGGTTGGAGGTTGGATTTAACCAAGATAGAAGGATGATGGTTATTAAGGACCGTGATGAACTCATCAAAGCTGGCCTCCGAGTGCTCCCACACTCCAAAGATGTCATCCAAATAGCGAACATACAGACTGGGCAGGAGACTGCATTTGGGGAACACAGTCCGCTCCCAGTCTGCCATGTAGATATTTGCGTATGCCGGGGCAAACTTTTTCCCCATGGCAGTACCGTGGACCTGTAAAAAGTACCGGGAATCAAACTCGAAATCATTGCGGCTCAGGCCCAGCTCCAGGAGGGTGAGGAGGGCCTCATCCGGTCTTTTAGGATCCGGGTATTGGGCAAAAATTTCCCGGATGGCCTTGAGACCCAAGCGAGTCTCAATGTTGGTATACAGGGCATCAATATCAATTGAGAAAAGCCGCCCACCAGGTGGCACCACTATACGTTTTAATTTTGAGACAAACTCATAAGTGTCCCCGATATAGCTGGCATGCTTTTGTGACAAGGGATTTATATAAAAATCAATAAACTCCGCTACCCTGGAAGATTCGCTCCCACAGTCCGAGACGATCGGTCTGCCGGGGGGGATCAGGTGCGGGACCGTCCACGTCTCAGGGTTCTTATGAATTTTGGGCAACAAATAGAATTGCCGTGGACGTGGAGGATCCGCGCCAGACAGGTAATACTTTTGTTTCGCTGTAATGATTTTATTTTTATACAGGCGTTCCAGGATCTCCCTGATGGCAATCTGATTTTCCATTTGCAGGGAGCCGGAGAGAGGTAAGTAGTGTGTTACATTTTCCAGCTGTCTGTAGGCTTCGGTTAAGTATTGATGTTTGTCCATAATGACAATTTTGGAGCCCTTGTCTGCCGGTTTAATAACAATGTCCCGATTAGATCTCAAAGTCTGCAAAGCCGCCATCTCTTCCACAGGTAAATTACTCTCTGCCTCACTGTTCCAGCCGAGTCGCTCAAAGGCACGATAATCGGATTGAATAAGTTTCTGAAAGGGTTTTGAAACAGTCTCCCACTTGGGTTCCCAACCCGAGGGGTTAATGAATGGTTCCCTAGAGAAACTGGTATTAAAATCAAAGTGGTCCAGGAGTTTGAGTCGTCTATGGTACCTGTGAAGGTCTCTGCAGAGCAATGGCCTGTCTACTTCCGAAGGGGTCGGAATAAAAGAGAGGCCCCTCTCAAGCAGCCTTGCCTCATCATCAGATAAAATAAAAGAAGGTGAAAGGTTAAGAATATTAAAATGGGGCTGAGTAGACTCTCTAGGTCCCCCTAATCTAAGTTTAAAGAAGACATCCAGGAAGCAAAGATTTTAGTAGCCGTAGCTGTCGTCCAATGCACGGGGTCATGGGGGTGAACACAGAATTGGTCCTGGTCAATACCTTTAAGGGTTCTGAAATTCCCTTCCAAAAAGAGGTTTAGATCCCTTAGCCGATTTTTGGCTTGTAGTGGGAGTCCCGGGGAGAACTGGATAATGGGGACCATAATATCCGCCCGGGGAAAAACCCTTTTGGTCCGCGACAGAAGTTGGTGAAACTGTTTTTTCATGGTCGCGAGCTGGTTCTCCCTGAGGCAGTTATTTAAGCCCACCGATAGGATAACTTTCTGGGTGTTAAAACAGGGGTCCAGTTTGAGAAAGATCTCTTTAAGATGGTGAATCTGGGCCCCCGGAAAGCTATCTATCTGTACTGTGGGAAACTGGAAGGGTGGAAACCTAGAAAGATTCGAGTCCCCCACAACCAGGATTGGCAGCCTCGGTTCCAGCCTCCAATGCAACACTTTCTGGAATGTGGTACAGTGGCGGGTGGGTTTCCGCAGAGGGGCGACTAGCCCCCCCGCCGCCAGTTGGCCCTCCCGGACAGGGGAGGACTCATCCCCCATGGGGGAGTCCGACTCCTCCCCCAGAAGTTGGGAATGGGGAATCTCCACCGCCACATTGGTCTGTGGGCCCCCAACCCCCAAATCCGAAGGCTCGGCGGGCTCAGGACATCCCGTCTCACTCCCATCTAAAGTCTCCGACATCTCCAAATCAAAATTCGGTCGGGCACCTAGATTACTGTCCAGACTGTTGGATAGCTCCGCTCGATGTCTATCTGCCACGTGGATGTCTGCCATGCAGACCCGCCGGGCCCTATCAGAGGTCAATGGAGGGGCCCCCTGAGTGGGCATCGCCACAGGAAGGACACCGGGACACGGGTGCAGCCCAAGGGGAGACATTCGGCCAGGGGTTGGGGCAGAGCCCCTGGCAAGTGCCAAGGGGGATGGGGGGTTTAAAGGAATGACCGGTGAGTGGTTGGGGTTAGGGGGTGGGTTAGGGTTAGGGTTGGGGGGTGGGTTAGGGTTAGGGGGTTAGGGTTAGGGGCTAGGGTTAGGTTAAGGTAAGGGTTGGGGCCCCTACTACTAAAAAGCAGCAGGGGTCCCTATGCATTCTCCTTCCTGCCTTTCGCTCTCCCCCCTCAGCGCTCGTTCAGTCCCCCCGTCATTCCAGTGCTCAACCGAGCAATCCAAAGTCTTTCTATTTTCCTTCTTTCTTTAATGGACCATCTGAGGTCATGTTGGATGATGGAGACTCTCATCTTGTCCCAGCCGTGCAGGACAAGATGGCGGACTACAGGTGTGTGTAGATTTTTGTAATGTGTACAGTTATATTTGTGTTGTGCAAACCTTGTGGACAATGAGTTGCCTGTTTCTCCAACATATAATGCTTCACATTCCAAACATGACATCAAATAAATACAATTTGTGGTGGACAAACTTCCTTTCGAGTCGTTTTTGAAAACTTCCCCTGTGTGTGGGTTTTTTTACCAAGCTTTGAGCTCAAAGTATTGCCCTCTGGTGGTCGACTTAGTGGTGACCTTGGACGTGATCTGAGGTCAATGTTTGACCTGGCTTTGCTCGTGGATCTGGAGGAACGGGGTAGAAGAGAGGGAGGGGGGCAGAGGAGAGTTCTGTGTTCTTCTCGTGTTTGGCTCCTTGTAGGATTTGCCATGTCCTTTTCATCTTCCTCTTCCTCCTCCTCCTCATCATCCTCCTCCTCTTGCCCTTCCAACTCTGACAGGTCTGGTACTGTGTCTCCGTACAGAGATGATGCTGAGGAAGTATGCTCCTGGTCCTCCTCTTCCTCTTCTGTCTCTCTGAATCCTGAGAGAAGGTTCTCTGTTGTGGTGGTCCGTGTCCCCTGTGTTGCTCCTCCTCCAGGTGTTGTTGTTCCTGCTGCCCTCGGTTTTCTGTTGACCTGTGAGAGAGGAGCAGGAGAAGATGCTGGTGGAGGGGGGGAGGGGGGAGGTAATCTCACCGTGACTGTGGGAGAAACAGGTAGAGTGTCATTGTTTATGCTGATTGGTGTGGAGGTAACGTGGGGAAGTGAAACTTGTGGGGCCGTCTGGTCCGCCGCTGTCCTTGTTCTCATGATGGGCCTGGGCATGTAGGTCCCATCGTCTCCCTCCAGGTCCTCAAGGCCCTTTTTGATGACTTCTTCCACTCTGTCAAGAGTCGTCTGTTCCAATCTAGAACCCAGAGCATTTTTTGCCCATTTTGTGGCCTTTATGAAAGGCTCTTTCCATTCCGTGCTTTCTAAATAAAATAGGACCATAATTTCCCTTTTAATGGCCTTCTCATAGTGGTCTCTCAAATCGATGATTGTGTTGTCAAACCAGGCCTTAGCATTCTCTGCTATTAGCTCTAGGATGAATGGGTTGGGAAGCGCTGGTTTGACTAAGTCTGTGAGGTATTTAACCGTTCTACTCATTGTGACAGGTGGTCTCTCATCATCACTCACGTTCTTCAGATGATGGACCGCTCTGATGATCCTGTTCAGGATTCTGATCTTTTGGGCAAAGTCTGGGTCATCAGAGAGGATCCTGTCGGGATCATTTCCTCTCTTTTCCCCCGTGGGTTAGGGTTAGGGTTAGGGGGTTAGGGGGTTAGGGTTAGGGGTTAGGGTTAGGGTTAGGGTGTTAGGGTTAGGGGGTTAGGGTTAGGGGGTTAGGGTTAGGGGTTAGGTGTAGGGGAAATAAAAGAACTCCTGCTGGCCGAGGACAGCAGGAACGCACAGGCACACAAACTAAATGATATTGCTCGGTTTATTTCAAAATGGGTAAGTATGTAATTTTGCTCTTTTCATCAGGGAGTCGGGGGGAGGCCACCCGATACCAGAAAGGGTGGAATGACCGGACAGATTGTATTTTTCAGATGGAATTCAGGCCAAAGGGATGGACTGTTTTCAGCCTCCTTATCCAATCTCTCTCCTTTCTAAGTAACTGTTTGGTGGACCACCACGTTTCGGCCTCCAACCCCATGATGGTCAAACTCTGAACCCCGTGCTGTTTAAAATGCTGATACAGGTAGGTATTGCTGGTGGTTTTATTGATCAGGTTTAGGTGTTGTTTTAACCTAAGGGTTAGGGTTAGGGTTAGGGGGTTAGGGTTAGGGTTAGGGGTTAGGGGGTTAGGGTTAGGGGGTTAGGGTTAGGGTTAGGGGGTTAGGTTAAGGTAAGGGTTGGGGCCCCTACTACTAAAAAGCAGCAGGGGTCCCTATGCATTCTCCTTCCTGCCTTTCGCTCTCCCCCCTCAGCGCTCGTTCAGTCCCCCCGTCATTCCAGTGCTCAACCGAGCAATCCAAAGTCTTTCTATTTTCCTTCTTTATTTAATGGACCATCTGAGGTCATGTTGGATGATGGAGACTCTCATCTTGTCCCAGCCGTGCAGGACAAGATGGCGGACTACAGGTGTGTGTAGATTTTTGGAATGTGTACAGTTATATTTGTGTTGTGCAAACCTTGTGGACAATGAGTTGCCTGTTTCTCCAACATATAATGCTTCACATTCCAAACATGACATCAAATAAATACAATTTGTGGTGGACAAACTTCCTTTCGAGTCGTTTTTGAAAACTTCCCCTGTGTGTGGTTTTTTTTACCAAGCTTTGAGCTCAAAGTATTGCCCTCTGGTGGTCGACTTAGGGGTGACCTTGGACGTGATCTGAGGTCAATGTTTGACGTGGCTTTGCTCGTGGATCTGGAGGAACGGGGTAGAAGAGAGGGAGGGGGGCAGAGGAGAGTTCTGTGTTCTTCTCGTGTTTGGCTCCTTGTAGGATTTGCCATGTCCTTTTCATCTTCCTCTTCCTCCTCCTCCTCATCATCCTCCTCCTCTTGCCCTTCCAACTCTGACAGGTCTGGTACTGTGTCTCCGTACAGAGATGATGCTGAGGAAGTATGCTCCTGGTCCTCCTCTTCCTCTTCTGTCTCTCTGAATCCTGAGAGAAGGTTCTCTGTTGTGGTGGTCCGTGTCCCCTGTGTTGCTCCTCCTCCAGGTGTTGTTGTTCCTGCTGCCCTCGGTTTTCTGTTGACCTGTGAGAGAGGAGCAGGAGAAGATGCTGGTGGAGGGGGGGAGGGGGGAGGTAATCTCACCGTGACTGTGGGAGAAACAGGTAGAGTGTCATTGTTTATGCTGATTGGTGTGGAGGTAATGTGGGGAAGTGAAACTTGTGGGGCCGTCTGGTCCGCCGCTGTCCTTGTTCTCATGATGGGCCTGGGCATGTAGGTCCCATCGTCTCCCTCCAGGTCCTCAAGGCCCTTTTTGATGACTTCTTCCACTCTGTCAAGAGTCGTCTGTTCCAATCTAGAACCCAGAGCATTTTTTGCCCATTTTGTGGCCTTTATGAAAGGCTCTTTCCATTCCGTGCTTTCTAAATAAAATAGGACCATAATTTCCCTTTTAATGGCCTTCTCATAGTGGTCTCTCAAATCGATGATTGTGTTGTCAAACCAGGCCTTAGCATTCTCTGCTATTAGCTCTAGGATGAATGGGTTGGGAAGCGCTGGTTTTATTAAGTCTGTGAGGTATTTAACCGTTCTACTCATTGTGACAGGTGGTCTCTCATCATCACTCACGTTCTTCAGATGATGGACCGCTCTGATGATCCTGTTCAGGATTCTGATCTTTTGGGCAAAGTCTGGGTCATCAGAGAGGATCCTGTCGGGATCATTTCCTCTCTTTTCCCCCGTGCGGCGGCGCTGCGGCTCTCCTCCGCGGCCCCTTTGATGTCTGTTGTTGCGATCCCTTTGATGTCTGTTGTTGCGATCCCGCTGTCTGTTTCTGTAGGGGACATATCTGTTGTCCTGGTCTCGTGGTCTTGAAACCTGTTGTCTTGTGTTCCCCGTGTCGCTCCGGTCTGCTTGACGCGGAAGCGGTCCGGGCGCTGTGTCGCGCTGTGGTGCGCCGCTCGTGTCCGGAGCGCGCTCCGTCGGATCTTGTGTTGAAAAGTCGGTCTTTGACTGCCTTGTAACCCCTTCATCTCTCCTCCTCCGTCCGGGAGAGTGAGATGTTGAGGGAGGCTCTGTGTCCCGTTGCTGTGTCCCGTTCGCGTCTGGTGCGCGCGTATTGCGGGCGCGCTCATGCCGGTCCCGGCGAGGAGCGTAATAAGAGTCTCTGCTCCTGTCTTGGTCGAGTCTTTTATGGTCCCTCGGCGGGTTCCTGTAGTAGTCTCTTGCATCACGGTCATCTCTCTGGCGGTCCCTATGTGTGGAGGAGGCATCTCCGTTGTCCGCCGCTCCGCTGGTCCGCGCGCGCGGTCCGCGCTGCGCGTAATAGTCCCGTGGACGGAAATCCTCCCTCCGCGGGGCAGGGTCCCGTGGAGGGCTGGAATTATAGTCTCTACGTCCAGTAATTGTGGCTGCTGCATATGATTTATGTGGACGATGTGGATAATTGTCCGTTCTGTGTCTGGACGTGGAGCGGTCGCGCTCGCTCCGTCCGCCATCTTTGTCCTGCGCGTACCTGGTTCTATGAACTTCAGTGTACTCATTGCGCTTTTCTTCCCTGAACTTTGTCCTACCTGTCCAGGTGGACGCTGCTGTGTCCCGGTGGTGCGGGCTCTGACGACGAGGTCTCCGGTCCCTCCCACTGTCCAGGGGAGGCCATTCTTTGTTCCACTGGTCCCGGTCTCGTCGAGGCCCGCTCATGTTTTCCGCTCGCTGCTGTACTTGATTGTGTCTCGGGGCAAGAACAAGAGGAAGCTGCTCTCTTTTTATCTTTTATTTCTCCCGAGTTGTTCTGGTGAACATATATAGTTAAATAGGTAACGTTTCAGGTTCAATGTCAACCTTTCATCAGACCTAGTGTGGAGCCATGCTCGAGAACATGGCGTCTCGAGTTTGACTTCCGGAAAGATGAGGAAGGGAGTGGTGGACTTCCTGTCTGACCAAAGGTCAAAAGTCAAATAGGTCTACTAAATTGGGTTAACCCCGTGTGGTTTGGGTCCGACTTCTCCTCTCCCTTCCTCCTTCCTTGCAGCTATAAATGACAGTTACTTACATGCAGTTACATACCGTTCAATGTTAGAATATATTACAAGGTTATTTTTTGAAGATATGCAGTTGTAATGTTCAGCTTCTGTACAAACAACATATTCTGCGTGCATTTTGAACCTTGTATTTTTCAGAACCCAGATAAGTATTCTCCCATGTATGCTGTGTTGGAAAACATGAAATAAACTCTTTTACTATGAACTGTGTCCTCTCGGATGAACCAAATGTCCTTATGCAGGATGATATGAATTAAACATATGAAATGCACATTGTCTTTTCTTTCTAAACATATGATCAAATGGTCTTTGTATCAATATGCCCAGGAAATATGCATGAGAACAGTTTGAACATTTAGAAGTCACACCAATGTGTGTTTCTGCAACAGGTGAACTCCTTGGAATGTGAGTTCTGAATCCAGTCCTTGTCTTTGTTCCTGAAAGTGGAAGCTCAGGTAGGTGGTTCACGTGAATGGGAACATATGATGACTGTTGTATTACAGTGATATTCTTGTCTTCTTCTCTCTCTCTTCTTTTTCTCAACAGGTGAGTCTTTGTGAAGCATATGCATATATTACAGTACATGTGGATACATTTTTATGGCACTTTCCTCTTTCATCTTTTTTCTCTGCAGGGTCGTGGATTGGATCAAGATGGAGTCTCCAGTGTTCAGGTAAGTAATTGTGAATGGTAGGTAGGGTCAATATTAAATTGTTAAAAAGGAGGGAGGGGTTTGTTTTAAAATTCAAAGATTTGTGTACTCTCCTCAGGGTTGAGGTCAGAGTTCAAATCATGGATGAGGCGTCTAAATTGTGTTCCTTGGAATAAAAGGTTGGGCCTCCTGGTTAAGGTTAGGCCAGTATTACCATAAGTGGGCGTGGTTTCCAAATTGTGTTTAGGGCCTGATCCTCAATGGTTGAGGTCAGTGGAATAAGGGGTAGGGCCTCCTGGTTAAGGTTAGGCCAGTATTTCCATAAGTGGGCGTGGTTTCCAAGTTGTGGTTAGGGCCTGATCCTCAATGGTTGAGGTCAGTGGAATAAAGGGTTGGGCCTCCTGGTTAAGGTTAGGCCAGAACAAACCTGTTTTCAAATGAGAAAATTGTGATTCTAGGGTAGGATGCACCATTAATTTGTGGTTTTATAATAAGAATTTAGGAATGGAGGAGGGGTCTTAATAGAGCGGTCCTGAAGGAAAAGAGAGCTCCAGGCAGGAGGCACGAGCTGGGTTAGGTTAAGGTAAGGGTTGGGGCCCCTACTACTAAAAAGCAGCAGGGGTCCCTATGCATTCTCCTTCCTGCCTTTCGCTCTCCCCCCTCAGCGCTCGTTCAGTCCCCCCGTCATTCCAGTGCTCAACCGAGCAATCCAAAGTCTTTCTATTTTCCTTCTTTATTTAATGGACCATCTGAGGTCATGTTGGATGATGGAGACTCTCATCTTGTCCCAGCCGTGCAGGACAAGATGGCGGACTACAGGTGTGTGTAGATTTTTGGAATGTGTACAGTTATATTTGTGTTGTGCAAACCTTGTGGACAATGAGTTGCCTGTTTCTCCAACATATAATGCTTCACATTCCAAACATGACATCAAATAAATACAATTTGTGGTGGACAAACTTCCTTTCGAGTCGTTTTTGAAAACTTCCCCTGTGTGTGGTTTTTTTTACCAAGCTTTGAGCTCAAAGTATTGCCCTCTGGTGGTCGACTTAGGGGTGACCTTGGACGTGATCTGAGGTCAATGTTTGACGTGGCTTTGCTCGTGGATCTGGAGGAACGGGGTAGAAGAGAGGGAGGGGGGCAGAGGAGAGTTCTGTGTTCTTCTCGTGTTTGGCTCCTTGTAGGATTTGCCATGTCCTTTTCATCTTCCTCTTCCTCCTCCTCCTCATCATCCTCCTCCTCTTGCCCTTCCAACTCTGACAGGTCTGGTACTGTGTCTCCGTACAGAGATGATGCTGAGGAAGTATGCTCCTGGTCCTCCTCTTCCTCTTCTGTCTCTCTGAATCCTGAGAGAAGGTTCTCTGTTGTGGTGGTCCGTGTCCCCTGTGTTGCTCCTCCTCCAGGTGTTGTTGTTCCTGCTGCCCTCGGTTTTCTGTTGACCTGTGAGAGAGGAGCAGGAGAAGATGCTGGTGGAGGGGGGGAGGGGGGAGGTAATCTCACCGTGACTGTGGGAGAAACAGGTAGAGTGTCATTGTTTATGCTGATTGGTGTGGAGGTAACGTGGGGAAGTGAAACTTGTGGGGCCGTCTGGTCCGCCGCTGTCCTTGTTCTCATGATGGGCCTGGGCATGTAGGTCCCATCGTCTCCCTCCAGGTCCTCAAGGCCCTTTTTGATGACTTCTTCCACTCTGTCAAGAGTCGTCTGTTCCAATCTAGAACCCAGAGCATTTTTTGCCCATTTTGTGGCCTTTATGAAAGGCTCTTTCCATTCCGTGCTTTCTAAATAAAATAGGACCATAATTTCCCTTTTAATGGCCTTCTCATAGTGGTCTCTCAAATCGATGATTGTGTTGTCAAACCAGGCCTTAGCATTCTCTGCTATTAGCTCTAGGATGAATGGGTTGGGAAGCGCTGGTTTTATTAAGTCTGTGAGGTATTTAACCGTTCTACTCATTGTGACAGGTGGTCTCTCATCATCACTCACGTTCTTCAGATGATGGACCGCTCTGATGATCCTGTTCAGGATTCTGATCTTTTGGGCAAAGTCTGGGTCATCAGAGAGGATCCTGTCGGGATCATTTCCTCTCTTTTCCCCCGTGCGGCGGCGCTGCGGCTCTCCTCCGCGGCCCCTTTGATGTCTGTTGTTGCGATCCCTTTGATGTCTGTTGTTGCGATCCCGCTGTCTGTTTCTGTAGGGGACATATCTGTTGTCCTGGTCTCGTGGTCTTGAAACCTGTTGTCTTGTGTTCCCCGTGTCGCTCCGGTCTGCTTGACGCGGAAGCGGTCCGGGCGCTGTGTCGCGCTGTGGTGCGCCGCTCGTGTCCGGAGCGCGCTCCGTCGGATCTTGTGTTGAAAAGTCGGTCTTTGACTGCCTTGTAACCCCTTCATCTCTCCTCCTCCGTCCGGGAGAGTGAGATGTTGAGGGAGGCTCTGTGTCCCGTTGCTGTGTCCCGTTCGCGTCTGGTGCGCGCGTATTGCGGGCGCGCTCATGCCGGTCCCGGCGAGGAGCGTAATAAGAGTCTCTGCTCCTGTCTTGGTCGAGTCTTTTATGGTCCCTCGGCGGGTTCCTGTAGTAGTCTCTTGCATCACGGTCATCTCTCTGGCGGTCCCTATGTGTGGAGGAGGCATCTCCGTTGTCCGCCGCTCCGCTGGTCCGCGCGCGCGGTCCGCGCTGCGCGTAATAGTCCCGTGGACGGAAATCCTCCCTCCGCGGGGCAGGGTCCCGTGGAGGGCTGGAATTATAGTCTCTACGTCCAGTAATTGTGGCTGCTGCATATGATTTATGTGGACGATGTGGATAATTGTCCGTTCTGTGTCTGGACGTGGAGCGGTCGCGCTCGCTCCGTCCGCCATCTTTGTCCTGCGCGTACCTGGTTCTATGAACTTCAGTGTACTCATTGCGCTTTTCTTCCCTGAACTTTGTCCTACCTGTCCAGGTGGACGCTGCTGTGTCCCGGTGGTGCGGGCTCTGACGACGAGGTCTCCGGTCCCTCCCACTGTCCAGGGGAGGCCATTCTTTGTTCCACTGGTCCCGGTCTCGTCGAGGCCCGCTCATGTTTTCCGCTCGCTGCTGTACTTGATTGTGTCTCGGGGCAAGAACAAGAGGAAGCTGCTCTCTTTTTATCTTTTATTCCTCCCGAGTTGTTCTGGTGAACATATATAGTTAAATAGGTAACGTTTCAGGTTCAATGTCAACCTTTCATCAGACCTAGTGTGGAGCCATGCTCGAGAACATGGCGTCTCGAGTTTGACTTCCGGAAAGATGAGGAAGGGAGTGGTGGACTTCCTGTCTGACCAAAGGTCAAAAGTCAAATAGGTCTACTAAATTGGGTTAACCCCGTGTGGTTTGGGTCCGACTTCTCCTCTCCCTTCCTCCTTCCTTGCAGCTATAAATGACAGTTACTTACATGCAGTTACATACCGTTCAATGTTAGAATATATTACAAGGTTATTTTTTGAAGATATGCAGTTGTAATGTTCAGCTTCTGTACAAACAACATATTCTGCGTGCATTTTGAACCTTGTATTTTTCAGAACCCAGATAAGTATTCTCCCATGTATGCTGTGTTTGGAAAACATGAAATAAACTCTTTTACTATGAACTGTGTCCTCTCGGTATGAACCAAATGTCCTTATGCAGGATGATATGAATTAAACATATGAAATGCACATTGTCTTTTCTTTCTAAACATATGATCAAATGGTCTTTGTATCAATATGCCCAGGAAATATGCATGAGAACAGTTTGAACATTTAGAAGTCACACCCAATGTGTGTTTCTGCAACAGGTGAACTCCTTGGAATGTGAGTTCTGAATCCAGTCCTTGTCTTTGTTCCTGAAAGTGGAAGCTCAGGTAGGTGGTTCACGTGAATGGGAACATATGATGACTGTTGTATTACAGTGATATTCTTGTCTTCTTCTCTCTCTCTTCTTTTTCTCAACAGGTGAGTCTTTGTGAAGCATATGCATATATTACAGTACATGTGGATACATTTTTATGGCACTTTCCTCTTTCATCTTTTTTCTCTGCAGGGTCGTGATTGGATCAAGATGGAGTCTCCAGTGTTCAGGTAAGTAATTGTGAATGGTAGGTAGGGGTCAATATTAAATTGTTAAAAAGGAGGGAGGGGTTTGTTTTAAAATTCAAAGATTTGTGTACTCTCCTCAGGGTTGAGGTCAGAGTTCAAATCATGGATGAGGCGTCTAAATTGTGTTCCTTGGAATAAAAGGTTGGGCCTCCTGGTTAAGGTTAGGCCAGTATTACCATAAGTGGGCGTGGTTTCCAAATTGTGTTTAGGGCCTGATCCTCAATGGTTGAGGTCAGTGGAATAAGGGGTAGGGCCTCCTGGTTAAGGTTAGGCCAGTATTTCCATAAGTGGGGCGTGGTTTCCAAGTTGTGGTTAGGGCCTGATCCTCAATGGTTGAGGTCAGTGGAATAAAGGGTTGGGCCTCCTGGTTAAGGTTAGGCCAGAACAAACCTGTTTTCAAATGAGAAAATTGTGATTCTAGGGTAGGATGCACCATTATTTGTGGTTTTATAATAAGAATTTAGGAATGGAGGAGGGGTCTTAATAGAGCGGTCCCTGAAGGAAAAGAGAGCTCCAGGCAGGAGGCACGAGCTGGGTTAGGTTAAGGTAAGGGTTGGGGCCCCTACTACTAAAAAGCAGCAGGGGTCCCTATGCATTCTCCTTCCTGCCTTTCGCTCTCCCCCCTCAGCGCTCGTTCAGTCCCCCCGTCATTCCCAGTGCTCAACCGAGCAATCCAAAGTCTTTCTATTTTCCTTCTTTATTTAATGGACCATCTGAGGTCATGTTGGATGATGGAGACTCTCATCTTGTCCCAGCCGTGCAGGACAAGATGGCGGACTACAGGTGTGTGTAGATTTTTGGAATGTGTACAGTTATATTTGTGTTGTGCA
>NC_136600.1:12500-142500 GCF_910589615.1 Taurulus bubalis
CGCTAGCAGCTAGTAGAAAACTCCCCGTCAGGGAATCGAACCCTGGTCTTCCGCGTGACAAGCAGAGATACTGTCCACTATACTAACGAGGAATGCTGCCGATACATTATGGGCTAGTTTTTCGCCGTTTACATGAATTTCGAAGAGTTATACAGGGAGCTTTTGAGTTAAGTATACATTTGCGGCCATCAATGACATAGCAGTGCTCATTCCTCCTGATTTGAAAACATTGGTGGTATTCTAGACATCACGGCCAAGTGAAATAGTCCCACACGGATGGTCGAGGTTTAGCCTAGAATGTTGTCTTTAGGCTGGTGTTGGGTTTTCCTCGATAGCTTAAATTACGAGTTCAAGCCTAAGGATTTGTCCTTCTCATCTTGGAGTTATGTAGGCATTGGTGGTTCAATGGTAGAACTCTCGCCTGCCACGCGGGGAGATCCGGGGTCAGATTCCTGGCCAATGCAGCAGGCTTTTACTCTGGTGGGTCGTAGAGTTACCTCCTGGAATAAGGGACACGCTGTCCCAGGAACAATGCTCATTCAAGTTGAAAATCTTGTAATTCAGCATCATAAACGTTTGCAGTTCCTAACACGCGAAGGGTCCCATGTTCAAAATTGATTTTCAATCTTGTCCCGCTAGCAGCTAGTAGAAAACTCCCCGTCAGGGAATCGAACCCTGGTCTTCCGCGTGACACTGTCCACTATACTAACGAGGAATGCTGCCGATACATTATGGGCTAGTTTTTCGGCGTTTACATGGATTTCGAGAGTTATACAGGGAGCTTTTGAGTTAATTATGCATTTGCAGCCATCAATGACATAGCAGTGCTCATTCCTCCCGATTTGAAAACATTGGTGGTATTCTAGACATCACGGCCCAAGTGAAATAGTCCCACACGGATGGTCGAGGTTTAGCCCTAGAATGTTGTCTTTAGGCTGGTGTTGGGTTTTCATCGATAGCTTAAATTACGAGTTCAAGCCTAAGGATTTGTCCTTCTCATCTTGGAGTTATGTAGGCATTGGTGGTTCAATGGTAGAATTCTCGCCTGCCACGCGGGAGATCCGGGTCAGATTCCTGGCCAATGCAGCAGGCTTTTACTCTGGTGGTCGTAGAGTTAACCTCCTGGAATAAGGGACACGCTGTGTCCAGGAACAATGCTCATTCAAGTTGAAAATCTTGTTAATTCAGCATCATAAACGTTTGCAGTTCCTAACACGCGAAGGGTCCCATGTTCAAAATTGATTTTCAATCTTGTCCCGCTAGCAGCAAGTAGAAAACTCCCCGTCAGGGAATCAAACCCTGGTCTTCCGCGTGACAAGCGGAGATACTGTCCACTATACTAACGAGGAATGCTGCCGATATATTATGGGCTAGTTTTTTCGCCGTTTACATGGATTTTCGAAGAGTTATACAGGGAGCTTTTGACTTAATTATACATTTGCGGCCATCAATGACATAGCAGTGCTCATTCCTCCCGATTTGAAAACATTGGTGGTATTCTAGACATCACGGCCAAGTGAAATAGTCACACACGGATGGTCAAGGTTTAGCCGAGAATGTTGTCTTTAGGCTGGTGTTGAGTTTTCATCGATAGCTTAAATTACGAGTTCAAGCCTAAGGATTCGTCCTTCTCTTTTTGGGAGTTATGTAGGCATTGGTGGTTCAATGGTAGAATTCTCGCCTGCCACGCGGGAGATCCGGGTCCGATTCCCGGCCAATGCAGCAGTCTTTTACTCTGGTGGTCGCTAGAGTTACCTCCTGGAATAAGGGACACGCTGTTCCAGGAACAATGCTCATTCAAGTTGAAAATCTTGTAATTTGGCATCATGAACGTTTGCAGTTCCTAACACGCGAAGGGTCCCATGTTCAAAATTGATTTTCACTCTTGTCCCGCTAGCAGCTAGTAGAAAACTCCCCGTCAGGGAATCGAACCCTGGTCTTCCGCGTGACAAGCGGAGATACTGTCCACTATACTAACGAGGAATGCTGCCGATACATTATGGGCTAGTTTTTCGGCGTTTACATGGATTTCGAAGAGTTATACAGGGAGCTTTTGAGTTAATTATGCATTTGCAGCCATCAATGACATAGCAGTGCTCATTCCTCCCGATTTGAAAACATTGGTGGTTTTCTAGACATCACGGCCAAGTGAAATAGTCCCACACGGATGGTCGAGGTTTAGCCTAGAATGTTGTCTTTAGGCTGGTGTTGGGTTTTCATCGATAGCTTAAATTACGAGTTCAAGCCTAAGGATTTGTCCTTCTCATCTTGGAGTTATGTAGGCATTGGTGGTTCAATGGTAGAATTCTCGCCTGCCACGCGGGAGATCCGGGTCAGATTCCTGGCCAATGCAGCAGGCTTTTACTCTGGTGGTCGTAGAGTTACCTCCTGGAATAAGGGACACGCTGTCCCAGGAACAATGCTCATTCAAGTTGAAAATCTTGTAATTCAGCATCATAAACGTTTGCAGTTCCTAACACGCGAAGGGTCCCATGTTCAAAATTGATTTTCACTCTTGTCCCGCTAGCAGCTAGTAGAAAACTCCCCGTCAGGGAATCAAACCCTGGTCTTCCGCGTGACAAGCGGAGATACTGTCCACTATACTAACGAGGAATGCTGCCGATATATTATGGGCTAGTTTTTCGCCGTTTACATGGATTTCGAAGAGTTATACAGGGAGCTTTTGAGTTAAGTATACATTTGCGGCCATCAATGACATAGCAGTGCTCATTCCTCCCGATTTGAAAACATTGGTGGTATTCTAGACATCACGGCCAAGTGAAATAGTCACACACGGATGGTCAAGGTTTAGCCGAGAATGTTGTCTTTAGGCTGGTGTTGAGTTTTCATCGATAGCTTAAATTACGAGTTCAAGCCTAAGGATTCGTCCTTCTCTTTTTGGAGTTATGTAGGCATTGGTGGTTCAATGGTAGAATTCTCGCCTGCCACGCGGGAGATCCGGGTCCGATTCCCGGCCAATGCAGCAGTCTTTTACTCTGGTGGTCGTAGAGTTACCTCCTGGAATAAGGGACACGCTGTTCCAGGAACAATGCTCATTCAAGTTGAAAATCTTGTAATTTGGCATCATGAACGTTTGCAGTTCCTAACACGCGAAGGGTCCCATGTTCAAAATTGATTTTCACTCTTGTCCCGCTAGCAGCTAGTAGAAAACTCCCCGTCAGGGAATCGAACCCTGGTCTTCCGCGTGACAAGCGGAGATACTGTCCACTATACTAACGAGGAATGCTGCCGATATATTATGGGCTAGTTTTTCGCCGTTTACATGAATTTCGAAGAGTTATACAGGGAGCTTTTGAGTTAAGTATACATTTGCGGCCATCAATGACATAGCAGTGCTCATTCCTCCTGATTTGAAAACATTGGTGGTATTCTAGACATCACGGCCAAGTGAAATAGTCCCACACGGATGGTCGAGGTTTAGCCTAGAATGTTGTCTTTAGGCTGGTGTTGGGTTTTCCTCGATAGCTTAAATTACGAGTTCAAGCCTAAGGATTTGTCCTTCTCATCTTGGAGTTATGTAGGCATTGGTGGTTCAATGGTAGAACTCTCGCCTGCCACGCGGGAGATCCGGGTCAGATTCCTGGCCAATGCAGCAGGCTTTTACTCTGGTGGTCGTAGAGTTACCTCCTGGAATAAGGGACACGCTGTCCCAGGAACAATGCTCATTCAAGTTGAAAATCTTGTAATTCAGCATCATAAACGTTTGCAGTTCCTAACACGCGAAGGGTCCCATGTTCAAAATTGATTTTCAATCTTGTCCCGCTAGCAGCTAGTAGAAAACTCCCCGTCAGGGAATCGAACCCTGGTCTTCCGCGTGACAAGCGGAGATACTGTCCACTATACTAACGAGGAATGCTGCCGATACATTATGGGCTAGTTTTTCGGCGTTTACATGGATTTCGAAGAGTTATACAGGGAGCTTTTGAGTTAATTATACATTTGCAGCCATCAATGACATAGCAGTGCTCATTCCTCCCGATTTGAAAACATTGGTGGTATTCTAGACATCACGGCCAAGTGAAATAGTCCCACACGGATGGTCGAGGTTTAGCCTAGAATGTTGTCTTTAGGCTGGTGTTGGGTTTTCATCGATAGCTTAAATTACGAGTTCAAGCCTAAGGATTTGTCCTTCTCATCTTGGAGTTATGTAGGCATTGGTGGTTCAATGGTAGAATTCTCGCCTGCCACGCGGGAGATCCGGGTCAGATTCCTGGCCAATGCAGCAGGCTTTTACTCTGGTGGTCGTAGAGTTACCTCCTGGAATAAGGGACACGCTGTCCCAGGAACAATGCTCATTCAAGTTGAAAATCTTGTAATTCAGCATCATAAACGTTTGCAGTTCCTAACACGCGAAGGGTCCCATGTTCAAAATTGATTTTCAATCTTGTCCCGCTAGCAGCTAGTAGAAAACTCCCCGTCAGGGAATCAAACCCTGGTCTTCCGCGTGACAAGCGGAGATACTGTCCACTATACTAACGAGGAATGCTGCCGATATATTATGGGCTAGTTTTTCGCCGTTTACATGGATTTCGAAGAGTTATACAGGGAGCTTTTGACTTAATTATACATTTGCGGCCATCAATGACATAGCAGTGCTCATTCCTCCCGATTTGAAAACATTGGTGGTATTCTAGACATCACGGCCAAGTGAAATAGTCACACACGGATGGTCAAGGTTTAGCCGAGAATGTTGTCTTTAGGCTGGTGTTGAGTTTTCATCGATAGCTTAAATTACGAGTTCAAGCCTAAGGATTCGTCCTTCTCTTTTTGGAGTTATGTAGGCATTGGTGGTTCAATGGTAGAATTCTCGCCTGCCACGCGGGAGATCCGGGTCCGATTCCCGGCCAATGCAGCAGTCTTTTACTCTGGTGGTCGTAGAGTTACCTCCTGGAATAAGGGACACGCTGTTCCAGGAACAATGCTCATTCAAGTTGAAAATCTTGTAATTTGGCATCATGAACGTTTGCAGTTCCTAACACGCGAAGGGTCCCATGTTCAAAATTGATTTTCACTCTTGTCCCGCTAGCAGCTAGTAGAAAACTCCCCGTCAGGGAATCGAACCCTGGTCTTCCGCGTGACAAGCGGAGATACTGTCCACTATACTAACGAGGAATGCTGCCGATATATTATGGGCTAGTTTTTCGGCGTTTACATGGATTTCGAAGAGTTATACAGGGAGCTTTTGAGTTAATTATGCATTTGCAGCCATCAATGACATAGCAGTGCTCATTCCTCCCGATTTGAAAACATTGGTGGTTTTCTAGACATCACGGCCAAGTGAAATAGTCCCACACGGATGGTCGAGGTTTAGCCTAGAATGTTGTCTTTAGGCTGGTGTTGGGTTTTCATCGATAGCTTAAATTACGAGTTCAAGCCTAAGGATTTGTCCTTCTCATCTTGGAGTTATGTAGGCATTGGTGGTTCAATGGTAGAATTCTCGCCTGCCACGCGGGAGATCCGGGTCAGATTCCTGGCCAATGCAGCAGGCTTTTACTCTGGTGGTCGTAGAGTTACCTCCTGGAATAAGGGACACGCTGTCCCAGGAACAATGCTCATTCAAGTTGAAAATCTTGTAATTCAGCATCATAAACGTTTGCAGTTCCTAACACGCGAAGGGTCCCATGTTCAAAATTGATTTTCAATCTTGTCCCGCTAGCAGCTAGTAGAAAACTCCCCGTCAGGGAATCAAACCCTGGTCTTCCGCGTGACAAGCGGAGATACTGTCCACTATACTAACGAGGAATGCTGCCGATATATTATGGGCTAGTTTTTCGCCGTTTACATGGATTTCGAAGAGTTATACAGGGAGCTTTTGACTTAATTATACATTTGCGGCCATCAATGACATAGCAGTGCTCATTCCTCCCGATTTGAAAACATTGGTGGTATTCTAGACATCACGGCCAAGTGAAATAGTCACACACGGATGGTCAAGGTTTAGCCGAGAATGTTGTCTTTAGGCTGGTGTTGAGTTTTCATCGATAGCTTAAATTACGAGTTCAAGCCTAAGGATTCGTCCTTCTCTTTTTGGAGTTATGTAGGCATTGGTGGTTCAATGGTAGAATTCTCGCCTGCCACGCGGGAGATCCGGGTCCGATTCCCGGCCAATGCAGCAGTCTTTTACTCTGGTGGTCGTAGAGTTACCTCCTGGAATAAGGGACACGCTGTTCCAGGAACAATGCTCATTCAAGTTGAAAATCTTGTAATTTGGCATCATGAACGTTTGCAGTTCCTAACACGCGAAGGGTCCCATGTTCAAAATTGATTTTCACTCTTGTCCCGCTAGCAGCTAGTAGAAAACTCCCCGTCAGGGAATCGAACCCTGGTCTTCCGCGTGACAAGCGGAGATACTGTCCACTATACTAACGAGGAATGCTGCCGATACATTATGGGCTAGTTTTTCGGCGTTTACATGGATTTCGAAGAGTTATACAGGGAGCTTTTGAGTTAATTATGCATTTGCAGCCATCAATGACATAGCAGTGCTCATTCCTCCCGATTTGAAAACATTGGTGGTATTCTAGACATCACGGCCAAGTGAAATAGTCCCACACGGATGGTCGAGGTTTAGCCTAGAATGTTGTCTTTAGGCTGGTGTTGGGTTTTCATCGATAGCTTAAATTACGAGTTCAAGCCTAAGGATTTGTCCTTCTCATCTTGGAGTTATGTAGGCATTGGTGGTTCAATGGTAGAATTCTCGCCTGCCACGCGGGAGATCCGGGTCAGATTCCTGGCCAATGCAGCAGGCTTTTACTCTGGTGGTCGTAGAGTTACCTCCTGGAATAAGGGACACGCTGTCCCAGGAACAATGCTCATTCAAGTTAAAATCTTGTCATTCAGCATCATAAACGTTTGCAGTTCCTAACACGCGAAGGGTCCCATGTTCAAAATTGATTTTCAATCTTGTCCCGCTAGCAGCTAGTAGAAAACTCCCCGTCAGGGAATCGAACCCTGGTCTTCCGCGTGACAAGCGGAGATACTGTCCACTATACTAACGAGGAATGCTGCCGATATATTATGGGCTAGTTTTTCGCCGTTTACATGGATTTCGAAGAGTTATACAGGGAGCTTTTGACTTAATTATACATTTGCGGCCATCAATGACATAGCAGTGCTCATTCCTCCCGATTTGAAAACATTGGTGGTATTCTAGACATCACGGCCAAGTGAAATAGTCACACACGGATGGTCAAGGTTTAGCCGAGAATGTTGTCTTTAGGCTGGTGTTGGGTTTTCATCGATAGCTTAAATTACGAGTTCAAGCCTAAGGATTCGTCCTTCTCTTTTTGGAGTTATGTAGGCATTGGTGGTTCAATGGTAGAATTCTCGCCTGCCACGCGGGAGATCCGGGTCCGATTCCCGGCCAATGCAGCAGTCTTTTACTCTGGTGGTCGTAGAGTTACCTCCTGGAATAAGGGACACGCTGTTCCAGGAACAATGCTCATTCAAGTTGAAAATCTTGTAATTTGGCATCATGAACGTTTGCAGTTCCTAACACGCGAAGGGTCCCATGTTCAAAATTGATTTTCACTCTTGTCCCGCTAGCAGCTAGTAGAAAACTCCCCGTCAGGGAATCGAACCCTGGTCTTCCGCGTGACAAGCGGAGATACTGTCCACTATACTAACGAGGAATGCTGCCGATACATTATGGGCTAGTTTTTCGCCGTTTACATGAATTTCGAAGAGTTATACAGGGAGCTTTTGAGTTAAGTATACATTTGCGGCCATCAATGACATAGCAGTGCTCATTCCTCCTGATTTGAAAACATTGGTGGTATTCTAGACATCACGGCCAAGTGAAATAGTCCCACACGGATGGTCGAGGTTTAGCCTAGAATGTTGTCTTTAGGCTGGTGTTGGGTTTTCCTCGATAGCTTAAATTACGAGTTCAAGCCTAAGGATTTGTCCTTCTCATCTTGGAGTTATGTAGGCATTGGTGGTTCAATGGTAGAACTCTCGCCTGCCACGCGGGAGATCCGGGTCAGATTCCTGGCCAATGCAGCAGGCTTTTACTCTGGTGGTCGTAGAGTTACCTCCTGGAATAAGGGACACGCTGTCCCAGGAACAATGCTCATTCAAGTTGAAAATCTTGTAATTCAGCATCATAAACGTTTGCAGTTCCTAACACGCGAAGGGTCCCATGTTCAAAATTGATTTTCAATCTTGTCCCGCTAGCAGCTAGTAGAAAACTCCCCGTCAGGGAATCGAACCCTGGTCTTCCGCGTGACAAGCGGAGATACTGTCCACTATACTAACGAGGAATGCTGCCGATACATTATGGGCTAGTTTTTCGGCGTTTACATGGATTTCGAAGAGTTATACAGGGAGCTTTTGAGTTAATTATGCATTTGCAGCCATCAATGACATAGCAGTGCTCATTCCTCCCGATTTGAAAACATTGGTGGTATTCTAGACATCACGGCCAAGTGAAATAGTCCCACACGGATGGTCGAGGTTTAGCCTAGAATGTTGTCTTTAGGCTGGTGTTGGGTTTTCATCGATAGCTTAAATTACGAGTTCAAGCCTAAGGATTTGTCCTTCTCATCTTGGAGTTATGTAGGCATTGGTGGTTCAATGGTAGAATTCTCGCCTGCCACGCGGGAGATCCGGGTCAGATTCCTGGCCAATGCAGCAGGCTTTTACTCTGGTGGTCGTAGAGTTACCTCCTGGAATAAGGGACACGCTGTCCCAGGAACAATGCTCATTCAAGTTGAAAATCTTGTAATTCAGCATCATAAACGTTTGCAGTTCCTAACACGCGAAGGGTCCCATGTTCAAAATTGATTTTCAATCTTGTCCCGCTAGCAGCTAGTAGAAAACTCCCCGTCAGGGAATCAAACCCTGGTCTTCCGCGTGACAAGCGGAGATACTGTCCACTATACTAACGAGGAATGCTGCCGATATATTATGGGCTAGTTTTTCGCCGTTTACATGGATTTCGAAGAGTTATACAGGGAGCTTTTGACTTAATTATACATTTGCGGCCATCAATGACATAGCAGTGCTCATTCCTCCCGATTTGAAAACATTGGTGGTATTCTAGACATCACGGCCAAGTGAAATAGTCACACACGGATGGTCAAGGTTTAGCCGAGAATGTTGTCTTTAGGCTGGTGTTGAGTTTTCATCGATAGCTTAAATTACGAGTTCAAGCCTAAGGATTCGTCCTTCTCTTTTTGGAGTTATGTAGGCATTGGTGGTTCAATGGTAGAATTCTCGCCTGCCACGCGGGAGATCCGGGTCCGATTCCCGGCCAATGCAGCAGTCTTTTACTCTGGTGGTCGTAGAGTTACCTCCTGGAATAAGGGACACGCTGTTCCAGGAACAATGCTCATTCAAGTTGAAAATCTTGTAATTTGGCATCATGAACGTTTGCAGTTCCTAACACGCGAAGGGTCCCATGTTCAAAATTGATTTTCACTCTTGTCCCGCTAGCAGCTAGTAGAAAACTCCCCGTCAGGGAATCGAACCCTGGTCTTCCGCGTGACAAGCGGAGATACTGTCCACTATACTAACGAGGAATGCTGCCGATACATTATGGGCTAGTTTTTCGGCGTTTACATGGATTTCGAAGAGTTATACAGGGAGCTTTTGAGTTAATTATGCATTTGCAGCCATCAATGACATAGCAGTGCTCATTCCTCCCGATTTGAAAACATTGGTGGTTTTCTAGACATCACGGCCAAGTGAAATAGTCCCACACGGATGGTCGAGGTTTAGCCTAGAATGTTGTCTTTAGGCTGGTGTTGGGTTTTCATCGATAGCTTAAATTACGAGTTCAAGCCTAAGGATTTGTCCTTCTCATCTTGGAGTTATGTAGGCATTGGTGGTTCAATGGTAGAATTCTCGCCTGCCACGCGGGAGATCCGGGTCAGATTCCTGGCCAATGCAGCAGGCTTTTACTCTGGTGGTCGTAGAGTTACCTCCTGGAATAAGGGACACGCTGTCCCAGGAACAATGCTCATTCAAGTTGAAAATCTTGTAATTCAGCATCATAAACGTTTGCAGTTCCTAACACGCGAAGGGTCCCATGTTCAAAATTGATTTTCAATCTTGTCCCGCTAGCAGCTAGTAGAAAACTCCCCGTCAGGGAATCAAACCCTGGTCTTCCGCGTGACAAGCGGAGATACTGTCCACTATACTAACGAGGAATGCTGCCGATATATTATGGGCTAGTTTTTCGCCGTTTACATGGATTTCGAAGAGTTATACAGGGAGCTTTTGACTTAATTATACATTTGCGGCCATCAATGACATAGCAGTGCTCATTCCTCCCGATTTGAAAACATTGGTGGTATTCTAGACATCACGGCCAAGTGAAATAGTCACACACGGATGGTCAAGGTTTAGCCGAGAATGTTGTCTTTAGGCTGGTGTTGAGTTTTCATCGATAGCTTAAATTACGAGTTCAAGCCTAAGGATTCGTCCTTCTCTTTTTGGAGTTATGTAGGCATTGGTGGTTCAATGGTAGAATTCTCGCCTGCCACGCGGGAGATCCGGGTCCGATTCCCGGCCAATGCAGCAGTCTTTTACTCTGGTGGTCGTAGAGTTACCTCCTGGAATAAGGGACACGCTGTTCCAGGAACAATGCTCATTCAAGTTGAAAATCTTGTAATTTGGCATCATGAACGTTTGCAGTTCCTAACACGCGAAGGGTCCCATGTTCAAAATTGATTTTCACTCTTGTCCCGCTAGCAGCTAGTAGAAAACTCCCCGTCAGGGAATCGAACCCTGGTCTTCCGCGTGACAAGCGGAGATACTGTCCACTATACTAACGAGGAATGCTGCCGATACATTATGGGCTAGTTTTTCGGCGTTTACATGGATTTCGAAGAGTTATACAGGGAGCTTTTGAGTTAATTATGCATTTGCAGCCATCAATGACATAGCAGTGCTCATTCCTCCCGATTTGAAAACATTGGTGGTATTCTAGACATCACGGCCAAGTGAAATAGTCCCACACGGATGGTCGAGGTTTAGCCTAGAATGTTGTCTTTAGGCTGGTGTTGGGTTTTCATCGATAGCTTAAATTACGAGTTCAAGCCTAAGGATTTGTCCTTCTCATCTTGGAGTTATGTAGGCATTGGTGGTTCAATGGTAGAATTCTCGCCTGCCACGCGGGAGATCCGGGTCAGATTCCTGGCCAATGCAGCAGGCTTTTACTCTGGTGGTCGTAGAGTTACCTCCTGGAATAAGGGACACGCTGTCCCAGGAACAATGCTCATTCAAGTTAAAATCTTGTCATTCAGCATCATAAACGTTTGCAGTTCCTAACACGCGAAGGGTCCCATGTTCAAAATTGATTTTCAATCTTGTCCCGCTAGCAGCTAGTAGAAAACTCCCCGTCAGGGAATCGAACCCTGGTCTTCCGCGTGACAAGCGGAGATACTGTCCACTATACTAACGAGGAATGCTGCCGATATATTATGGGCTAGTTTTTCGCCGTTTACATGGATTTCGAAGAGTTATACAGGGAGCTTTTGACTTAATTATACATTTGCGGCCATCAATGACATAGCAGTGCTCATTCCTCCCGATTTGAAAACATTGGTGGTATTCTAGACATCACGGCCAAGTGAAATAGTCACACACGGATGGTCAAGGTTTAGCCGAGAATGTTGTCTTTAGGCTGGTGTTGGGTTTTCATCGATAGCTTAAATTACGAGTTCAAGCCTAAGGATTCGTCCTTCTCTTTTTGGAGTTATGTAGGCATTGGTGGTTCAATGGTAGAATTCTCGCCTGCCACGCGGGAGATCCGGGTCCGATTCCCGGCCAATGCAGCAGTCTTTTACTCTGGTGGTCGTAGAGTTACCTCCTGGAATAAGGGACTCGCTGTTCCAGGAACAATGCTCATTCAAGTTGAAAATCTTGTAATTTGGCATCATGAACGTTTGCAGTTCCTAACACGCGAAGGGTCCCATGTTCAAAATTGATTTTCACTCTTGTCCCGCTAGCAGCTAGTAGAAAACTCCCCGTCAGGGAATCGAACCCTGGTCTTCCGCGTGACAAGCTGAGATACTGTCCACTATACTAACGAGGAATGCTGCCGATATATTATGGGCTAGTTTTTCGGCGTTCACATGGATTTCGAAGAGTTATACGGGGAGCTTTTGATTAAGTCGGGCACGTGCGTAAAGGTCACCTTCAGCAGTTTCTGTAGTGTAGTGGTTATCACGTTCGCCTCACACGCGAAAGGTCCCCAGTTCGAAACTGGGCGGAAACACTGTTCTTTATTCTTGTTACTCCACACATTAAAACTCTTTGTCAGTAACCCGGATGTGAGTCCCCAAATATCAGTCGATAACCCGGATGTCTCTTATTCTGGAGTACCAGGGGCACGAAACTCGAAATTGGCCAAATAGGGTCTTTAACTCAGAGGGTGTGCTTAACTGTGGGTCCACAAGGTCGGAGGGTGAGCCGGGTTGGGGGGTGAGCTCCAGAGGTGGGTCTGGTTCTCCAGGAGTCACATGGCATGCAGGTTTACCCAGGTTTGAGCACTTATGTTCCCCCCAGTGTCAATCACTGTCCCCTTGGTGTCAACCTCCCCATCCCAGGCATCAAACTTCTTTTGTGGCTGTGTATGTATGATGTGGGACATAGCTGCTTTGAATGAATCAAGTTGAAAATCATGCTATTTTGCATTATAAATGTTTGCAGTTACATGTAAATGTTGCATTAAGCCGGGCACGTGCTTAAAGGTCACTTTCAGCAGTTTCCGTAGTGTAGTGGTTATCACGTTTGCCTAACACGCGAAAGGTCCCCTGTTCGAAACTGGGCGGAAACACTGTTCTTTATTTGTGTTACTCCACGTATTAAAGCTCTACTTAGTGGAAAGTTCAGTAACCGCTACGATGAGTAGAACTGTGCCGGTCAGTGCTGAAAGATGTTGACTATTGTCACACGTTTCATTCTGCCGAGTGACAAAAAAGAGCATTTTCACTCTTGGCCTGCTAGCAGCTAGTAGAAAACCCTGGTCTTCCGCGTGACAAGCGGAGATACTGTCCACTATACTAACGAGGAATGCTGCCGATACATTATGGGCTAGTTTTTCGCCGTTTACATGGATTTCGAAGAGTTATACAGGGAGCTTTTGAGTTAATTATACATTTGCAGCCATCAATGACATAGCAGTGCTCATTCCTCCCGATTTGAAAACATTGGTGGTATTCTAGACATCACGGCCAAGTGAAATAGTCCCACACGGATGGTCGAGGTTTAGCCGAGAATGTTGTCTTTAGGCTGGTGTTGGGTTTTCATCGATAGCTTAAATTACGAGTTCAAGCCTAAGGATTTGTCCTTCTCATCTTGGAGTTATGTAGGCATTGGTGGTTCAATGGTAGAATTCTCGCCTGCCACGCGGGAGATCCGGGTCAGATTCCTGGCCAATGCAGCAGGCTTTTACTCTGGTGGTCGTAGAGTTACCTCCTGGAATAAGGGACACGCTGTCCCAGGAACAATGCTCATTCAAGTTGAAAATCTTGTAATTCAGCATCATAAACGTTTGCAGTTCCTAACACGCGAAGGGTCCCATGTTCAAAATTGATTTTCACTCTTGTCCCGCTAGCAGCTAGTAGAAAACTCCCCGTCAGGGAATCGAACCCTGGTCTTCCGCGTGACACTGTCCACTATACTAACGAGGAATGCTGCCGATATATTATGGGCTAGTTTTTCGGCGTTTACATGGATTTCGAAGAGTTATACAGGGAGCTTTTGAGTTAAGTATACATTTGCGGCCATCAATGACATAGCAGTGCTCATTCCTCCCGATTTGAAAACATTGGTGGTATTCTAGACATCACGGCCAAGTGAAATAGTCACACACGGATGGTCGAGGTTTAGCCGAGAATGTTGTCTTTAGGCTGGTGTTGGGTTTTCATCGATAGCTTGAATTACGAGTTCAAGCCTAAGGATTCGTCCTTCTCTTTTTGGAGTTATGTAGGCATTGGTGGTTCAATGGTAGAATTCTCGCCTGCCACGCGGGAGATCCGGGTCCGATTCCCGGCCAATGCAGCAGTCTTTTACTCTGGTGGTCGTAGAGCTACCTCCTGGAATAAGGGACTCGCTGTTCCAGGAACAATGCTCATTCAAGTTGAAAATCTTGTAATTTGGCATCATGAACGTTTGCAGTTCCTAACACGCGAAGGGTCCCATGTTCAAAATTGATTTTCACTCTTGTCCCGCTAGCAGCTAGTAGAAAACTCCCCGTCAGGGAATCGAACCCTGGTCTTCCGCGTGACAAGCGGAGATACTGTCCACTATACTAACGAGGAATGCTGCCGATATATTATGGGCTAGTTTTTCGGCGTTTACATGGATTTCGAAGAGTTATACGGGGAGCTTTTGATTAAGTCGGGCACGTGCGTAAAGGTCACCTTCAGCAGTTTCTGTAGTGTAGTGGTTATCACGTTCGCCTCACACGCGAAAGGTCCCCAGTTCAAAACTGGGTGGAAACTCTGTCCTTTATTCTTGTTACTCCACACATTAAAACTCTTTGTCAGTAACCCGGATGTGAGTCCCCAAATATCAGTCGATAACCCGGATGTCTCTTATTCTGGAGTACCAGGGGCACGAAACTCGAAATTGGCCAAATAGGGTCTTTAACTCAGAGGGTGTGCTTAACTGTGGGTCCACAAGGTCGGAGGGTGAGCCGGGTTGGGGGGTGAGCTCCAGAGGTGGGTCTGGTTCTCCAGGAGTCAGATGGCATGCAGGTTTACCCAGGTTTGAGCACTTATGTTCCCCCCAGTGTCAATCACTGTCCCCTTGGTGTCAACCTCCCCATCCCAGGCATCAAACTTCTTTTGTGGCTGTGTATGTATGATGTGGGACATAGCTGCTTTGAATGAATCAAGTTGAAAATCATGCTATTTTGCATTATAAATGTTTGCAGTTACATGTAAATGTTGCATTAAGCCGGGCACGTGCTTAAAGGTCACTTTCAGCAGTTTCCGTAGTGTAGTGGTTATCACGTTCGCCTAACATGCGAAAGGTCCCCTGTTCGAAACTGGGCGGAAACACTGTTCTTTATTTGTGTTACTCCACGTATTAAAGCTCTACTTAGTGGAAAGTTCAGTAACCGCTACGATGAGTAGAACTGTACCGGTCAGTGCTGAAAGATGTTGACTATTGTCACACATTTCATTCTGCCGAGTGACAAAAAAGAGCATTTTGACTCTTGGCCTGCTAGCAGCTAGTAGAAAACCCTGGTCTTCCGCGTGACAAGCGGAGATACTGTCCACTATACTAACGAGGAATGCTGCCGATATATTATGGGCTAGTTTTTCGCCGTTTACATGGATTTCGAAGAGTTATACAGGGAGCTTTTGACTTAATTATACATTTGCGGCCATCAATGACATAGCAGTGCTCATTCCTCCCGATTTGAAAACATTGGTGGTATTCTAGACATCACGGCCAAGTGAAATAGTCACACACGGATGGTCAAGGTTTAGCCGAGAATGTTGTCTTTAGGCTGGTGTTGGGTTTTCATCGATAGCTTAAATTACGAGTTCAAGCCTAAGGATTCGTCCTTCTCTTTTTGGAGTTATGTAGGCATTGGTGGTTCAATGGTAGAATTCTCGCCTGCCACGCGGGAGATCCGGGTCCGATTCCCGGCCAATGCAGCAGTCTTTTACTCTGGTGGTCGTAGAGTTACCTCCTGGAATAAGGGACTCGCTGTTCCAGGAACAATGCTCATTCAAGTTGAAAATCTTGTAATTTGGCATCATGAACGTTTGCAGTTCCTAACACGCGAAGTTTCCCATGTTCAAAATTGATTTTCACTCTTGTCCCGCTAGCAGCTAGTAGAAAACTCCCCGTCAGGGAATCGAACCCTGGTCTTCCGCGTGACAAGCTGAGATACTGTCCACTATACTAACGAGGAATGCCGCCGATATATTATGGGCTAGTTTTTCGGCGTTCACATGGATTTCGAAGAGTTATACGGGGAGCTTTTGATTAAGTCGGGCACGTGCGTAAAGGTCACCTTCAGCAGTTTCTGTAGTGTAGTGGTTATCACGTTCGCCTCACACGCGAAAGGTCCCCAGTTCGAAACTGGGCGGAAACACTGTTCTTTATTCTTGTTACTCCACACATTAAAACTCTTTGTCAGTAACCCGGATGTGAGTCCCCAAATATCAGTCGATAACCCGGATGTCTCTTATTCTGGAGTACCAGGGGCACGAAACTCGAAATTGGCCAAATAGGGTCTTTAACTCAGAGGGTGTGCTTAACTGTGGGTCCACAAGGTCGGAGGGTGAGCCGGGTTGGGGGGTGAGCTCCAGAGGTGGGTCTGGTTCTCCAGGAGTCACATGGCATGCAGGTTTACCCAGGTTTGAGCACTTATGTTCCCCCCAGTGTCAATCACTGTCCCCTTGGTGTCAACCTCCCCATCCCAGGCATCAAACTTCTTTTGTGGCTGTGTATGTATGATGTGGGACATAGCTGCTTTGAATGAATCAAGTTGAAAATCATGCTATTTTGCATTATAAATGTTTGCAGTTACATGTAAATGTTGCATTAAGCCGGGCACGTGCTTAAAGGTCACTTTCAGCAGTTTCCGTAGTGTAGTGGTTATCACGTTCGCCTAACACGCGAAAGGTCCCCTGTTCGAAACTGGGCGGAAACACTGTTCTTTATTTGTGTTACTCCACGTATTAAAGCTCTACTTAGTGGAAAGTTCAGTAACCGCTACGATGAGTAGAACTGTGCCGGTCAGTGCTGAAAGATGTTGACTATTGTCACACATTTCATTCTGCCGAGTGACAAAAAAGAGCATTTTCACTCTTGGCCTGCTAGCAGCTAGTAGAAAACCCTGGTCTTCCGCGTGACAAGCGGAGATACTGTCCACTATACTAACGAGGAATGCTGCCGATACATTATGGGCTAGTTTTTCGCCGTTTACATGGATTTCGAAGAGTTATACAGGGAGCTTTTGAGTTAATTATACATTTGCAGCCATCAATGACATAGCAGTGCTCATTCCTCCCGATTTGAAAACATTGGTGGTATTCTAGACATCACGGCCAAGTGAAATAGTCCCACACGGATGGTCGAGGTTTAGCCGAGAATGTTGTCTTTAGGCTGGTGTTGGGTTTTCATCGATAGCTTAAATTACGAGTTCAAGCCTAAGGATTTGTCCTTCTCATCTTGGAGTTATGTAGGCATTGGTGGTTCAATGGTAGAATTCTCGCCTGCCACGCGGGAGATCCGGGTCAGATTCCTGGCCAATGCAGCAGGCTTTTACTCTGGTGGTCGTAGAGTTACCTCCTGGAATAAGGGACACGCTGTCCCAGGAACAATGCTCATTCAAGTTGAAAATCTTGTAATTCAGCATCATAAACGTTTGCAGTTCCTAACACGCGAAGGGTCCCATGTTCAAAATTGATTTTCACTCTTGTCCCGCTAGCAGCTAGTAGAAAACTCCCCGTCAGGGAATCGAACCCTGGTCTTCCGCGTGACACTGTCCACTATACTAACGAGGAATGCTGCCGATATATTATGGGCTAGTTTTTCGCCGTTTACATGGATTTCGAAGAGTTATACAGGGAGCTTTTGACTTAATTATACATTTGCGGCCATCAATGACATAGCAGTGCTCATTCCTCCCGATTTGAAAACATTGGTGGTATTCTAGACATCACGGCCAAGTGAAATAGTCACACACGGATGGTCAAGGTTTAGCCGAGAATGTTGTCTTTAGGCTGGTGTTGGGTTTTCATCGATAGCTTAAATTACGAGTTCAAGCCTAAGGATTCGTCCTTCTCTTTTTGGAGTTATGTAGGCATTGGTGGTTCAATGGTAGAATTCTCGCCTGCCACGCGGGAGATCCGGGTCCGATTCCCGGCCAATGCAGCAGTCTTTTACTCTGGTGGTCGTAGAGCTACCTCCTGGAATAAGGGACTCGCTGTTCCAGGAACAATGCTCATTCAAGTTGAAAATCTTGTAATTTGGCATCATGAACGTTTGCAGTTCCTAACACGCGAAGGGTCCCATGTTCAAAATTGATTTTCACTCTTGTCCCGCTAGCAGCTAGTAGAAAACTCCCCGTCAGGGAATCGAACCCTGGTCTTCCGCGTGACAAGCGGAGATACTGTCCACTATACTAACGAGGAATGCTGCCGATATATTATGGGCTAGTTTTTCGGCGTTTACATGGATTTCGAAGAGTTATACGGGGAGCTTTTGATTAAGTCGGGCACGTGCGTAAAGGTCACCTTCAGCAGTTTCTGTAGTGTAGTGGTTATCACGTTCGCCTCACACGCGAAAGGTCCCCAGTTCGAAACTGGGCGGAAACACTGTTCTTTATTCTTGTTACTCCACACATTAAAACTCTTTGTCAGTAACCCGGATGTGAGTCCCCAAATATCAGTCGATAACCCGGATGTCTCTTATTCTGGAGTACCAGGGGCACGAAACTCGAAATTGGCCAAATAGGGTCTTTAACTCAGAGGGTGTGCTTAACTGTGGGTCCACAAGGTCGGAGGGTGAGCCGGGTTGGGGGGTGAGCTCCAGAGGTGGGTCTGGTTCTCCAGGAGTCAGATGGCATGCAGGTTTACCCAGGTTTGAGCACTTATGTTCCCCCCAGTGTCAATCACTGTCCCCTTGGTGTCAACCTCCCCATCCCAGGCATCAAACTTCTTTTGTGGCTGTGTATGTATGATGTGGGACATAGCTGCTTTGAATGAATCAAGTTGAAAATCATGCTATTTTGCATTATAAATGTTTGCAGTTACATGTAAATGTTGCATTAAGCCGGGCACGTGCTTAAAGGTCACTTTCAGCAGTTTCCGTAGTGTAGTGGTTATCACGTTCGCCTAACATGCGAAAGGTCCCCTGTTCGAAACTGGGCGGAAACACTGTTCTTTATTTGTGTTACTCCACGTATTAAAGCTCTACTTAGTGGAAAGTTCAGTAACCGCTACGATGAGTAGAACTGTACCGGTCAGTGCTGAAAGATGTTGACTATTGTCACACGTTTCATTCTGCCGAGTGACAAAAAAGAGCATTTTGACTCTTGGCCTGCTAGCAGCTAGTAGAAAACCCTGGTCTTCCGCGTGACAAGCGGAGATACTGTCCACTATACTAACGAGGAATGCTGCCGATACATTATGGGCTAGTTTTTCGGCGTTTACATGGATTTCGAAGAGTTATACAGGGAGCTTTTGAGTTAATTATACATTTGCAGCCATCAATGACATAGCAGTGCTCATTCCTCCCGATTTGAAAACATTGGTGGTATTCTAGACATCACGGCCAAGTGAAATAGTCCCACACGGATGGTCGAGGTTTAGCCGAGAATGTTGTCTTTAGGCTGGTGTTGGGTTTTCATCGATAGCTTGAATTACGAGTTCAAGCCTAAGGATTCGTCCTTCTCTTTTTGGAGTTATGTAGGCATTGGTGGTTCAATGGTAGAATTCAGGTTTGAGCACTTATGTTCCCCCCAGTGTCAATCACTGTCCCCTTGGTGTCAACCTCCCCATCCCAGGCATCAAACTTCTTTTGTGGCTGTGTATGTATGATGTGGGACATAGCTGCTTTGAATGAATCAAGTTGAAAATCATGCTATTTTGCATTATAAATGTTTGCAGTTACATGTAAATGTTGCATTAAGCCGGGCACGTGCTTAAAGGTCACTTTCAGCAGTTTCCGTAGTGTAGTGGTTATCACGTTCGCCTAACACGCGAAAGGTCCCCTGTTCGAAACTGGGCGGAAACACTGTTCTTTATTTGTGTTACTCCACGTATTAAAGCTCTACTTAGTGGAAAGTTCAGTAACCGCTACGATGAGTAGAACTGTGCCGGTCAGTGCTGAAAGATGTTGACTATTGTCACACGTTTCATTCTGCCGAGTGACAAAAAAGAGCATTTTGACTCTTGGCCTGCTAGCAGCTAGTAGAAAACCCTGGTCTTCCGCGTGACAAGCGGAGATACTGTCCACTATACTAACGAGGAATGCTGCCGATACATTATGGGCTAGTTTTTCGGCGTTTACATGGATTTCGAAGAGTTATACAGGGAGCTTTTGAGTTAATTATACATTTGCAGCCATCAATGACATAGCAGTGCTCATTCCTCCCGATTTGAAAACATTGGTGGTATTCTAGACATCACGGCCAAGTGAAATAGTCCCACACGGATGGTCGAGGTTTAGCCGAGAATGTTGTCTTTAGGCTGGTGTTGGGTTTTCATCGATAGCTTAAATTACGAGTTCAAGCCTAAGGATTTGTCCTTCTCATCTTGGAGTTATGTAGGCATTGGTGGTTCAATGGTAGAATTCTCGCCTGCCACGCGGGAGATCCGGGTCAGATTCCTGGCCAATGCAGCAGGCTTTTACTCTGGTGGTCGTAGAGTTACCTCCTGGAATAAGGGACACGCTGTCCCAGGAACAATGCTCATTCAAGTTGAAAATCTTGTAATTCAGCATCATAAACGTTTGCAGTTCCTAACACGCGAAGGGTCCCATGTTCAAAATTGATTTTTAATCTTGTCCCGCTAGCAGCTAGTAGAAAACTCCCCGTCAGGGAATCGAACCCTGGTCTTCCGCGTGACAAGCGGAGATACTGTCCACTATACTAACGAGGAATGCTGCCGATACATTATGGGCTAGTTTTTCGCCGTTTACATGGATTTCGAAGAGTTATACAGGGAGCTTTTGACTTAATTATACATTTGCGGCCATCAATGACATAGCAGTGCTCATTCCTCCCGATTTGAAAACATTGGTGGTATTCTAGACATCACGGCCAAGTGAAATAGTCACACACGGATGGTCAAGGTTTAGCCGAGAATGTTGTCTTTAGGCTGGTGTTGGGTTTTCATCGATAGCTTAAATTACGAGTTCAAGCCTAAGGATTCGTCCTTCTCTTTTTGGAGTTATGTAGGCATTGGTGGTTCAATGGTAGAATTCTCGCCTGCCACGCGGGAGATCCGGGTCCGATTCCCGGCCAATGCAGCAGTCTTTTACTCTGGTGGTCGTAGAGTTACCTCCTGGAATAAGGGACTCGCTGTTCCAGGAACAATGCTCATTCAAGTTGAAAATCTTGTAATTTGGCATCATGAACGTTTGCAGTTCCTAACACGCGAAGGGTCCCATGTTCAAAATTGATTTTCACTCTTGTCCCGCTAGCAGCTAGTAGAAAACTCCCCGTCAGGGAATCGAACCCTGGTCTTCCGCGTGACAAGCAGAGATACTGTCCACTATACTAACGAGGAATGCTGCCGATATATTATGGGCTAGTTTTTCGGCGTTTACATGGATTTCGAAGAGTTATACGGGGAGCTTTTGATTAAGTCGGGCACGTGCGTAAAGGTCACCTTCAGCAGTTTCTGTAGTGTAGTGGTTATCACGTTCGCCTCACACGCGAAAGGTCCCCAGTTCGAAACTGGGCGGAAACACTGTTCTTTATTCTTGTTACTCCACACATTAAAACTCTTTGTCAGTAACCCGGATGTGAGTCCCCAAATATCAGTCGATAACCCGGATGTCTCTTATTCTGGAGTACCAGGGGCACGAAACTCGAAATTGGCCAAATAGGGTCTTTAACTCAGAGGGTGTGCTTAACTGTGGGTCCACAAGGTCGGAGGGTGAGCCGGGTTGGGGGGTGAGCTCCAGAGGTGGGTCTGGTTCTCCAGGAGTCACATGGCATGCAGGTTTACCCAGGTTTGAGCACTTATGTTCCCCCCAGTGTCAATCACTGTCCCCTTGGTGTCAACCTCCCCATCCCAGGCATCAAACTTCTTTTGTGGCTGTGTATGTATGATGTGGGACATAGCTGCTTTGAATGAATCAAGTTGAAAATCATGCTATTTTGCATTATAAATGTTTGCAGTTACATGTAAATGTTGCATTAAGCCGGGCACGTGCTTAAAGGTCACTTTCAGCAGTTTCCGTAGTGTAGTGGTTATCACGTTTGCCTAACACGCGAAAGGTCCCCTGTTCGAAACTGGGCGGAAACACTGTTCTTTATTTGTGTTACTCCACGTATTAAAGCTCTACTTAGTGGAAAGTTCAGTAACCGCTACGATGAGTAGAACTGTCCCGGTCAGTGCTGAAAGATGTTGACTATTGTCACACGTTTCATTCTGCCGAGTGACAAAAAAGAGCATTTTGACTCTTGGCCTGCTAGCAGCTAGTAGAAAACCCTGGTCTTCCGCGTGACAAGCGGAGATACTGTCCACTATACTAACGAGGAATGCTGCCGATACATTATGGGCTAGTTTTTCGGCGTTTACATGGATTTCGAAGAGTTATACAGGGAGTTTTTGAGTTAATTATACATTTGCAGCCATCAATGACATAGCAGTGCTCATTCCTCCCGATTTGAAAACATTGGTGGTATTCTAGACATCACGGCCAAGTGAAATAGTCCCACACGGATGGTCGAGGTTTAGCCGAGAATGTTGTCTTTAGGCTGGTGTTGGGTTTTCATCGATAGCTTGAATTACGAGTTCAAGCCTAAGGATTTGTCCTTCTCATCTTGGAGTTATGTAGGCATTGGTGGTTCAATGGTAGAATTCTCGCCTGCCACGCGGGAGATCCGGGTCAGATTCCTGGCCAATGCAGCAGGCTTTTACTCTGGTGGTCGTAGAGTTACCTCCTGGAATAAGGGACACGCTGTCCCAGGAACAATGCTCATTCAAGTTGAAAATCTTGTAATTCAGCATCATAAACGTTTGCAGTTCCTAACACGCGAAGGGTCCCATGTTCAAAATTGATTTTTAATCTTGTCCCGCTAGCAGCTAGTAGAAAACTCCCCGTCAGGGAATCGAACCCTGGTCTTCCGCGTGACAAGCGGAGATACTGTCCACTATACTAACGAGGAATGCTGCCGATATATTGTGGGCTAGTTTTTCGCCGTTTACATGGATTTCGAAGAGTTATACAGGGAGCTTTTGACTTAATTATACATTTGCGGCCATCAATGACATAGCAGTGCTCATTCCTCCCGATTTGAAAACATTGGTGGTATTCTAGACATCACGGCCAAGTGAAATAGTCACACACGGATGGTCAAGGTTTAGCCGAGAATGTTGTCTTTAGGCTGGTGTTGGGTTTTCATCGATAGCTTAAATTACGAGTTCAAGCCTAAGGATTCGTCCTTCTCTTTTTGGAGTTATGTAGGCATTGGTGGTTCAATGGTAGAATTCTCGCCTGCCACGCGGGAGATCCGGGTCCGATTCCCGGCCAATGCAGCAGTCTTTTACTCTGGTGGTCGTAGAGTTACCTCCTGGAATAAGGGACTCGCTGTTCCAGGAACAATGCTCATTCAAGTTGAAAATCTTGTAATTTGGCATCATGAACGTTTGCAGTTCCTAACACGCGAAGGGTCCCATGTTCAAAATTGATTTTCACTCTTGTCCCGCTAGCAGCTAGTAGAAAACTCCCCGTCAGGGAATCGAACCCTGGTCTTCCGCGTGACAAGCTGAGATACTGTCCACTATACTAACGAGGAATGCTGCCGATATATTATGGGCTAGTTTTTCGGCGTTTACATGGATTTCGAAGAGTTATACGGGGAGCTTTTGATTAAGTCGGGCACGTGCGTAAAGGTCACCTTCAGCAGTTTCTGTAGTGTAGTGGTTATCACGTTCGCCTCACACGCGAAAGGTCCCCAGTTCGAAACTGGGCGGAAACACTGTTCTTTATTCTTGTTACTCCACACATTAAAACTCTTTGTCAGTAACCCGGATGTGAGTCCCCAAATATCAGTCGATAACCCGGATGTCTCTTATTCTGGAGTACCAGGGGCACGAAACTCGAAATTGGCCAAATAGGGTCTTTAACTCAGAGGGTGTGCTTAACTGTGGGTCCACAAGGTCGGAGGGTGAGCCGGGTTGGGGGGTGAGCTCCAGAGGTGGGTCTGGTTCTCCAGGAGTCACATGGCATGCAGGTTTACCCAGGTTTGAGCACTTATGTTCCCCCCAGTGTCAATCACTGTCCCCTTGGTGTCAACCTCCCCATCCCAGGCATCAAACTTCTTTTGTGGCTGTGTATGTATGATGTGGGACATAGCTGCTTTGAATGAATCAAGTTGAAAATCATGCTATTTTGCATTATAAATGTTTGCAGTTACATGTAAATGTTGCATTAAGCCGGGCACGTGCTTAAAGGTCACTTTCAGCAGTTTCCGTAGTGTAGTGGTTATCACGTTCGCCTAACACGCGAAAGGTCCCCTGTTCGAAACTGGGCGGAAACACTGTTCTTTATTTGTGTTACTCCACGTATTAAAGCTCTACTTAGTGGAAAGTTCAGTAACCGCTACGATGAGTAGAACTGTGCCGGTCAGTGCTGAAAGATGTTGACTATTGTCACACATTTCATTCTGCCGAGTGACAAAAAAGAGCATTTTCACTCTTGGCCTGCTAGCAGCTAGTAGAAAACCCTGGTCTTCCGCGTGACAAGCGGAGATACTGTCCACTATACTAACGAGGAATGCTGCCGATACATTATGGGCTAGTTTTTCGGCGTTTACATGGATTTCGAAGAGTTATACAGGGAGCTTTTGAGTTAATTATACATTTGCAGCCATCAATGACATAGCAGTGCTCATTCCTCCCGATTTGAAAACATTGGTGGTATTCTAGACATCACGGCCAAGTGAAATAGTCCCACACGGATGGTCGAGGTTTAGCCGAGAATGTTGTCTTTAGGCTGGTGTTGGGTTTTCATCGATAGCTTAAATTACGAGTTCAAGCCTAAGGATTTGTCCTTCTCATCTTGGAGTTATGTAGGCATTGGTGGTTCAATGGTAGAATTCTCGCCTGCCACGCGGGAGATCCGGGTCAGATTCCTGGCCAATGCAGCAGGCTTTTACTCTGGTGGTCGTAGAGTTACCTCCTGGAATAAGGGACACGCTGTCCCAGGAACAATGCTCATTCAAGTTGAAAATCTTGTAATTCAGCATCATAAACGTTTGCAGTTCCTAACACGCGAAGGGTCCCATGTTCAAAATTGATTTTCACTCTTGTCCCGCTAGCAGCTAGTAGAAAACTCCCCGTCAGGGAATCGAACCCTGGTCTTCCGCGTGACACTGTCCACTATACTAACGAGGAATGCTGCCGATATATTATGGGCTAGTTTTTCGGCGTTTACATGGATTTCGAAGAGTTATACAGGGAGCTTTTGAGTTAAGTATACATTTGCGGCCATCAATGACATAGCAGTGCTCATTCCTCCCGATTTGAAAACATTGGTGGTATTCTAGACATCACGGCCAAGTGAAATAGTCACACACGGATGGTCAAGGTTTAGCCGAGAATGTTGTCTTTAGGCTGGTGTTGGGTTTTCATCGATAGCTTAAATTACGAGTTCAAGCCTAAGGATTCGTCCTTCTCTTTTTGGAGTTATGTAGGCATTGGTGGTTCAATGGTAAAATTCTCGCCTGCCACGCGGGAGATCCGGGTCCGATTCCCGGCCAATGCAGCAGTCTTTTACTCTGGTGGTCGTAGAGTTACCTCCTGGAATAAGGGACTCGCTGTTCCAGGAACAATGCTCATTCAAGTTGAAAATCTTGTAATTTGGCATCATGAACGTTTGCAGTTCCTAACACGCGAAGGGTCCCATGTTCAAAATTGATTTTCACTCTTGTCCCGCTAGCAGCTAGTAGAAAACTCCCCGTCAGGGAATCGAACCCTGGTCTTCCGCGTGACAAGCGGAGATACTGTCCACTATACTAACGAGGAATGCTGCCGATATATTATGGGCTAGTTTTTCGGCGTTTACATGGATTTCGAAGAGTTATACGGGGAGCTTTTCATTAAGTCGGGCACGTGCGTAAAGGTCACCTTCAGCAGTTTCTGTAGTGTAGTGGTTATCACGTTCGCCTCACACGCGAAAGGTCCCCAGTTCGAAACTGGGCGGAAACACTGTTCTTTATTCTTGTTACTCCACACATTAAAACTCTTTGTCAGTAACCCGGATGTGAGTCCCCAAATATCAGTCGATAACCCGGATGTCTCTTATTCTGGAGTACCAGGGGCACGAAACTCGAAATTGGCCAAATAGGGTCTTTAACTCAGAGGGTGTGCTTAACTGTGGGTCCACAAGGTCGGAGGGTGAGCCGGGTTGGGGGGTGAGCTCCAGAGGTGGGTCTGGTTCTCCAGGAGTCACATGGCATGCAGGTTTACCCAGGTTTGAGCACTTATGTTCCCCCCAGTGTCAATCACTGTCCCCTTGGTGTCAACCTCCCCATCCCAGGCATCAAACTTCTTTTGTGGCTGTGTATGTATGATGTGGGACATAGCTGCTTTGAATGAATCAAGTTGAAAATCATGCTATTTTGCATTATAAATGTTTGCAGTTACATGTAAATGTTGCATTAAGCCGAGCACGTGCTTAAAGGTCACTTTCAGCAGTTTCCGTAGTGTAGTGGTTATCACGTTCGCCTAACACGCGAAAGGTCCCCTGTTCGAAACTGGGCGGAAACACTGTTCTTTATTTGTGTTACTCCACGTATTAAAGCTCTACTTAGTGGAAAGTTCAGTAACCGCTACGATGAGTAGAACTGTGCCGGTCAGTGCTGAAAGATGTTGACTATTGTCACACATTTCATTCTGCCGAGTGACAAAAAAGAGCATTTTCACTCTTGGCCTGCTAGCAGCTAGTAGAAAACCCTGGTCTTCCGCGTGACAAGCGGAGATACTGTCCACTATACTAACGAGGAATGCTGCCGATATATTATGGGCTAGTTTTTCGCCGTTTACATGGATTTCGAAGAGTTATACAGGGAGCTTTTGACTTAATTATACATTTGCGGCCATCAATGACATAGCAGTGCTCATTCCTCCCGATTTGAAAACATTGGTGGTATTCTAGACATCACGGCCAAGTGAAATAGTCCCACACGGATGGTCAAGGTTTAGCCGAGAATGTTGTCTTTAGGCTGGTGTTGGGTTTTCATCGATAGCTTAAATTACGAGTTCAAGCCTAAGGATTCGTCCTTCTCTTTTTGGAGTTATGTAGGCATTGGTGGTTCAATGGTAGAATTCTCGCCTGCCACGCGGGAGATCCGGGTCCGATTCCCGGCCAATGCAGCAGTCTTTTACTCTGGTGGTCGTAGAGTTACCTCCTGGAATAAGGGACTCGCTGTTCCAGGAACAATGCTCATTCAAGTTGAAAATCTTGTAATTTGGCATCATGAACGTTTGCAGTTCCTAACACGCGAAGGGTCCCATGTTCAAAATTGATTTTCACTCTTGTCCCGCTAGCAGCTAGTAGAAAACTCCCCGTCAGGGAATCGAACCCTGGTCTTCCGCGTGACAAGCGGAGATACTGTCCACTATACTAACGAGGAATGCTGCCGATATATTATGGGCTAGTTTTTCGGCGTTTACATGGATTTCGAAGAGTTATACGGGGAGCTTTTCATTAAGTCGGGCACGTGCGTAAAGGTCACCTTCAGCAGTTTCTGTAGTGTAGTGGTTATCACGTTCGCCTCACACGTGAAAGGTCCCCAGTTCGAAACTGGGTGGAAACACTGTTCTTTATTCTTGTTACTCCACACATTAAAACTCTTTGTCAGTAACCCGGATGTGAGTCCCCAAATATCAGTCGATAACCCGGATGTCTCTTATTCTGGAGTACCAGGGGCACGAAACTCGAAATTGGCCAAATAGGGTCTTTAACTCAGAGGGTGTGCTTAACTGTGGGTCCACAAGGTCGGAGGGTGAGCCGGGTTGGGGGCTGAGCTCCAGAGGTGGGTCTGGTTCTCCAGGAGTCACATGGCATGCAGGTTTACCCAGGTTTGAGCACTTATGTTCCCCCCAGTGTCAATCACTGTCCCCTTGGTGTCAACCTCCCCATCCCAGGCATCAAACTTCTTTTGTGGCTGTGTATGTATGATGTGGGACATAGCTGCTTTGAATGAATCAAGTTGAAAATCATGCTATTTTGCATTATAAATGTTTGCAGTTACATGTAAATGTTGCATTAAGCCGGGCACGTGCTTAAAGGTCACTTTCAGCAGTTTCCGTAGTGTAGTGGTTATCACGTTCGCCTAACACGCGAAAGGTCCCCTGTTCGAAACTGGGCGGAAACACTGTTCTTTATTTGTGTTACTCCACGTATTAAAGCTCTACTTAGTGGAAAGTTCAGTAACCGCTACGATGAGTAGAACTGTACCGGTCAGTGCTGAAAGATGTTGACTATTGTCACACGTTTCATTCTGCCGAGTGACAAAAAAGAGCATTTTGACTCTTGGCCTGCTAGCAGCTAGTAGAAAACCCTGGTCTTCCGCGTGACAAGCGGAGATACTGTCCACTATACTAACGAGGAATGCTGCCGATACATTATGGGCTAGTTTTTCGGCGTTTACATGGATTTCGAAGAGTTATACAGGGAGTTTTTGAGTTAATTATACATTTGCAGCCATCAATGACATAGCAGTGCTCATTCCTCCCGATTTGAAAACATTGGTGGTATTCTAGACATCACGGCCAAGTGAAATAGTCCCACACGGATGGTCGAGGTTTAGCCGAGAATGTTGTCTTTAGGCTGGTGTTGGGTTTTCATCGATAGCTTTAATTACGAGTTCAAGCCTAAGGATTCGTCCTTCTCTTTTTGGAGTTATGTAGGCATTGGTGGTTCAATGGTAGAATTCAGGTTTGAGCACTTATGTTCCCCCCAGTGTCAATCACTGTCCCCTTGGTGTCAACCTCCCCATCCCAGGCATCAAACTTCTTTTGTGGCTGTGTATGTATGATGTGGGACATAGCTGCTTTGAATGAATCAAGTTGAAAATCATGCTATTTTGCATTATAAATGTTTGCAGTTACATGTAAATGTTGCATTAAGCCGGGCACGTGCTTAAAGGTCACTTTCAGCAGTTTCCGTAGTGTAGTGGTTATCACGTTCGCCTAACACGCGAAAGGTCCCCTGTTCGAAACTGGGCGGAAACACTGTTCTTTATTTGTGTTACTCCACGTATTAAAGCTCTACTTAGTGGAAAGTTCAGTAACCGCTACGATGAGTAGAACTGTGCCGGTCAGTGCTGAAAGATGTTGACTATTGTCACACATTTCATTCTGCCGAGTGACAAAAAAGAGCATTTTGACTCTTGGCCTGCTAGCAGCTAGTAGAAAACCCTGGTCTTCCGCGTGACAAGCGGAGATACTGTCCACTATACTAACGAGGAATGCTGCCGATACATTATGGGCTAGTTTTTCGGCGTTTACATGGATTTCGAAGAGTTATACAGGGAGCTTTTGAGTTAATTATACATTTGCAGCCATCAATGACATAGCAGTGCTCATTCCTCCCGATTTGAAAACATTGGTGGTATTCTAGACATCACGGCCAAGTGAAATAGTCCCACACGGATGGTCGAGGTTTAGCCGAGAATGTTGTCTTTAGGCTGGTGTTGGGTTTTCATCGATAGCTTAAATTACGAGTTCAAGCCTAAGGATTTGTCCTTCTCATCTTGGAGTTATGTAGGCATTGGTGGTTCAATGGTAGAATTCTCGCCTGCCACGCGGGAGATCCGGGTCAGATTCCTGGCCAATGCAGCAGGCTTTTACTCTGGTGGTCGTAGAGTTACCTCCTGGAATAAGGGACACGCTGTCCCAGGAACAATGCTCATTCAAGTTGAAAATCTTGTAATTCAGCATCATAAACGTTTGCAGTTCCTAACACGCGAAGGGTCCCATGTTCAAAATTGATTTTTAATCTTGTCCCGCTAGCAGCTAGTAGAAAACTCCCCGTCAGGGAATCGAACCCTGGTCTTCCGCGTGACAAGCGGAGATACTGTCCACTATACTAACGAGGAATGCTGCCGATATATTATGGGCTAGTTTTTCGCCGTTTACATGGTTTTCGAAGAGTTATACAGGGAGCTTTTGACTTAATTATACATTTGCGGCCATCAATGACATAGCAGTGCTCATTCCTCCCGATTTGAAAACATTGGTGGTATTCTAGACATCACGGCCAAGTGAAATAGTCACACACGGATGGTCAAGGTTTAGCCGAGAATGTTGTCTTTAGGCTGGTGTTGGGTTTTCATCGATAGCTTAAATTACGAGTTCAAGCCTAAGGATTCGTCCTTCTCTTTTTGGAGTTATGTAGGCATTGGTGGTTCAATGGTAGAATTCTCGCCTGCCACGCGGGAGATCCGGGTCCGATTCCCGGCCAATGCAGCAGTCTTTTACTCTGGTGGTCGTAGAGTTACCTCCTGGAATAAGGGACTCGCTGTTCCAGGAACAATGCTCATTCAAGTTGAAAATCTTGTAATTTGGCATCATGAACGTTTGCAGTTCCTAACACGCGAAGGGTCCCATGTTCAAAATTGATTTTCACTCTTGTCCCGCTAGCAGCTAGTAGAAAACTCCCCGTCAGGGAATCGAACCCTGGTCTTCCGCGTGACAAGCGGAGATACTGTCCACTATACTAACGAGGAATGCTGCCGATATATTATGGGCTAGTTTTTCGGCGTTTACATGGATTTCGAAGAGTTATACGGGGAGCTTTTCATTAAGTCGGGCACGTGCGTAAAGGTCACCTTCAGCAGTTTCTGTAGTGTAGTGGTTATCACGTTCGCCTCACACGCGAAAGGTCCCCAGTTTGAAACTGGGCGGAAACACTGTTTTTTATTCTTGTTACTCCACACATTAAAACTCTTTGTCAGTAACCCGGATGTGAGTCCCCAAATATCAGTCGATAACCCGGATGTCTCTTATTCTGGAGTACCAGGGGCACGAAACTCGAAATTGGCCAAATAGGGTCTTTAACTCAGAGGGTGTGCTTAACCGTGGGTCCACAAGGTCGGAGGGTGAGCCGGGTTGGGGGGTGAGCTCCAGAGGTGGGTCTGGTTCTCCAGGAGTCACATGGCATGCAGGTTTACCCAGGTTTGAGCACTTATGTTCCCCCCAGTGTCAATCACTGTCCCCTTGGTGTCAACCTCCCCATCCCAGGCATCAAACTTCTTTTGTGGCTGTGTATGTATGATGTGGGACATAGCTGCTTTGAATGAATCAAGTTGAAAATCATGCTATTTTGCATTATAAATGTTTGCAGTTACATGTAAATGTTGCATTAAGCCGGGCACGTGCTTAAAGGTCACTTTCAGCAGTTTCCGTAGTGTAGTGGTTATCACGTTCGCCTAACACGCGAAAGGTCCCCTGTTCGAAACTGGGCGGAAACACTGTTCTTTATTTGTGTTACTCCACGTATTAAAGCTCTACTTAGTGGAAAGTTCAGTAACCGCTACGATGAGTAGAACTGTGCCGGTCAGTGCTGAAAGATGTTGACTATTGTCACACATTTCATTCTGCCGAGTGACAAAAAAGAGCATTTTGACTCTTGGCCTGCTAGCAGCTAGTAGAAAACCCTGGTCTTCCGCGTGACAAGCGGAGATACTGTCCACTATACTAACGAGGAATGCTGCCGATACATTATGGGCTAGTTTTTCACCGTTTACATGGATTTCGAAGAGTTATACAGGGAGCTTTTGAGTTAATTATACATTTGCAGCCATCAATGACATAGCAGTGCTCATTCCTCCCGATTTGAAAACATTGGTGGTATTCTAGACATCACGGCCAAGTGAAATAGTCCCACACGGATGGTCGAGGTTTAGCCGAGAATGTTGTCTTTAGGCTGGTGTTGGGTTTTCATCGATAGCTTAAATTACGAGTTCAAGCCTAAGGATTTGTCCTTCTCATCTTGGAGTTATGTAGGCATTGGTGGTTCAATGGTAGAATTCTCGCCTGCCACGCGGGAGATCCGGGTCAGATTCCTGGCCAATGCAGCAGGCTTTTACTCTGGTGGTCGTAGAGTTACCTCCTGGAATAAGGGACACGCTGTACCAGGAACAATGCTCATTCAAGTTGAAAATCTTGTAATTCAGCATCATAAACGTTTGCAGTTCCTAACACGCGAAGGGTCCCATGTTCAAAATTGATTTTTAATCTTGTCCCGCTAGCAGCTAGTAGAAAACTCCCCGTCAGGGAATCGAACCCTGGTCTTCCGCGTGACAAGCGGAGATACTGTCCACTATACTAACGAGGAATGCTGCCGATATATTATGGGCTAGTTTTTCGCCGTTTACATGGATTTCGAAGAGTTATACAGGGAGCTTTTGACTTAATTATACATTTGCGGCCATCAATGACATAGCAGTGCTCATTCCTCCCGATTTGAAAACATTGGTGGTATTCTAGACATCACGGCCAAGTGAAATAGTCACACACGGATGGTCAAGGTTTAGCCGAGAATGTTGTCTTTAGGCTGGTGTTGGGTTTTCATCGATAGCTTAAATTACGAGTTCAAGCCTAAGGATTCGTCCTTCTCTTTTTGGAGTTATGTAGGCATTGGTGGTTCAATGGTAGAATTCTCGCCTGCCACGCGGGAGATCCGGGTCCGATTCCCGGCCAATGCAGCAGTCTTTTACTCTGGTGGTCGTAGAGTTACCTCCTGGAATAAGGGACTCGCTGTTCCAGGAACAATGCTCATTCAAGTTGAAAATCTTGTAATTTGGCATCATGAACGTTTGCAGTTCCTAACACGCGAAGGGTCCCATGTTCAAAATTGATTTTCACTCTTGTCCCGCTAGCAGCTAGTAGAAAACTCCCCGTCAGGGAATCGAACCCTGGTCTTCCGCGTGACAAGCGGAGATACTGTCCACTATACTAACGAGGAATGCTGCCGATATATTATGGGCTAGTTTTTCGGCGTTTACATGGATTTCGAAGAGTTATACGGGGAGCTTTTCATTAAGTCGGGCACGTGCGTAAAGGTCACCTTCAGCAGTTTCTGTAGTGTAGTGGTTATCACGTTCGCCTCACACGCGAAAGGTCCCCAGTTCGAAACTGGGTGGAAACACTGTTCTTTATTCTTGTTACTCCACACATTAAAACTCTTTGTCAGTAACCCGGATGTGAGTCCCCAAATATCAGTCGATAACCCGGATGTCTCTTATTCTGGAGTACCAGGGGCACGAAACTCGAAATTGGCCAAATAGGGTCTTTAACTCAGAGGGTGTGCTTAACTGTGGGTCCACAAGGTCGGAGGGTGAGCCGGGTTGGGGGGTGAGCTCCAGAGGTGGGTCTGGTTCTCCAGGAGTCACATGGCATGCAGGTTTACCCAGGTTTGAGCACTTATGTTCCCCCCAGTGTCAATCACTGTCCCCTTGGTGTCAACCTCCCCATCCCAGGCATCAAACTTCTTTTGTGGCTGTGTATGTATGATGTGGGACATAGCTGCTTTGAATGAATCAAGTTGAAAATCATGCTATTTTGCATTATAAATGTTTGCAGCTACATGTAAATGTTGCATTAAGCCGGGCACGTGCTTAAAGGTCACTTTCAGCAGTTTCCGTAGTGTAGTGGTTATCACGTTCGCCTAACACGCGAAAGGTCCCCTGTTCGAAACTGGGCGGAAACACTGTTCTTTATTTGTGTTACTCCACGTATTAAAGCTCTACTTAGTGGAAAGTTCAGTAACCGCTACGATGAGTAGAACTGTACCGGTCAGTGCTGAAAGATGTTGACTATTGTCACACGTTTCATTCTGCCGAGTGACAAAAAAGAGCATTTTGACTCTTGGCCTGCTAGCAGCTAGTAGAAAACCCTGGTCTTCCGCGTGACAAGCGGAGATACTGTCCACTATACTAACGAGGAATGCTGCCGATACATTATGGGCTAGTTTTTCGGCGTTTACATGGATTTCGAAGAGTTATACAGGGAGTTTTTGAGTTAATTATACATTTGCAGCCATCAATGACATAGCAGTGCTCATTCCTCCCGATTTGAAAACATTGGTGGTATTCTAGACATCACGGCCAAGTGAAATAGTCCCACACGGATGGTCGAGGTTTAGCCGAGAATGTTGTCTTTAGGCTGGTGTTGGGTTTTCATCGATAGCTTTAATTACGAGTTCAAGCCTAAGGATTCGTCCTTCTCTTTTTGGAGTTATGTAGGCATTGGTGGTTCAATGGTAGAATTCAGGTTTGAGCACTTATGTTCCCCCCAGTGTCAATCACTGTCCCCTTGGTGTCAACCTCCCCATCCCAGGCATCAAACTTCTTTTGTGGCTGTGTATGTATGATGTGGGACATAGCTGCTTTGAATGAATCAAGTTGAAAATCATGCTATTTTGCATTATAAATGTTTGCAGTTACATGTAAATGTTGCATTAAGCCGGGCACGTGCTTAAAGGTCACTTTCAGCAGTTTCCGTAGTGTAGTGGTTATCACGTTCGCCTAACACGCGAAAGGTCCCCTGTTCGAAACTGGGCGGAAACACTGTTCTTTATTTGTGTTACTCCACGTATTAAAGCTCTACTTAGTGGAAAGTTCAGTAACCGCTACGATGAGTAGAACTGTGCCGGTCAGTGCTGAAAGATGTTGACTATTGTCACACATTTCATTCTGCCGAGTGACAAAAAAGAGCATTTTGACTCTTGGCCTGCTAGCAGCTAGTAGAAAACCCTGGTCTTCCGCGTGACAAGCGGAGATACTGTCCACTATACTAACGAGGAATGCTGCCGATACATTATGGGCTAGTTTTTCGGCGTTTACATGGATTTCGAAGAGTTATACAGGGAGCTTTTGAGTTAATTATACATTTGCAGCCATCAATGACATAGCAGTGCTCATTCCTCCCGATTTGAAAACATTGGTGGTATTCTAGACATCACGGCCAAGTGAAATAGTCCCACACGGATGGTCGAGGTCTAGCCGAGAATGTTGTCTTTAGGCTGGTGTTGGGTTTTCATCGATAGCTTAAATTACGAGTTCAAGCCTAAGGATTTGTCCTTCTCATCTTGGAGTTATGTAGGCATTGGTGGTTCAATGGTAGAATTCTCGCCTGCCACGCGGGAGATCCGGGTCAGATTCCTGGCCAATGCAGCAGGCTTTTACTCTGGTGGTCGTAGAGTTACCTCCTGGAATAAGGGACACGCTGTACCAGGAACAATGCTCATTCAAGTTGAAAATCTTGTAATTCAGCATCATAAACGTTTGCAGTTCCTAACACGCGAAGGGTCCCATGTTCAAAATTGATTTTTAATCTTGTCCCGCTAGCAGCTAGTAGAAAACTCCCCGTCAGGGAATCGAACCCTGGTCTTCCGCGTGACAAGCGGAGATACTGTCCACTATACTAACGAGGAATGCTGCCGATATATTATGGGCTAGTTTTTCGCCGTTTACATGGATTTCGAAGAGTTATACAGGGAGCTTTTGACTTAATTATACATTTGCGGCCATCAATGACATAGCAGTGCTCATTCCTCCCGATTTGAAAACATTGGTGGTATTCTAGACATCACGGCCAAGTGAAATAGTCACACACGGATGGTCAAGGTTTAGCCGAGAATGTTGTCTTTAGGCTGGTGTTGGGTTTTCATCGATAGCTTAAATTACGAGTTCAAGCCTAAGGATTCGTCCTTCTCTTTTTGGAGTTATGTAGGCATTGGTGGTTCAATGGTAGAATTCTCGCCTGCCACGCGGGAGATCCGGGTCCGATTCCCGGCCAATGCAGCAGTCTTTTACTCTGGTGGTCGTAGAGTTACCTCCTGGAATAAGGGACTCGCTGTTCCAGGAACAATGCTCATTCAAGTTGAAAATCTTGTAATTTGGCATCATGAACGTTTGCAGTTCCTAACACGCGAAGGGTCCCATGTTCAAAATTGATTTTCACTCTTGTCCCGCTAGCAGCTAGTAGAAAACTCCCCGTCAGGGAATCGAACCCTGGTCTTCCGCGTGACAAGCGGAGATACTGTCCACTATACTAACGAGGAATGCTGCCGATATATTATGGGCTAGTTTTTCGGCGTTTACATGGATTTCGAAGAGTTATACGGGGAGCTTTTCATTAAGTCGGGCACGTGCGTAAAGGTCACCTTCAGCAGTTTCTGTAGTGTAGTGGTTATCACGTTCGCCTCACACGCGAAAGGTCCCCAGTTCGAAACTGGGCGGAAACACTGTTCTTTATTCTTGTTACTCCACACATTAAAACTCTTTGTCAGTAACCCGGATGTGAGTCCCCAAATATCAGTCGATAACCCGGATGTCTCTTATTCTGGAGTACCAGGGGCACGAAACTCGAAATTGGCCAAATAGGGTCTTTAACTCAGAGGGTGTGCTTAACTGTGGGTCCACAAGGTCGGAGGGTGAGCCGGGTTGGGGGGTGAGCTCCAGAGGTGGGTCTGGTTCTCCAGGAGTCACATGGCATGCAGGTTTACCCAGGTTTGAGCACTTATGTTCCCCCCAGTGTCAATCACTGTCCCCTTGGTGTCAACCTCCCCATCCCAGGCATCAAACTTCTTTTGTGGCTGTGTATGTATGATGTGGGACATAGCTGCTTTGAATGAATCGAGTTGAAAATCATGCTATTTTGCATTATAAATGTTTGCAGTTACATGTAAATGTTGCATTAAGCCGGGCACGTGCTTAAAGGTCACTTTCAGCAGTTTCCGTAGTGTAGTGGTTATCACGTTCGCCTAACACGCGAAAGGTCCCCTGTTCGAAACTGGGCGGAAACACTGTTCTTTATTTGTGTTACTCCACGTATTAAAGCTCTACTTAGTGGAAAGTTCAGTAACCGCTACGATGAGTAGAACTGTACCGGTCAGTGCTGAAAGATGTTGACTATTGTCACACGTTTCATTCTGCCGAGTGACAAAAAAGAGCATTTTGACTCTTGGCCTGCTAGCAGCTAGTAGAAAACCCTGGTCTTCCGCGTGACAAGCGGAGATACTGTCCACTATACTAACGAGGAATGCTGCCGATACATTATGGGCTAGTTTTTCGGCGTTTACATGGATTTCGAAGAGTTATACAGGGAGTTTTTGAGTTAATTATACATTTGCAGCCATCAATGACATAGCAGTGCTCATTCCTCCCGATTTGAAAACATTGGTGGTATTCTAGACATCACGGCCAAGTGAAATAGTCCCACACGGATGGTCGAGGTTTAGCCGAGAATGTTGTCTTTAGGCTGGTGTTGGGTTTTCATCGATAGCTTTAATTACGAGTTCAAGCCTAAGGATTCGTCCTTCTCTTTTTGGAGTTATGTAGGCATTGGTGGTTCAATGGTAGAATTCAGGTTTGAGCACTTATGTTCCCCCCAGTGTCAATCACTGTCCCCTTGGTGTCAACCTCCCCATCCCAGGCATCAAACTTCTTTTGTGGCTGTGTATGTATGATGTGGGACATAGCTGCTTTGAATGAATCAAGTTGAAAATCATGCTATTTTGCATTATAAATGTTTGCAGTTACATGTAAATGTTGCATTAAGCCGGGCACGTGCTTAAAGGTCACTTTCAGCAGTTTCCGTAGTGTAGTGGTTATCACGTTCGCCTAACACGCGAAAGGTCCCCTGTTCGAAACTGGGCGGAAACACTGTTCTTTATTTGTGTTACTCCACGTATTAAAGCTCTACTTAGTGGAAAGTTCAGTAACCGCTACGATGAGTAGAACTGTGCCGGTCAGTGCTGAAAGATGTTGACTATTGTCACACATTTCATTCTGCCGAGTGACAAAAAAGAGCATTTTGACTCTTGGCCTGCTAGCAGCTAGTAGAAAACCCTGGTCTTCCGCGTGACAAGCGGAGATACTGTCCACTATACTAACGAGGAATGCTGCCGATACATTATGGGCTAGTTTTTCGGCGTTTACATGGATTTCGAAGAGTTATACAGGGAGCTTTTGAGTTAATTATACATTTGCAGCCATCAATGACATAGCAGTGCTCATTCCTCCCGATTTGAAAACATTGGTGGTATTCTAGACATCACGGCCAAGTGAAATAGTCCCACACGGATGGTCGAGGTTTAGCCGAGAATGTTGTCTTTAGGCTGGTGTTGGGTTTTCATCGATAGCTTAAATTACGAGTTCAAGCCTAAGGATTTGTCCTTCTCATCTTGGAGTTATGTAGGCATTGGTGGTTCAATGGTAGAATTCTCGCCTGCCACGCGGGAGATCCGGGTCAGATTCCTGGCCAATGCAGCAGGCTTTTACTCTGGTGGTCGTAGAGTTACCTCCTGGAATAAGGGACACGCTGTCCCAGGAACAATGCTCATTCAAGTTGAAAATCTTGTAATTCAGCATCATAAACGTTTGCAGTTCCTAACACGCGAAGGGTCCCATGTTCAAAATTGATTTTTAATCTTGTCCCGCTAGCAGCTAGTAGAAAACTCCCCGTCAGGGAATCGAACCCTGGTCTTCCGCGTGACAAGCGGAGATACTGTCCACTATACTAACGAGGAATGCTGCCGATATATTATGGGCTAGTTTTTCGCCGTTTACATGGATTTCGAAGAGTTATACAGGGAGCTTTTGACTTAATTATACATTTGCGGCCATCAATGACATAGCAGTGCTCATTCCTCCCGATTTGAAAACATTGGTGGTATTCTAGACATCACGGCCAAGTGAAATAGTCACACACGGATGGTCAAGGTTTAGCCGAGAATGTTGTCTTTAGGCTGGTGTTGGGTTTTCATCGATAGCTTAAATTACGAGTTCAAGCCTAAGGATTCGTCCTTCTCTTTTTGGAGTTATGTAGGCATTGGTGGTTCAATGGTAGAATTCTCGCCTGCCACGCGGGAGATCTGGGTCCGATTCCCGGCCAATGCAGCAGTCTTTTACTCTGGTGGTCGTAGAGTTACCTCCTGGAATAAGGGACTCGCTGTTCCAGGAACAATGCTCATTCAAGTTGAAAATCTTGTAATTTGGCATCATGAACGTTTGCAGTTCCTAACACGCGAAGGGTCCCATGTTCAAAATTGATTTTCACTCTTGTCCCGCTAGCAGCTAGTAGAAAACTCCCCGTCAGGGAATCGAACCCTGGTCTTCCGCGTGACAAGCGGAGATACTGTCCACTATACTAACGAGGAATGCTGCCGATATATTATGGGCTAGTTTTTCGGCGTTTACATGGATTTCGAAGAGTTATACGGGGAGCTTTTCATTAAGTCGGGCACGTGCGTAAAGGTCACCTTCAGCAGTTTCTGTAGTGTAGTGGTTATCACGTTCGCCTCACACGCGAAAGGTCCCCAGTTCGAAACTGGGCGGAAACACTGTTCTTTATTCTTGTTACTCCACACATTAAAACTCTTTGTCAGTAACCCGGATGTGAGTCCCCAAATATCAGTCGATAACCCGGATGTCTCTTATTCTGGAGTACCAGGGGCACGAAACTCGAAATTGGCCAAATAGGGTCTTTAACTCAGAGGGTGTGCTTAACTGTGGGTCCACAAGGTCGGAGGGTGAGCCGGGTTGGGGGGTGAGCTCCAGAGGTGGGTCTGGTTCTCCAGGAGTCACATGGCATGCAGGTTTACCCAGGTTTGAGCACTTATGTTCCCCCCAGTGTCAATCACTGTCCCCTTGGTGTCAACCTCCCCATCCCAGGCATCAAACTTCTTTTGTGGCTGTGTATGTATGATGTGGGACATAGCTGCTTTGAATGAATCAAGTTGAAAATCATGCTATTTTGCATTATAAATGTTTGCAGTTACATGTAAATGTTGCATTAAGCCGGGCACGTGCTTAAAGGTCACTTTCAGCAGTTTCCGTAGTGTAGTGGTTATCACGTTCGCCTAACACGCGAAAGGTCCCCTGTTCGAAACTGGGCGGAAACACTGTTCTTTATTTGTGTTACTCCACGTATTAAAGCTCTACTTAGTGGAAAGTTCAGTAACCGCTACGATGAGTAGAACTGTGCCGGTCAGTGCTGAAAGATGTTGACTATTGTCACACATTTCATTCTGCCGAGTGACAAAAAAGAGCATTTTGACTCTTGGCCTGCTAGCAGCTAGTAGAAAACCCTGGTCTTCCGCGTGACAAGCGGAGATACTGTCCACTATACTAACGAGGAATGCTGCCGATACATTATGGGCTAGTTTTTCGGCGTTTACATGGATTTCGAAGAGTTATACGGGGAGCTTTTCATTAAGTCGGGCACGTGCGTAAAGGTCACCTTCAGCAGTTTCTGTAGTGTAGTGGTTATCACGTTCGCCTCACACGCGAAAGGTCCCCAGTTCGAAACTGGGCGGAAACACTGTTCTTTATTCTTGTTACTCCACACATTAAAACTCTTTGTCAGTAACCCGGATGTGAGTCCCCAAATATCAGTCGATAACCCGGATGTCTCTTATTCTGGAGTACCAGGGGCACGAAACTCGAAATTGGCCAAATAGGGTCTTTAACTCAGAGGGTGTGCTTAACTGTGGGTCCACAAGGTCGGAGGGTGAGCCGGGTTGGGGGGTGAGCTCCAGAGGTGGGTCTGGTTCTCCAGGAGTCACATGGCATGCAGGTTTACCCAGGTTTGAGCACTTATGTTCCCCCCAGTGTCAATCACTGTCCCCTTGGTGTCAACCTCCCCATCCCAGGCATCAAACTTCTTTTGTGGCTGTGTATGTATGATGTGGGACATAGCTGCTTTGAATGAATCAAGTTGAAAATCATGCTATTTTGCATTATAAATGTTTGCAGTTACATGTAAATGTTGCATTAAGCCGGGCACGTGCTTAAAGGTCACTTTCAGCAGTTTCCGTAGTGTAGTGGTTATCACGTTCGCCTAACACGCGAAAGGTCCCCTGTTCGAAACTGGGCGGAAACACTGTTCTTTATTTGTGTTACTCCACGTATTAAAGCTCTACTTAGTGGAAAGTTCAGTAACCGCTACGATGAGTAGAACTGTGCCGGTCAGTGCTGAAAGATGTTGACTATTGTCACACATTTCATTCTGCCGAGTGACAAAAAAGAGCATTTTGACTCTTGGCCTGCTAGCAGCTAGTAGAAAACCCTGGTCTTCCGCGTGACAAGCGGAGATACTGTCCACTATACTAACGAGGAATGCTGCCGATACATTATGGGCTAGTTTTTCGGCGTTTACATGGATTTCGAAGAGTTATACAGGGAGCTTTTGAGTTAATTATACATTTGCAGCCATCAATGACATAGCAGTGCTCATTCCTCCCGATTTGAAAACATTGGTGGTATTCTAGACATCACGGCCAAGTGAAATAGTCCCACACGGATGGTCGAGGTTTAGCCGAGAATGTTGTCTTTAGGCTGGTGTTGGGTTTTCATCGATAGCTTAAATTACGAGTTCAAGCCTAAGGATTTGTCCTTCTCATCTTGGAGTTATGTAGGCATTGGTGGTTCAATGGTAGAATTCTCGCCTGCCACGCGGGAGATCCGGGTCAGATTCCTGGCCAATGCAGCAGGCTTTTACTCTGGTGGTCGTAGAGTTACCTCCTGGAATAAGGGACACGCTGTCCCAGGAACAATGCTCATTCAAGTTGAAAATCTTGTAATTCAGCATCATAAACAGTTGCAGTTCCTAACACGCGAAGGGTCCCATGTTCAAAATTGATTTTTAATCTTGTCCCGCTAGCAGCTAGTAGAAAACTCCCCGTCAGGGAATCGAACCCTGGTCTTCCGCGTGACAAGCGGAGATACTGTCCACTATACTAACGAGGAATGCTGCCGATATATTATGGGCTAGTTTTTCGCCGTTTACATGGATTTCGAAGAGTTATACAGGGAGCTTTTGACTTAATTATACATTTGCAGCCATCAATGACATAGCAGTGCTCATTCCTCCCGATTTGAAAACATTGGTGGTATCCTAGACATCACGGCCAAGTGAAATAGTCACACACGGATGGTCAAGGTTTAGCCGAGAATGTTGTCTTTAGGCTGGTGTTGGGTTTTCATCGATAGCTTAAATTACGAGTTCAAGCCTAAGGATTCGTCCTTCTCTTTTTGGAGTTATGTAGGCATTGGTGGTTCAATGGTAGAATTCTCGCCTGCCACGCGGGAGATCTGGGTCCGATTCCCGGCCAATGCAGCAGTCTTTTACTCTGGTGGTCGTAGAGTTACCTCCTGGAATAAGGGACTCGCTGTTCCAGGAACAATGCTCATTCAAGTTGAAAATCTTGTAATTTGGCATCATGAACGTTTGCAGTTCCTAACACGCGAAGGGTCCCATGTTCAAAATTGATTTTCACTCTTGTCCCGCTAGCAGCTAGTAGAAAACTCCCCGTCAGGGAATCGAACCCTGGTCTTCCGCGTGACAAGCGGAGATACTGTCCACTATACTAACGAGGAATGCTGCCGATATATTATGGGCTAGTTTTTCGGCGTTTACATGGATTTCGAAAAGTTATACGGGGAGCTTTTGATTAAGTCGGGCACGTGCGTAAAGGTCACCTTCAGCAGTTTCTGTAGTGTAGTGGTTATCACGTTCGCCTCACACGCGAAAGGTCCCCAGTTCGAAACTGGGCGGAAACACTGTTCTTTATTCTTGTTACTCCACACATTAAAACTCTTTGTCAGTAACCCGGATGTGAGTCCCCAAATATCAGTCGATAACCCGGATGTCTCTTATTCTGGAGTACCAGGGGCACGAAACTCGAAATTGGCCAAATAGGGTCTTTAACTCAGAGGGTGTGCTTAACTGTGGGTCCACAAGGTCGGAGGGTGAGCCGGGTTGGGGGGTGAGCTCCAGAGGTGGGTCTGGTTCTCCAGGAGTCACATGGCATGCAGGTTTACCCAGGTTTGAGCACTTATGTTCCCCCCAGTGTCAATCACTGTCCCCTTGGTGTCAACCTCCCCATCCCAGGCATCAAACTTCTTTTGTGGCTGTGTATGTATGATGTGGGACATAGCTGCTTTGAATGAATCAAGTTGAAAATCATGCTATTTTGCATTATAAATGTTTGCAGTTACATGTAAATGTTGCATTAAGCCGGGCACGTGCTTAAAGGTCACTTTCAGCAGTTTCCGTAGTGTAGTGGTTATCACGTTCGCCTAACACGCGAAAGGTCCCCTGTTCGAAACTGGGCGGAAACACTGTTCTTTATTTGTGTTACTCCACGTATTAAAGCTCTACTTAGTGGAAAGTTCAGTAACCGCTACGATGAGTAGAACTGTGCCGGTCAGTGCTGAAAGATGTTGACTATTGTCACACATTTCATTCTGCCGAGTGACAAAAAAGAGCATTTTCACTCTTGGCCTGCTAGCAGCTAGTAGAAAACCCTGGTCTTCCGCGTGACAAGCGGAGATACTGTCCACTATACTAACGAGGAATGCTGCCGATACATTATGGGCTAGTTTTTCGGCGTTTACATGGATTTCGAAGAGTTATACAGGGAGCTTTTGAGTTAATTATACATTTGCAGCCATCAATGACATAGCAGTGCTCATTCCTCCCGATTTGAAAACATTGGTGGTATTCTAGACATCACGGCCAAGTGAAATAGTCCCACACGGATGGTCGAGGTTTAGCCGAGAATGTTGTCTTTAGGCTGGTGTTGGGTTTTCATCGATAGCTTAAATTACGAGTTCAAGCCTAAGGATTTGTCCTTCTCATCTTGGAGTTATGTAGGCATTGGTGGTTCAATGGTAGAATTCTCGCCTGCCACGCGGGAGATCCGGGTCAGATTCCTGGCCAATGCAGCAGGCTTTTACTCTGGTGGTCGTAGAGTTACCTCCTGGAATAAGGGACACGCTGTCCCAGGAACAATGCTCATTCAAGTTGAAAATCTTGTAATTCAGCATCATAAACGTTTGCAGTTCCTAACACGCGAAGGGTCCCATGTTCAAAATTGATTTTCAATCTTGTCCCGCTAGCAGCTAGTAGAAAACTCCCCGTCAGGGAATCGAACCCTGGTCTTCCGCGTGACACTGTCCACTATACTAACGAGGAATGCTGCCGATATATTATGGGCTAGTTTTTCGCCGTTTACATGGATTTCGAAGAGTTATACAGGGAGCTTTTGACTTAATTATACATTTGCGGCCATCAATGACATAGCAGTGCTCATTCCTCCCGATTTGAAAACATTGGTGGTATTCTAGACATCACGGCCAAGTGAAATAGTCACACACGGATGGTCAAGGTTTAGCCGAGAATGTTGTCTTTAGGCTGGTGTTGGGTTTTCATCGATAGCTTAAATTACGAGTTCAAGCCTAAGGATTCGTCCTTCTCTTTTTGGAGTTATGTAGGCATTGGTGGTTCAATGGTAAAATTCTCGCCTGCCACGCGGGAGATCCGGGTCCGATTCCCGGCCAATGCAGCAGTCTTTTACTCTGGTGGTCGTAGAGTTACCTCCTGGAATAAGGGACTCGCTGTTCCAGGAACAATGCTCATTCAAGTTGAAAATCTTGTAATTTGGCATCATGAACGTTTGCAGTTCCTAACACGCGAAGGGTCCCATGTTCAAAATTGATTTTCACTCTTGTCCCGCTAGCAGCTAGTAGAAAACTCCCCGTCAGGGAATCGAACCCTGGTCTTCCGCGTGACACTGTCCACTATACTAACGAGGAATGCTGCCGATATATTATGGGCTAGTTTTTCGGCGTTTACATGGATTTCGAAGAGTTATACAGGGAGCTTTTGAGTTAAGTATACATTTGCGGCCATCAATGACATAGCAGTGCTCATTCCTCCAGATTTGAAAACATTGGTGGTATTCTAGACATCACGGCCAAGTGAAATAGTCACACACGGATGGTCAAGGTTTAGCCGAGAATGTTGTCTTTAGGCTGGTGTTGGGTTTTCATCGATAGCTTAAATTACGAGTTCAAGCCTAAGGATTCGTCCTTCTCTTTTTGGAGTTATGTAGGCATTGGTGGTTCAATGGTAGAATTCTCGCCTGCCACGCGGGAGATCCGGGTCCGATTCCCGGCCAATGCAGCAGTCTTTTACTCTGGTGGTCGTAGAGTTACCTCCTGGAATAAGGGACTCGCTGTTCCAGGAACAATGCTCATTCAAGTTGAAAATCTTGTAATTTGGCATCATGAACGTTTGCAGTTCCTAACACGCGAAGGGTCCCATGTTCAAAATTGATTTTCACTCTTGTCCCGCTAGCAGCTAGTAGAAAACTCCCCGTCAGGGAATCGAACCCTGGTCTTCCGCGTGACAAGCGGAGATACTGTCCACTATACTAACGAGGAATGCTGCCGATACATTATGGGCTAGTTTTTCGGCGTTTACATGGATTTCGAAGAGTTATACAGGGAGCTTTTGAGTTAAGTATACATTTGCGGCCATCAATGACATAGCAGTGCTCATTCCTCCCGATTTGAAAACATTGGTGGTATTCTAGACATCACGGCCAAGTGAAATAGTCCCACACGGATGGTCGAGGTTTAGCCGAGAATGTTGTCTTTAGGCTGGTGTTGGGTTTTCATCGATAGCTTAAATTACGAGTTCAAGCCTAAGGATTTGTCCTTCTCATCTTGGAGTTATGTAGGCATTGGTGGTTCAATGGTAGAATTCTCGCCTGCCACGCGGGAGATCCGGGTCAGATTCCTGGCCAATGCAGCAGGCTTTTACTCTGGTGGTCGTAGAGTTACCTCCTGGAATAAGGGACACGCTGTCCCAGGAACAATGCTCATTCAAGTTGAAAATCTTGTAATTCAGCATCATAAACGTTTGCAGTTCCTAACACGCGAAGGGTCCCATGTTCAAAATTGATTTTCACTCTTGTCCCGCTAGCAGCTAGTAGAAAACTCCCCGTCAGGGAATCGAACCCTGGTCTTCCGCGTGACACTGTCCACTATACTAACGAGGAATGCTGCCGATATATTATGGGCTAGTTTTTCGGCGTTTACATGGATTTCGAAGAGTTATACAGGGAGCTTTTGACTTAATTATACATTTGCGGCCATCAATGACATAGCAGTGCTCATTCCTCCCGATTTGAAAACATTGGTGGTATTCTAGACATCACGGCCAAGTGAAATAGTCACACACGGATGGTCAAGGTTTAGCCGAGAATGTTGTCTTTAGGCTGGTGTTGGGTTTTCATCGATAGCTTAAATTACGAGTTCAAGCCTAAGGATTCGTCCTTCTCTTTTTGGAGTTATGTAGGCATTGGTGGTTCAATGGTAAAATTCTCGCCTGCCACGCGGGAGATCCGGGTCCGATTCCCGGCCAATGCAGCAGTCTTTTACTCTGGTGGTCGTAGAGTTACCTCCTGGAATAAGGGACTCGCTGTTCCAGGAACAATGCTCATTCAAGTTGAAAATCTTGTAATTTGTCATCATGAACGTTTGCAGTTCCTAACACGCGAAGGGTCCCATGTTCAAAATTGATTTTCACTCTTGTCCCGCTAGCAGCTAGTAGAAAACTCCCCGTCAGGGAATCGAACCCTGGTCTTCCGCGTGACACTGTCCACTATACTAACGAGGAATGCTGCCGATATATTATGGGCTAGTTTTTCGGCGTTTACATGGATTTCGAAGAGTTATACAGGGAGCTTTTGACTTAATTATACATTTGCGGCCATCAATGACATAGCAGTGCTCATTCCTCCAGATTTGAAAACATTGGTGGTATTCTAGACATCACGGCCAAGTGAAATAGTCACACACGGATGGTCGAGGTTTAGCCGAGAATGTTGTCTTTAGGCTGGTGTTGGGTTTTCATCGATAGCTTAAATTACGAGTTCAAGCCTAAGGATTCGTCCTTCTCTTTTTGGAGTTATGTAGGCATTGGTGGTTCAATGGTAGAATTCTCGCCTGCCACGCGGGAGATCCGGGTCCGATTCCCGGCCAATGCAGCAGTCTTTTACTCTGGTGGTCGTAGAGTTACCTCCTGGAATAAGGGACTCGCTGTTCCAGGAACAATGCTCATTCAAGTTGAAAATCTTGTAATTTGGCATCATGAACGTTTGCAGTTCCTAACACGCGAAGGGTCCCATGTTCAAAATTGATTTTCACTCTTGTCCCGCTAGCAGCTAGTAGAAAACTCCCCGTCAGGGAATCGAACCCTGGTCTTCCGCGTGACAAGCGGAGATACTGTCCACTATACTAACGAGGAATGCTGCCGATATATTATGGGCTAGTTTTTCGGCGTTTACATGGATTTCGAAGAGTTATACGGGGAGCTTTTCATTAAGTCGGGCACGTGCGTAAAGGTCACCTTCAGCAGTTTCTGTAGTGTAGTGGTTATCACGTTCGCCTCACACGCGAAAGGTCCCCAGTTCGAAACTGGGAGGAAACACTGTTCTTTATTCTTGTTACTCCACACATTAAAACTCTTTGTCAGTAACCCGGATGTGAGTCCCCAAATATCAGTCGATAACCCGGATGTCTCTTATTCTGGAGTACCAGGGGCACGAAACTCGAAATTGGCCAAATAGGGTCTTTAACTCAGAGGGTGTGCTTAACTGTGGGTCCACAAGGTCGGAGGGTGAGCCGGGTTGGGGGGTGAGCTCCAGAGGTGGGTCTGGTTCTCCAGGAGTCACATGGCATGCAGGTTTACCCAGGTTTGAGCACTTATGTTCCCCCCAGTGTCAATCACTGTCCCCTTGGTGTCAACCTCCCCATCCCAGGCATCAAACTTCTTTTGTGGCTGTGTATGTATGATGTGGGACATAGCTGCTTTGAATGAATCAAGTTGAAAATCATGCTATTTTGCATTATAAATGTTTGCAGTTACATGTAAATGTTGCATTAAGCCGAGCACGTGCTTAAAGGTCACTTTCAGCAGTTTCCGTAGTGTAGTGGTTATCACGTTCGCCTAACACGCGAAAGGTCCCCTGTTCGAAACTGGGCGGAAACACTGTTCTTTATTTGTGTTGCTCTACTTAGTGGAAAGTTCAGTAACCGCTACGATGAGTAGAACTGTGCCGGTCAGTGCTGAAAGATGTTGACTATTGTCACACATTTCATTCTGCCGAGTGACAAAAAAGAGCATTTTCACTCTTGGCCTGCTAGCAGCTAGTAGAAAACCCTGGTCTTCCGCGTGACAAGCGGAGATACTGTCCACTATACTAACGAGGAATGCTGCCGATATATTATGGGCTAGTTTTTCGCCGTTTACATGGATTTCGAAGAGTTATACAGGGAGCTTTTGACTTAATTATACATTTGCGGCCATCAATGACATAGCAGTGCTCATTCCTCCCGATTTGAAAACATTGGTGGTATTCTAGACATCACGGCCAAGTGAAATAGTCACACACGGATGGTCAAGGTTTAGCCGAGAATGTTGTCTTTAGGCTGGTGTTGGGTTTTCATCGATAGCTTAAATTACGAGTTCAAGCCTAAGGATTCGTCCTTCTCTTTTTGGAGTTATGTAGGCATTGGTGGTTCAATGGTAGAATTCTCGCCTGCCACGCGGGAGATCCGGGTCCGATTCCCGGCCAATGCAGCAGTCTTTTACTCTGGTGGTCGTAGAGTTACCTCCTGGAATAAGGGACTCGCTGTTCCAGGAACAATGCTCATTCAAGTTGAAAATCTTGTAATTTGGCATCATGAACGTTTGCAGTTCCTAACACGCGAAGGGTCCCATGTTCAAAATTGATTTTCACTCTTGTCCCGCTAGCAGCTAGTAGAAAACTCCCCGTCAGGGAATCGAACCCTGGTCTTCCGCGTGACAAGCGGAGATACTGTCCACTATACTAACGAGGAATGCTGCCGATATATTATGGGCTAGTTTTTCGGCGTTTACATGGATTTCGAAGAGTTATACGGGGAGCTTTTCATTAAGTCGGGCACGTGCGTAAAGGTCACCTTCAGCAGTTTCTGTAGTGTAGTGGTTATCACGTTCGCCTCACACGCGAAAGGTCCCCAGTTCGAAACTGGGCGGAAACACTGTTCTTTATTCTTGTTACTCCACACATTAAAACTCTTTGTCAGTAACCCGGATGTGAGTCCCCAAATATCAGTCGATAACCCGGATGTCTCTTATTCTGGAGTACCAGGGGCACGAAACTCGAAATTGGCCAAATAGGGTCTTTAACTCAGAGGGTGTGCTTAACTGTGGGTCCACAAGGTCGGAGGGTGAGCCGGGTTGGGGGGTGAGCTCCAGAGGTGGGTCTGGTTCTCCAGGAGTCACATGGCATGCAGGTTTACCCAGGTTTGAGCACTTATGTTCCCCCCAGTGTCAATCACTGTCCCCTTGGTGTCAACCTCCCCATCCCAGGCATCAAACTTCTTTTGTGGCTGTGTATGTATGATGTGGGACATAGCTGCTTTGAATGAATCAAGTTGAAAATCATGCTATTTTGCATTATAAATGTTTGCAGTTACATGTAAATGTTGCATTAAGCCGGGCACGTGCTTAAAGGTCACTTTCAGCAGTTTCCGTAGTGTAGTGGTTATCACGTTCGCCAAACACGCGAAAGGTCCCCTGTTCGAAACTGGGCGGAAACACTGTTCTTTATTTGTGTTACTCCACGTATTAAAGCTCTACTTAGTGGAAAGTTCAGTAACCGCTACGATGAGTAGAACTGTGCCGGTCAGTGCTGAAAGATGTTGACTATTGTCACACATTTCATTCTGCCGAGTGACAAAAAAGAGCATTTTCACTCTTGGCCTGCTAGCAGCTAGTAGAAAACCCTGGTCTTCCGCGTGACAAGCGGAGATACTGTCCACTATACTAACGAGGAATGCTGCCGATACATTATGGGCTAGTTTTTCGGCGTTTACATGGATTTCGAAGAGTTATACAGGGAGCTTTTGAGTTAATTATACATTTGCAGCCATCAATGACATAGCAGTGCTCATTCCTCCCGATTTGAAAACATTGGTGGTATTCTAGACATCACGGCCAAGTGAAATAGTCCCACACGGATGGTCGAGGTTTAGCCGAGAATGTTGTCTTTAGGCTGGTGTTGGGTTTTCATCGATAGCTTAAATTACGAGTTCAAGCCTAAGGATTTGTCCTTCTCATCTTGGAGTTATGTAGGCATTGGTGGTTCAATGGTAGAATTCTCGCCTGCCACGCGGGAGATCCGGGTCAGATTCCTGGCCAATGCAGCAGGCTTTTACTCTGGTGGTCGTAGAGTTACCTCCTGGAATAAGGGACACGCTGTCCCAGGAACAATGCTCATTCAAGTTGAAAATCTTGTAATTCAGCATCATAAACGTTTGCAGTTCCTAACACGCGAAGGGTCCCATGTTCAAAATTGATTTTCACTCTTGTCCCGCTAGCAGCTAGTAGAAAACTCCCCGTCAGGGAATCGAACCCTGGTCTTCCGCGTGACACTGTCCACTATACTAACGAGGAATGCTGCCGATATATTATGGGCTAGTTTTTCGGCGTTTACATGGATTTCGAAGAGTTATACAGGGAGCTTTTGACTTAATTATACATTTGCGGCCATCAATGACATAGCAGTGCTCATTCCTCCCGATTTGAAAACATTGGTGGTATTCTAGACATCACGGCCAAGTGAAATAGTCACACACGGATGGTCAAGGTTTAGCCGAGAATGTTGTCTTTAGGCTGGTGTTGGGTTTTCATCGATAGCTTAAATTACGAGTTCAAGCCTAAGGATTCGTCCTTCTCTTTTTGGAGTTATGTAGGCATTGGTGGTTCAATGGTAAAATTCTCGCCTGCCACGCGGGAGATCCGGGTCCGATTCCCGGCCAATGCAGCAGTCTTTTACTCTGGTGGTCGTAGAGTTACCTCCTGGAATAAGGGACTCGCTGTTCCAGGAACAATGCTCATTCAAGTTGAAAATCTTGTAATTTGGCATCATGAACGTTTGCAGTTCCTAACACGCGAAGGGTCCCATGTTCAAAATTGATTTTCACTCTTGTCCCGCTAGCAGCTAGTAGAAAACTCCCCGTCAGGGAATCGAACCCTGGTCTTCCGCGTGACACTGTCCACTATACTAACGAGGAATGCTGCCGATATATTATGGGCTAGTTTTTCGGCGTTTACATGGATTTCGAAGAGTTATACAGGGAGCTTTTGACTTAATTATACATTTGCGGCCATCAATGACATAGCAGTGCTCATTCCTCCAGATTTGAAAACATTGGTGGTATTCTAGACATCACGGCCAAGTGAAATAGTCACACACGGATGGTCAAGGTTTAGCCGAGAATGTTGTCTTTAGGCTGGTGTTGGGTTTTCATCGATAGCTTAAATTACGAGTTCAAGCCTAAGGATTCGTCCTTCTCTTTTTGGAGTTATGTAGGCATTGGTGGTTCAATGGTAGAATTCTCGCCTGCCACGCGGGAGATCCGGGTCCGATTCCCGGCCAATGCAGCAGTCTTTTACTCTGGTGGTCGTAGAGTTACCTCCTGGAATAAGGGACTCGCTGTTCCAGGAACAATGCTCATTCAAGTTGAAAATCTTGTAATTTGGCATCATGAACGTTTGCAGTTCCTAACACGCGAAGGGTCCCATGTTCAAAATTGATTTTCACTCTTGTCCCGCTAGCAGCTAGTAGAAAACTCCCCGTCAGGGAATCGAACCCTGGTCTTCCGCGTGACAAGCGGAGATACTGTCCACTATACTAACGAGGAATGCTGCCGATATATTATGGGCTAGTTTTTCGGCGTTTACATGGATTTCGAAGAGTTATACAGGGAGCTTTTGAGTTAATTATACATTTGCAGCCATCAATGACATAGCAGTGCTCATTCCTCCCGATTTGAAAACATTGGTGGTATTCTAGACATCACGGCCAAGTGAAATAGTCCCACACGGATGGTCGAGGTTTAGCCGAGAATGTTGTCTTTAGGCTGGTGTTGGGTTTTCATCGATAGCTTAAATTACGAGTTCAAGCCTAAGGATTTGTCCTTCTCATCTTGGAGTTATGTAGGCATTGGTGGTTCAATGGTAGAATTCTCGCCTGCCACGCGGGAGATCCGGGTCAGATTCCTGGCCAATGCAGCAGGCTTTTACTCTGGTGGTCGTAGAGTTACCTCCTGGAATAAGGGACACGCTGTCCCAGGAACAATGCTCATTCAAGTTGAAAATCTTGTAATTCAGCATCATAAACGTTTGCAGTTCCTAACACGCGAAGGGTCCCATGTTCAAAATTGATTTTCACTCTTGTCCCGCTAGCAGCTAGTAGAAAACTCCCCGTCAGGGAATCGAACCCTGGTCTTCCGCGTGACACTGTCCACTATACTAACGAGGAATGCTGCCGATATATTATGGGCTAGTTTTTCGGCGTTTACATGGATTTCGAAGAGTTATACAGGGAGCTTTTGACTTAATTATACATTTGCGGCCATCAATGACATAGCAGTGCTCATTCCTCCCGATTTGAAAACATTGGTGGTATTCTAGACATCACGGCCAAGTGAAATAGTCACACACGGATGGTCAAGGTTTAGCCGAGAATGTTGTCTTTAGGCTGGTGTTGGGTTTTCATCGATAGCTTAAATTACGAGTTCAAGCCTAAGGATTCGTCCTTCTCTTTTTGGAGTTATGTAGGCATTGGTGGTTCAATGGTAAAATTCTCGCCTGCCACGCGGGAGATCCGGGTCCGATTCCCGGCCAATGCAGCAGTCTTTTACTCTGGTGGTCGTAGAGTTACCTCCTGGAATAAGGGACTCGCTGTTCCAGGAACAATGCTCATTCAAGTTGAAAATCTTGTAATTTGTCATCATGAACGTTTGCAGTTCCTAACACGCGAAGGGTCCCATGTTCAAAATTGATTTTCACTCTTGTCCCGCTAGCAGCTAGTAGAAAACTCCCCGTCAGGGAATCGAACCCTGGTCTTCCGCGTGACACTGTCCACTATACTAACGAGGAATGCTGCCGATATATTATGGGCTAGTTTTTCGGCGTTTACATGGATTTCGAAGAGTTATACAGGGAGCTTTTGACTTAATTATACATTTGCGGCCATCAATGACATAGCAGTGCTCATTCCTCCAGATTTGAAAACATTGGTGGTATTCTAGACATCACGGCCAAGTGAAATAGTCACACACGGATGGTCAAGGTTTAGCCGAGAATGTTGTCTTTAGGCTGGTGTTGGGTTTTCATCGATAGCTTAAATTACGAGTTCAAGCCTAAGGATTCGTCCTTCTCTTTTTGGAGTTATGTAGGCATTGGTGGTTCAATGGTAGAATTCTCGCCTGCCACGCGGGAGATCCGGGTCCGATTCCCGGCCAATGCAGCAGTCTTTTACTCTGGTGGTCGTAGAGTTACCTCCTGGAATAAGGGACACGCTGTTCCAGGAACAATGCTCATTCAAGTTGAAAATCTTGTAATTTGGCATCATGAACGTTTGCAGTTCCTAACACGCGAAGGGTCCCATGTTCAAAATTGATTTTCACTCTTGTCCCGCTAGCAGCTAGTAGAAAACTCCCCGTCAGGGAATCGAACCCTGGTCTTCCGCGTGACAAGCGGAGATACTGTCCACTATACTAACGAGGAATGCTGCCGATATATTATGGGCTAGTTTTTCGGCGTTTACATGGATTTCGAAGAGTTATACGGGGAGCTTTTCATTAAGTCGGGCACGTGCGTAAAGGTCACCTTCAGCAGTTTCTGTAGTGTAGTGGTTATCACGTTCGCCTCACACGCGAAAGGTCCCCAGTTCGAAACTGGGCGGAAACACTGTTCTTTATTCTTGTTACTCCACACATTAAAACTCTTTGTCAGTAACCCGGATGTGAGTCCCCAAATATCAGTCGATAACCCGGATGTCTCTTATTCTGGAGTACCAGGGGCACGAAACTCGAAATTGGCCAAATAGGGTCTTTAACTCAGAGGGTGTGCTTAACTGTGGGTCCACAAGGTCGGAGGGTGAGCCGGGTTGGGGGGTGAGCTCCAGAGGTGGGTCTGGTTCTCCAGGAGTCACATGGCATGCAGGTTTACCCAGGTTTGAGCACTTATGTTCCCCCCAGTGTCAATCACTGTCCCCTTGGTGTCAACCTCCCCATCCCAGGCATCAAACTTCTTTTGTGGCTGTGTATGTATGATGTGGGACATAGCTGCTTTGAATGAATCAAGTTGAAAATCATGCTATTTTGCATTATAAATGTTTGCAGTTACATGTAAATGTTGCATTAAGCCGGGCACGTGCTTAAAGGTCACTTTCAGCAGTTTCCGTAGTGTAGTGGTTATCACGTTCGCCAAACACGCGAAAGGTCCCCTGTTCGAAACTGGGCGGAAACACTGTTCTTTATTTGTGTTACTCCACGTATTAAAGCTCTACTTAGTGGAAAGTTCAGTAACCGCTACGATGAGTAGAACTGTGCCGGTCAGTGCTGAAAGATGTTGACTATTGTCACACATTTCATTCTGCCGAGTGACAAAAAAGAGCATTTTCACTCTTGGCCTGCTAGCAGCTAGTAGAAAACCCTGGTCTTCCGCGTGACAAGCGGAGATACTGTCCACTATACTAACGAGGAATGCTGCCGATACATTATGGGCTAGTTTTTCGGCGTTTACATGGATTTCGAAGAGTTATACAGGGAGCTTTTGAGTTAATTATACATTTGCAGCCATCAATGACATAGCAGTGCTCATTCCTCCCGATTTGAAAACATTGGTGGTATTCTAGACATCACGGCCAAGTGAAATAGTCCCACACGGATGGTCGAGGTTTAGCCGAGAATGTTGTCTTTAGGCTGGTGTTGGGTTTTCATCGATAGCTTAAATTACGAGTTCAAGCCTAAGGATTTGTCCTTCTCATCTTGGAGTTATGTAGGCATTGGTGGTTCAATGGTAGAATTCTCGCCTGCCACGCGGGAGATCCGGGTCAGATTCCTGGCCAATGCAGCAGGCTTTTACTCTGGTGGTCGTAGAGTTACCTCCTGGAATAAGGGACACGCTGTCCCAGGAACAATGCTCATTCAAGTTGAAAATCTTGTAATTCAGCATCATAAACGTTTGCAGTTCCTAACACGCGAAGGGTCCCATGTTCAAAATTGATTTTTAATCTTGTCCCGCTAGCAGCTAGTAGAAAACTCCCCGTCAGGGAATCGAACCCTGGTCTTCCGCGTGACAAGCGGAGATACTGTCCACTATACTAACGAGGAATGCTGCCGATATATTATGGGCTAGTTTTTCGCCGTTTACATGGATTTCGAAGAGTTATACAGGGAGCTTTTGACTTAATTATACATTTGCGGCCATCAATGACATAGCAGTGCTCATTCCTCCCGATTTGAAAACATTGGTGGTATTCTAGACATCACGGCCAAGTGAAATAGTCACACACGGATGGTCAAGGTTTAGCCGAGAATGTTGTCTTTAGGCTGGTGTTGGGTTTTCATCGATAGCTTAAATTACGAGTTCAAGCCTAAGGATTCGTCCTTCTCTTTTTGGAGTTATGTAGGCATTGGTGGTTCAATGGTAGAATTCTCGCCTGCCACGCGGGAGATCCGGGTCCGATTCCCGGCCAATGCAGCAGTCTTTTACTCTGGTGGTCGTAGAGTTACCTCCTGGAATAAGGGACTCGCTGTTCCAGGAACAATGCTCATTCAAGTTGAAAATCTTGTAATTTGGCATCATGAACGTTTGCAGTTCCTAACACGCGAAGGGTCCCATGTTCAAAATTGATTTTCACTCTTGTCCCGCTAGCAGCTAGTAGAAAACTCCCCGTCAGGGAATCGAACCCTGGTCTTCCGCGTGACAAGCGGAGATACTGTCCACTATACTAACGAGGAATGCTGCCGATATATTATGGGCTAGTTTTTCGGCGTTTACATGGATTTCGAAGAGTTATACGGGGAGCTTTTCATTAAGTCGGGCACGTGCGTAAAGGTCACCTTCAGCAGTTTCTGTAGTGTAGTGGTTATCACGTTCGCCTCACACGCGAAAGGTCCCCAGTTCGAAACTGGGCGGAAACACTGTTCTTTATTCTTGTTACTCCACACATTAAAACTCTTTGTCAGTAACCCGGATGTGAGTCCCCAAATATCAGTCGATAACCCGGATGTCTCTTATTCTGGAGTACCAGGGGCACGAAACTCGAAATTGGCCAAATAGGGTCTTTAACTCAGAGGGTGTGCTTAACCGTGGGTCCACAAGGTCGGAGGGTGAGCCGGGTTGGGGGGTGAGCTCCAGAGGTGGGTCTGGTTCTCCAGGAGTCACATGGCATGCAGGTTTACCCAGGTTTGAGCACTTATGTTCCCCCCAGTGTCAATCACTGTCCCCTTGGTGTCAACCTCCCCATCCCAGGCATCAAACTTCTTTTGTGGCTGTGTATGTATGATGTGGGACATAGCTGCTTTGAATGAATCAAGTTGAAAATCATGCTATTTTGCATTATAAATGTTTGCAGTTACATGTAAATGTTGCATTAAGCCGGGCACGTGCTTAAAGGTCACTTTCAGCAGTTTCCGTAGTGTAGTGGTTATCACGTTTGCCTAACACGCGAAAGGTCCCCTGTTCGAAACTGGGTGGAAACACTGTTCTTTATTTGTGTTACTCCACGTATTAAAGCTCTACTTAGTGGAAAGTTCAGTAACCGCTACGATGAGTAGAACTGTACCGGTCAGTGCTGAAAGATGTTGACTATTGTCACACGTTTCATTCTGCCGAGTGACAAAAAAGAGCATTTTGACTCTTGGCCTGCTAGCAGCTAGTAGAAAACCCTGGTCTTCCGCGTGACAAGCGGAGATACTGTCCACTATACTAACGAGGAATGCTGCCGATACATTATGGGCTAGTTTTTCGGCGTTTACATGGATTTCGAAGAGTTATACAGGGAGCTTTTGACTTAATTATACATTTGCGGCCATCAATGACATAGCAGTGCTCATTCCTCCCGATTTGAAAACATTGGTGGTATTCTAGACATCACGGCCAAGTGAAATAGTCACACACGGATGGTCAAGGTTTAGCCGAGAATGTTGTCTTTAGGCTGGTGTTGGGTTTTCATCGATAGCTTGAATTACGAGTTCAAGCCTAAGGATTCGTCCTTCTCTTTTTGGAGTTATGTAGGCATTGGTGGTTCAATGGTAGAATTCTCGCCTGCCACGCGGGAGATCCGGGTCCGATTCCCGGCCAATGCAGCAGTCTTTTACTCTGGTGGTCGTAGAGTTACCTCCTGGAATAAGGGACTCGCTGTTCCAGGAACAATGCTCATTCAAGTTGAAAATCTTGTAATTTGGCATCATGAACGTTTGCAGTTCCTAACACGCGAAGGGTCCCATGTTCAAAATTGATTTTCACTCTTGTCCCGCTAGCAGCTAGTAGAAAACTCCCCGTCAGGGAATCGAACCCTGGTCTTCCGCGTGACAAGCGGAGATACTGTCCACTATACTAACGAGGAATGTTGCCGATATATTATGGGCTAGTTTTTCGGCGTTTACATGGATTTCGAAGAGTTATACGGGGAGCTTTTCATTAAGTCGGGCACGTGCGTAAAGGTCACCTTCAGCAGTTTCTGTAGTGTAGTGGTTATCACGTTGGCCTCACACGCGAAAGGTCCCCAGTTCGAAACTGGGCGGAAACACTGTTCTTTATTCTTGTTACTCCACACATTAAAACTCTTTGTCAGTAACCCGGATGTGAGTCCCCAAATATCAGTCGATAACCCGGATGTCTCTTATTCTGGAGTACCAGGGGCACGAAACTCGAAATTGGCCAAATAGGGTCTTTAACTCAGAGGGTGTGCTTAACTGTGGGTCCACAAGGTCGGAGGGTGAGCCGGGTTGGGGGGTGAGCTCCAGAGGTGGGTCTGGTTCTCCAGGAGTCACATGGCATGCAGGTTTACCCAGGTTTGAGCACTTATGTTCCCCCCAGTGTCAATCACTGTCCCCTTGGTGTCAACCTCCCCATCCCAGGCATCAAACTTCTTTTGTGGCTGTGTATGTATGATGTGGGACATAGCTGCTTTGAATGAATCAAGTTGAAAATCATGCTATTTTGCATTATAAATGTTTGCAGTTACATGTAAATGTTGCATTAAGCCGGGCACGTGCTTAAAGGTCACTTTCAGCAGTTTCCGTAGTGTAGTGGTTATCACGTTCGCCTAACACGCGAAAGGTCCCCTGTTCGAAACTGGGCGGAAACACTGTTCTTTATTTGTGTTACTCCACGTATTAAAGCTCTACTTAGTGGAAAGTTCAGTAACCGCTACGATGAGTAGAACTGTACCGGTCAGTGCTGAAAGATGTTGACTATTGTCACACGTTTCATTCTGCCGGGTGACAAAAAAGAGCATTTTGACTCTTGGCCTGCTAGCAGCTAGTAGAAAACCCTGGTCTTCCGCGTGACAAGCGGAGATACTGTCCACTATACTAACGAGGAATGCTGCCGATACATTATGGGCTAGTTTTTCGGCGTTTACATGGATTTCGAAGAGTTATACAGGGAGTTTTTGAGTTAATTATACATTTGCAGCCATCAATGACATAGCAGTGCTCATTCCTCCCAATTTGAAAACATTGGTGGTATTCTAGACATCACGGCCAAGTGAAATAGTCCCACACGGATGGTCGAGGTTTAGCCGAGAATGTTGTCTTTAGGCTGGTGTTGGGTTTTCATCGATAGCTTTAATTACGAGTTCAAGCCTAAGGATTCGTCCTTCTCTTTTTGGAGTTATGTAGGCATTGGTGGTTCAATGGTAGAATTCAGGTTTGAGCACTTATGTTCCCCCCAGTGTCAATCACTGTCCCCTTGGTGTCAACCTCCCCATCCCAGGCATCAAACTTCTTTTGTGGCTGTGTATGTATGATGTGGGACATAGCTGCTTTGAATGAATCAAGTTGAAAATCATGCTATTTTGCATTATAAATGTTTGCAGTTACATGTAAATGTTGCATTAAGCCGGGCACGTGCTTAAAGGTCACTTTCAGCAGTTTCCGTAGTGTAGTGGTTATCACGTTCGCCTAACACGCGAAAGGTCCCCTGTTCGAAACTGGGCGGAAACACTGTTCTTTATTTGTGTTACTCCACGTATTAAAGCTCTACTTAGTGGAAAGTTCAGTAACCGCTACGATGAGTAGAACTGTGCCGGTCAGTGCTGAAAGATGTTGACTATTGTCACACGTTTCATTCTGCCGAGTGACAAAAAAGAGCATTTTGACTCTTGGCCTGCTAGCAGCTAGTAGAAAACCCTGGTCTTCCGCGTGACAAGCGGAGATACTGTCCACTATACTAACGAGGAATGCTGCCGATACATTATGGGCTAGTTTTTCGGCGTTTACATGGATTTCGAAGAGTTATACAGGGAGCTTTTGAGTTAATTATACATTTGCAGCCATCAATGACATAGCAGTGCTCATTCCTCCCGATTTGAAAACATTGGTGGTATTCTAGACATCACGGCCAAGTGAAATAGTCCCACACGGATGGTCGAGGTTTAGCCGAGAATGTTGTCTTTAGGCTGGTGTTGGGTTTTCATCGATAGCTTAAATTACGAGTTCAAGCCTAAGGATTTGTCCTTCTCATCTTGGAGTTATGTAGGCATTGGTGGTTCAATGGTAGAATTCTCGCCTGCCACGCGGGAGATCCGGGTCAGATTCCTGGCCAATGCAGCAGGCTTTTACTCTGGTGGTCGTAGAGTTACCTCCTGGAATAAGGGACACGCTGTCCCAGGAACAATGCTCATTCAAGTTGAAAATCTTGTAATTCAGCATCATAAACGTTTGCAGTTCCTAACACGCGAAGGGTCCCATGTTCAAAATTGATTTTTAATCTTGTCCCGCTAGCAGCTAGTAGAAAACTCCCCGTCAGGGAATCGAACCCTGGTCTTCCGCGTGACAAGCGGAGATACTGTCCACTATACTAACGAGGAATGCTGCCGATATATTATGGGCTAGTTTTTCGCCGTTTACATGGATTTCGAAGAGTTATACGGGGAGCTTTTCATTAAGTCGGGCACGTGCGTAAAGGTCACCTTCAGCAGTTTCTGTAGTGTAGTGGTTATCACGTTCGCCTCACACGCGAAAGGTCCCCAGTTCGAAACTGGGTGGAAACACTGTTCTTTATTCTTGTTACTCCACACATTAAAACTCTTTGTCAGTAACCCGGATGTGAGTCCCCAAATATCAGTCGATAACCCGGATGTCTCTTATTCTGGAGTACCAGGGGCACGAAACTCGAAATTGGCCAAATAGGGTCTTTAACTCAGAGGGTGTGCTTAACTGTGGGTCCACAAGGTCGGAGGGTGAGCCGGGTTGGGGGGTGAGCTCCAGAGGTGGGTCTGGTTCTCCAGGAGTCACATGGCATGCAGGTTTACCCAGGTTTGAGCACTTATGTTCCCCCCAGTGTCAATCACTGTCCCCTTGGTGTCAACCTCCCCATCCCAGGCATCAAACTTCTTTTGTGGCTGTGTATGTATGATGTGGGACATAGCTGCTTTGAATGAATCAAGTTGAAAATCATGCTATTTTGCATTATAAATGTTTGCAGTTACATGTAAATGTTGCATTAAGCCGGGCACGTGCTTAAAGATCACTTTCAGCAGTTTCCGTAGTGTAGTGGTTATCACGTTCGCCTAACACGCGAAAGGTCCCCTGTTCGAAACTGGGCGGAAACACTGTTCTTTATTTGTGTTACTCCACGTATTAAAGCTCTACTTAGTGGAAAGTTCAGTAACCGCTACGATGAGTAGAACTGTACCGGTCAGTGCTGAAAGATGTTGACTATTGTCACACGTTTCATTCTGCCGAGTGACAAAAAAGAGCATTTTGACTCTTGGCCTGCTAGCAGCTAGTAGAAAACCCTGGTCTTCCGCGTGACAAGCGGAGATACTGTCCACTATACTAACGAGGAATGCTGCCGATACATTATGGGCTAGTTTTTCGGCGTTTACATGGATTTCGAAGAGTTATACAGGGAGTTTTTGAGTTAATTATACATTTGCAGCCATCAATGACATAGCAGTGCTCATTCCTCCCGATTTGAAAACATTGGTGGTATTCTAGACATCACGGCCAAGTGAAATAGTCCCACACGGATGGTCGAGGTTTAGCCGAGAATGTTGTCTTTAGGCTGGTGTTGGGTTTTCATCGATAGCTTTAATTACGAGTTCAAGCCTAAGGATTCGTCCTTCTCTTTTTGGAGTTATGTAGGCATTGGTGGTTCAATGGTAGAATTCAGGTTTGAGCACTTATGTTCCCCCCAGTGTCAATCACTGTCCCCTTGGTGTCAACCTCCCCATCCCAGGCATCAAACTTCTTTTGTGGCTGTGTATGTATGATGTGGGACATAGCTGCTTTGAATGAATCAAGTTGAAAATCATGCTATTTTGCATTATAAATGTTTGCAGTTACATGTAAATGTTGCATTAAGCCGGGCACGTGCTTAAAGGTCACTTTCAGCAGTTTCCGTAGTGTAGTGGTTATCACGTTCGCCTAACACGCGAAAGGTCCCCTGTTCGAAACTGGGCGGAAACACTGTTCTTTATTTGTGTTACTCCACGTATTAAAGCTCTACTTAGTGGAAAGTTCAGTAACCGCTACGATGAGTAGAACTGTGCCGGTCAGTGCTGAAAGATGTTGACTATTGTCACACATTTCATTCTGCCGAGTGACAAAAAAGAGCATTTTGACTCTTGGCCTGCTAGCAGCTAGTAGAAAACCCTGGTCTTCCGCGTGACAAGCGGAGATACTGTCCACTATACTAACGAGGAATGCTGCCGATACATTATGGGCTAGTTTTTCGGCGTTTACATGGATTTCGAAGAGTTATACAGGGAGCTTTTGAGTTAATTATACATTTGCAGCCATCAATGACATAGCAGTGCTCATTCCTCCCGATTTGAAAACATTGGTGGTATTCTAGACATCACGGCCAAGTGAAATAGTCCCACACGGATGGTCGAGGTTTAGCCGAGAATGTTGTCTTTAGGCTGGTGTTGGGTTTTCATCGATAGCTTAAATTACGAGTTCAAGCCTAAGGATTTGTCCTTCTCATCTTGGAGTTATGTAGGCATTGGTGGTTCAATGGTAGAATTCTCGCCTGCCACGCGGGAGATCCGGGTCAGATTCCTGGCCAATGCAGCAGGCTTTTACTCTGGTGGTCGTAGAGTTACCTCCTGGAATAAGGGACACGCTGTCCCAGGAACAATGCTCATTCAAGTTGAAAATCTTGTAATTCAGCATCATAAACGTTTGCAGTTCCTAACACGCGAAGGGTCCCATGTTCAAAATTGATTTTTAATCTTGTCCCGCTAGCAGCTAGTAGAAAACTCCCCGTCAGGGAATCGAACCCTGGTCTTCCGCGTGACAAGCGGAGATACTGTCCACTATACTAACGAGGAATGCTGCCGATATATTATGGGCTAGTTTTTCGCCGTTTACATGGATTTCGAAGAGTTATACAGGGAGCTTTTGACTTAATTATACATTTGCGGCCATCAATGACATAGCAGTGCTCATTCCTCCCGATTTGAAAACATTGGTGGTATTCTAGACATCACGGCCAAGTGAAATAGTCACACACGGATGGTCAAGGTTTAGCCGAGAATGTTGTCTTTAGGCTGGTGTTGGGTTTTCATCGATAGCTTAAATTACGAGTTCAAGCCTAAGGATTCGTCCTTCTCTTTTTGGAGTTATGTAGGCATTGGTGGTTCAATGGTAGAATTCTCGCCTGCCACGCGGGAGATCCGGGTCCGATTCCCGGCCAATGCAGCAGTCTTTTACTCTGGTGGTCGTAGAGTTACCTCCTGGAATAAGGGACTCGCTGTTCCAGGAACAATGCTCATTCAAGTTGAAAATCTTGTAATTTGGCATCATGAACGTTTGCAGTTCCTAACACGCGAAGGGTCCCATGTTCAAAATTGATTTTCACTCTTGTCCCGCTAGCAGCTAGTAGAAAACTCCCCGTCAGGGAATCGAACCCTGGTCTTCCGCGTGACAAGCGGAGATACTGTCCACTATACTAACGAGGAATGCTGCCGATATATTATGGGCTAGTTTTTCGGCGTTTACATGGATTTCGAAGAGTTATACGGGGAGCTTTTCATTAAGTCGGGCACGTGCGTAAAGGTCACCTTCAGCAGTTTCTGTAGTGTAGTGGTTATCACGTTCGCCTCACACGCGAAAGGTCCCCAGTTCGAAACTGGGTGGAAACACTGTTCTTTATTCTTGTTACTCCACACATTAAAACTCTTTGTCAGTAACCCGGATGTGAGTCCCCAAATATCAGTCGATAACCCGGATGTCTCTTATTCTGGAGTACCAGGGGCACGAAACTCGAAATTGGCCAAATAGGGTCTTTAACTCAGAGGGTGTGCTTAACTGTGGGTCCACAAGGTCGGAGGGTGAGCCGGGTTGGGGGGTGAGCTCCAGAGGTGGGTCTGGTTCTCCAGGAGTCACATGGCATGCAGGTTTACCCAGGTTTGAGCACTTATGTTCCCCCCAGTGTCAATCACTGTCCCCTTGGTGTCAACCTCCCCATCCCAGGCATCAAACTTCTTTTGTGGCTGTGTATGTATGATGTGGGACATAGCTGCTTTGAATGAATCAAGTTGAAAATCATGCTATTTTGCATTATAAATGTTTGCAGTTACATGTAAATGTTGCATTAAGCCGGGCACGTGCTTAAAGGTCACTTTCAGCAGTTTCCGTAGTGTAGTGGTTATCACGTTCGCCTAACACGCGAAAGGTCCCCTGTTCGAAACTGGGCGGAAACACTGTTCTTTATTTGTGTTACTCCACGTATTAAAGCTCTACTTAGTGGAAAGTTCAGTAACCGCTACGATGAGTAGAACTGTACCGGTCAGTGCTGAAAGATGTTGACTATTGTCACACGTTTCATTCTGCCGAGTGACAAAAAAGAGCATTTTGACTCTTGGCCTGCTAGCAGCTAGTAGAAAACCCTGGTCTTCCGCGTGACAAGCGGAGATACTGTCCACTATACTAACGAGGAATGCTGCCGATACATTATGGGCTAGTTTTTCGGCGTTTACATGGATTTCGAAGAGTTATACAGGGAGTTTTTGAGTTAATTATACATTTGCAGCCATCAATGACATAGCAGTGCTCATTCCTCCCGATTTGAAAACATTGGTGGTATTCTAGACATCACGGCCAAGTGAAATAGTCCCACACGGATGGTCGAGGTTTAGCCGAGAATGTTGTCTTTAGGCTGGTGTTGGGTTTTCATCGATAGCTTTAATTACGAGTTCAAGCCTAAGGATTCGTCCTTCTCTTTTTGGAGTTATGTAGGCATTGGTGGTTCAATGGTAGAATTCAGGTTTGAGCACTTATGTTCCCCCCAGTGTCAATCACTGTCCCCTTGGTGTCAACCTCCCCATCCCAGGCATCAAACTTCTTTTGTGGCTGTGTATGTATGATGTGGGACATAGCTGCTTTGAATGAATCAAGTTGAAAATCATGCTATTTTGCATTATAAATGTTTGCAGTTACATGTAAATGTTGCATTAAGCCGGGCACGTGCTTAAAGGTCACTTTCAGCAGTTTCCGTAGTGTAGTGGTTATCACGTTCGCCTAACACGCGAAAGGTCCCCTGTTCGAAACTGGGCGGAAACACTGTTCTTTATTTGTGTTACTCCACGTATTAAAGCTCTACTTAGTGGAAAGTTCAGTAACCGCTACGATGAGTAGAACTGTGCCGGTCAGTGCTGAAAGATGTTGACTATTGTCACACATTTCATTCTGCCGAGTGACAAAAAAGAGCATTTTGACTCTTGGCCTGCTAGCAGCTAGTAGAAAACCCTGGTCTTCCGCGTGACAAGTGGAGATACTGTCCACTATACTAACGAGGAATGCTGCCGATACATTATGGGCTAGTTTTTCGGCGTTTACATGGATTTCGAAGAGTTATACAGGGAGCTTTTGAGTTAATTATACATTTGCAGCCATCAATGACATAGCAGTGCTCATTCCTCCCGATTTGAAAACATTGGTGGTATTCTAGACATCACGGCCAAGTGAAATAGTCCCACACGGATGGTCGAGGTTTAGCCGAGAATGTTGTCTTTAGGCTGGTGTTGGGTTTTCATCGATAGCTTAAATTACGAGTTCAAGCCTAAGGATTTGTCCTTCTCATCTTGGAGTTATGTAGGCATTGGTGGTTCAATGGTAGAATTCTCGCCTGCCACGCGGGAGATCCGGGTCAGATTCCTGGCCAATGCAGCAGGCTTTTACTCTGGTGGTCGTAGAGTTACCTCCTGGAATAAGGGACACGCTGTCCCAGGAACAATGCTCATTCAAGTTGAAAATCTTGTAATTCAGCATCATAAACGTTTGCAGTTCCTAACACGCGAAGGGTCCCATGTTCAAAATTGATTTTTAATCTTGTCCCGCTAGCAGCTAGTAGAAAACTCCCCGTCAGGGAATCGAACCCTGGTCTTCCGCGTGACAAGCGGAGATACTGTCCACTATACTAACGAGGAATGCTGCCGATATATTATGGGCTAGTTTTTCGCCGTTTACATGGATTTCGAAGAGTTATACAGGGAGCTTTTGACTTAATTATACATTTGCGGCCATCAATGACATAGCAGTGCTCATTCCTCCCGATTTGAAAACATTGGTGGTATTCTAGACATCACGGCCAAGTGAAATAGTCACACACGGATGGTCAAGGTTTAGCCGAGAATGTTGTCTTTAGGCTGGTGTTGGGTTTTCATCGATAGCTTAAATTACGAGTTCAAGCCTAAGGATTCGTCCTTCTCTTTTTGGAGTTATGTAGGCATTGGTGGTTCAATGGTAGAATTCTCGCCTGCCACGCGGGAGATCCGGGTCCGATTCCCGGCCAATGCAGCAGTCTTTTACTCTGGTGGTCGTAGAGTTACCTCCTGGAATAAGGGACTCGCTGTTCCAGGAACAATGCTCATTCAAGTTGAAAATCTTGTAATTTGGCATCATGAACGTTTGCAGTTCCTAACACGCGAAGGGTCCCATGTTCAAAATTGATTTTCACTCTTGTCCCGCTAGCAGCTAGTAGAAAACTCCCCGTCAGGGAATCGAACCCTGGTCTTCCGCGTGACAAGCGGAGATACTGTCCACTATACTAACGAGGAATGCTGCCGATATATTATGGGCTAGTTTTTCGGCGTTTACATGGATTTCGAAGAGTTATACGGGGAGCTTTTCATTAAGTCGGGCACGTGCGTAAAGGTCACCTTCAGCAGTTTCTGTAGTGTAGTGGTTATCACGTTCGCCTCACACGCGAAAGGTCCCCAGTTCGAAACTGGGCGGAAACACTGTTCTTTATTCTTGTTACTCCACACATTAAAACTCTTTGTCAGTAACCCGGATGTGAGTCCCCAAATATCAGTCGATAACCCGGATGTCTCTTATTCTGGAGTACCAGGGGCACGAAACTCGAAATTGGCCAAATAGGGTCTTTAACTCAGAGGGTGTGCTTAACCGTGGGTCCACAAGGTCGGAGGGTGAGCCGGGTTGGGGGGTGAGCTCCAGAGGTGGGTCTGGTTCTCCAGGAGTCACATGGCATGCAGGTTTACCCAGGTTTGAGCACTTATGTTCCCCCCAGTGTCAATCACTGTCCCCTTGGTGTCAACCTCCCCATCCCAGGCATCAAACTTCTTTTGTGGCTGTGTATGTATGATGTGGGACATAGCTGCTTTGAATGAATCAAGTTGAAAATCATGCTATTTTGCATTATAAATGTCTGCAGTTACATGTAAATGTTGCATTAAGCCGGGCACGTGCTTAAAGGTCACTTTCAGCAGTTTCCGTAGTGTAGTGGTTATCACGTTCGCCTAACACGCGAAAGGTCCCCTGTTCGAAACTGGGCGGAAACACTGTTCTTTATTTGTGTTACTCCACGTATTAAAGCTCTACTTAGTGGAAAGTTCAGTAACCGCTACGATGAGTAGAACTGTACCGGTCAGTGCTGAAAGATGTTGACTATTGTCACACGTTTCATTCTGCCGAGTGACAAAAAAGAGCATTTTGACTCTTGGCCTGCTAGCAGCTAGTAGAAAACCCTGGTCTTCCGCGTGACAAGCGGAGATACTGTCCACTATACTAACGAGGAATGCTGCCGATACATTATGGGCTAGTTTTTCGGCGTTTACATGGATTTCGAAGAGTTATACAGGGAGCTTTTGAGTTAATTATACATTTGCAGCCATCAATGACATAGCAGTGCTCATTCCTCCCGATTTGAAAACATTGGTGGTATTCTAGACATCACGGCCAAGTGAAATAGTCCCACACGGATGGTCGAGGTTTAGCCGAGAATGTTGTCTTTAGGCTGGTGTTGGGTTTTCATCGATAGCTTAAATTACGAGTTCAAGCCTAAGGATTTGTCCTTCTCATCTTGGAGTTATGTAGGCATTGGTGGTTCAATGGTAGAATTCTCGCCTGCCACGCGGGAGATCCGGGTCAGATTCCTGGCCAATGCAGCAGGCTTTTACTCTGGTGGTCGTAGAGTTACCTCCTGGAATAAGGGACACGCTGTCCCAGGAACAATGCTCATTCAAGTTGAAAATCTTGTAATTCAGCATCATAAACGTTTGCAGTTCCTAACACGCGAAGGGTCCCATGTTCAAAATTGATTTTTAATCTTGTCCCGCTAGCAGCTAGTAGAAAACTCCCCGTCAGGGAATCGAACCCTGGTCTTCCGCGTGACAAGCGGAGATACTGTCCACTATACTAACGAGGAATGTTGCCGATATATTATGGGCTAGTTTTTCGCCGTTTACATGGATTTCGAAGAGTTATACAGGGAGCTTTTGACTTAATTATACATTTGCGGCCATCAATGACATAGCAGTGCTCATTCCTCCCGATTTGAAAACATTGGTGGTATTCTAGACATCACGGCCAAGTGAAATAGTCACACACGGATGGTCAAGGTTTAGCCGAGAATGTTGTCTTTAGGCTGGTGTTGGGTTTTCATCGATAGCTTAAATTACGAGTTCAAGCCTAAGGATTCGTCCTTCTCTTTTTGGAGTTATGTAGGCATTGGTGGTTCAATGGTAGAATTCTCGCCTGCCACGCGGGAGATCCGGGTCCGATTCCCGGCCAATGCAGCAGTCTTTTACTCTGGTGGTCGTAGAGTTACCTCCTGGAATAAGGGACTCGCTGTTCCAGGAACAATGCTCATTCAAGTTGAAAATCTTGTAATTTGGCATCATGAACGTTTGCAGTTCCTAACACGCGAAGGGTCCCATGTTCAAAAGTGATTTTCACTCTTGTCCCGCTAGCAGCTAGTAGAAAACTCCCCGTCAGGGAATCGAACCCTGGTCTTCCGCGTGACAAGCGGAGATACTGTCCACTATACTAACGAGGAATGCTGCCGATATATTATGGGCTAGTTTTTCGGCGTTTACATGGATTTCGAAGAGTTATACGGGGAGCTTTTCATTAAGTCGGGCACGTGCGTAAAGGTCACCTTCAGCAGTTTCTGTAGTGTAGTGGTTATCACGTTCGCCTCACACGCGAAAGGTCCCCAGTTCGAAACTGGGCGGAAACACTGTTCTTTATTCTTGTTACTCCACACATTAAAACTCTTTGTCAGTAACCCGGATGTGAGTCCCCAAATATCAGTCGATAACCCGGATGTCTCTTATTCTGGAGTACCAGGGGCACGAAACTCGAAATTGGCCAAATAGGGTCTTTAACTCAGAGGGTGTGCTTAACCGTGGGTCCACAAGGTCGGAGGGTGAGCCGGGTTGGGGGGTGAGCTCCAGAGGTGGGTCTGGTTCTCCAGGAGTCACATGGCATGCAGGTTTACCCAGGTTTGAGCACTTATGTTCCCCCCAGTGTCAATCACTGTCCCCTTGGTGTCAACCTCCCCATCCCAGGCATCAAACTTCTTTTGTGGCTGTGTATGTATGATGTGGGACATAGCTGCTTTGAATGAATCAAGTTGAAAATCATGCTATTTTGCATTATAAATGTCTGCAGTTACATGTAAATGTTGCATTAAGCCGGGCACGTGCTTAAAGGTCACTTTCAGCAGTTTCCGTAGTGTAGTGGTTATCACGTTCGCCTAACACGCGAAAGGTCCCCTGTTCGAAACTGGGCGGAAACACTGTTCTTTATTTGTGTTACTCCACGTATTAAAGCTCTACTTAGTGGAAAGTTCAGTAACCGCTACGATGAGTAGAACTGTACCGGTCAGTGCTGAAAGATGTTGACTATTGTCACACGTTTCATTCTGCCGAGTGACAAAAAAGAGCATTTTGACTCTTGGCCTGCTAGCAGCTAGTAGAAAACCCTGGTCTTCCGCGTGACAAGCGGAGATACTGTCCACTATACTAACGAGGAATGCTGCCGATACATTATGGGCTAGTTTTTCGGCGTTTACATGGATTTCGAAGAGTTATACAGGGAGCTTTTGAGTTAATTATACATTTGCAGCCATCAATGACATAGCAGTGCTCATTCCTCCCGATTTGAAAACATTGGTGGTATTCTAGACATCACGGCCAAGTGAAATAGTCCCACACGGATGGTCGAGGTTTAGCCGAGAATGTTGTCTTTAGGCTGGTGTTGGGTTTTCATCGATAGCTTAAATTACGAGTTCAAGCCTAAGGATTTGTCCTTCTCATCTTGGAGTTATGTAGGCATTGGTGGTTCAATGGTAGAATTCTCGCCTGCCACGCGGGAGATCCGGGTCAGATTCCTGGCCAATGCAGCAGGCTTTTACTCTGGTGGTCGTAGAGTTACCTCCTGGAATAAGGGACACGCTGTCCCAGGAACAATGCTCATTCAAGTTGAAAATCTTGTAATTCAGCATCATAAACGTTTGCAGTTCCTAACACGCGAAGGGTCCCATGTTCAAAATTGATTTTTAATCTTGTCCCGCTAGCAGCTAGTAGAAAACTCCCCGTCAGGGAATCGAACCCTGGTCTTCCGCGTGACAAGCGGAGATACTGTCCACTATACTAACGAGGAATGCTGCCGATATATTATGGGCTAGTTTTTCGCCGTTTACATGGATTTCGAAGAGTTATACAGGGAGCTTTTGACTTAATTATACATTTGCGGCCATCAATGACATAGCAGTGCTCATTCCTCCCGATTTGAAAACATTGGTGGTATTCTAGACATCACGGCCAAGTGAAATAGTCACACACGGATGGTCAAGGTTTAGCCGAGAATGTTGTCTTTAGGCTGGTGTTGGGTTTTCATCGATAGCTTAAATTACGAGTTCAAGCCTAAGGATTCGTCCTTCTCTTTTTGGAGTTATGTAGGCATTGGTGGTTCAATGGTAGAATTCTCGCCTGCCACGCGGGAGATCCGGGTCCGATTCCCGGCCAATGCAGCAGTCTTTTACTCTGGTGGTCGTAGAGTTACCTCCTGGAATAAGGGACTCGCTGTTCCAGGAACAATGCTCATTCAAGTTGAAAATCTTGTAATTTGGCATCATGAACGTTTGCAGTTCCTAACACGCGAAGGGTCCCATGTTCAAAATTGATTTTCACTCTTGTCCCGCTAGCAGCTAGTAGAAAACTCCCCGTCAGGGAATCGAACCCTGGTCTTCCGCGTGACAAGCGGAGATACTGTCCACTATACTAACGAGGAATGCTGCCGATATATTATGGGCTAGTTTTTCGGCGTTTACATGGATTTCGAAGAGTTATACGGGGAGCTTTTCATTAAGTCGGGCACGTGCGTAAAGGTCACCTTCAGCAGTTTCTGTAGTGTAGTGGTTATCACGTTCGCCTCACACGCGAAAGGTCCCCAGTTCGAAACTGGGCGGAAACACTGTTCTTTATTCTTGTTACTCCACACATTAAAACTCTTTGTCAGTAACCCGGATGTGAGTCCCCAAATATCAGTCGATAACCCGGATGTCTCTTATTCTGGAGTACCAGGGGCACGAAACTCGAAATTGGCCAAATAGGGTCTTTAACTCAGAGGGTGTGCTTAACCGTGGGTCCACAAGGTCGGAGGGTGAGCCGGGTTGGGGGGTGAGCTCCAGAGGTGGGTCTGGTTCTCCAGGAGTCACATGGCATGCAGGTTTACCCAGGTTTGAGCACTTATGTTCCCCCCAGTGTCAATCACTGTCCCCTTGGTGTCAACCTCCCCATCCCAGGCATCAAACTTCTTTTGTGGCTGTGTATGTATGATGTGGGACATAGCTGCTTTGAATGAATCAAGTTGAAAATCATGCTATTTTGCATTATAAATGTTTGCAGTTACATGTAAATGTTGCATTAAGCCGGGCACGTGCTTAAAGGTCACTTTCAGCAGTTTCCGTAGTGTAGTGGTTATCACGTTCGCCTAACACGCGAAAGGTCCCCTGTTCGAAACTGGGCGGAAACACTGTTCTTTATTTGTGTTACTCCACGTATTAAAGCTCTACTTAGTGGAAAGTTCAGTAACCGCTACGATGAGTAGAACTGTACCGGTCAGTGCTGAAAGATGTTGACTATTGTCACACGTTTCATTCTGCCGAGTGACAAAAAAGAGCATTTTGACTCTTGGCCTGCTAGCAGCTAGTAGAAAACCCTGGTCTTCCGCGTGACAAGCGGAGATACTGTCCACTATACTAACGAGGAATGCTGCCGATACATTATGGGCTAGTTTTTCGGCGTTTACATGGATTTCGAAGAGTTATACAGGGAGCTTTTGACTTAATTATACATTTGCGGCCATCAATGACATAGCAGTGCTCATTCCTCCCGATTTGAAAACATTGGTGGTATTCTAGACATCACGGCCAAGTGAAATAGTCACACACGGATGGTCAAGGTTTAGCCGAGAATGTTGTCTTTAGGCTGGTGTTGGGTTTTCATCGATAGCTTAAATTACGAGTTCAAGCCTAAGGATTCGTCCTTCTCTTTTTGGAGTTATGTAGGCATTGGTGGTTCAATGGTAGAATTCTCGCCTGCCACGCGGGAGATCCGGGTCCGATTCCCGGCCAATGCAGCAGTCTTTTACTCTGGTGGTCGTAGAGTTACCTCCTGGAATAAGGGACTCGCTGTTCCAGGAACAATGCTCATTCAAGTTGAAAATCTTGTAATTTGGCATCATGAACGTTTGCAGTTCCTAACACGCGAAGGGTCCCATGTTCAAAATTGATTTTCACTCTTGTCCCGCTAGCAGCTAGTAGAAAACTCCCCGTCAGGGAATCGAACCCTGGTCTTCCGCGTGACAAGCGGAGATACTGTCCACTATACTAACGAGGAATGCTGCCGATATATTATGGGCTAGTTTTTCGGCGTTTACATGGATTTCGAAGAGTTATACGGGGAGCTTTTGATTAAGTCGGGCACGTGCGTAAAGGTCACCTTCAGCAGTTTCTGTAGTGTAGTGGTTATCACGTTCGCCTCACACGCGAAAGGTCCCCAGTTCGAAACTGGGCGGAAACACTGTTCTTTATTCTTGTTACTCCACACATTAAAACTCTTTGTCAGTAACCCGGATGTGAGTCCCCAAATATCAGTCGATAACCCGGATGTCTCTTATTCTGGAGTACCAGGGGCACGAAACTCGAAATTGGCCAAATAGGGTCTTTAACTCAGAGGGTGTGCTTAACCGTGGGTCCACAAGGTCGGAGGGTGAGCCGGGTTGGGGGGTGAGCTCCAGAGGTGGGTCTGGTTCTCCAGGAGTCACATGGCATGCAGGTTTACCCAGGTTTGAGCACTTATGTTCCCCCCAGTGTCAATCACTGTCCCCTTGGTGTCAACCTCCCCATCCCAGGCATCAAACTTCTTTTGTGGCTGTGTATGTATGATGTGGGACATAGCTGCTTTGAATGAATCAAGTTGAAAATCATGCTATTTTGCATTATAAATGTTTGCAGTTACATGTAAATGTTGCATTAAGCCGGGCACGTGCTTAAAGGTCACTTTCAGCAGTTTCCGTAGTGTAGTGGTTATCACGTTTGCCTAACACGCGAAAGGTCCCCTGTTCGAAACTGGGTGGAAACACTGTTCTTTATTTGTGTTACTCCACGTATTAAAGCTCTACTTAGTGGAAAGTTCAGTAACCGCTACGATGAGTAGAACTGTACCGGTCAGTGCTGAAAGATGTTGACTATTGTCACACGTTTCATTCTGCCGAGTGACAAAAAAGAGCATTTTGACTCTTGGCCTGCTAGCAGCTAGTAGAAAACCCTGGTCTTCCGCGTGACAAGCGGAGATACTGTCCACTATACTAACGAGGAATGCTGCTGATATATTATGGGCTAGTTTTTCGTAGTTTACATGGATTTCGAAGAGTTATACAGGGAGCTTTTGACTTAATTATACATTTGCGGCCATCAATGACATAGCAGTGCTCATTCCTCCCGATTTGAAAACATTGGTGGTATTCTAGACATCACGGCCAAGTGAAATAGTCACACACGGATGGTCAAGGTTTAGCCGAGAATGTTGTCTTTAGGCTGGTGTTGGGTTTTCATCGATAGCTTGAATTACGAGTTCAAGCCTAAGGATTCGTCCTTCTCTTTTTGGAGTTATGTAGGCATTGGTGGTTCAATGGTAGAATTCTCGCCTGCCACGCGGGAGATCCGGGTCCGATTCCCGGCCAATGCAGCAGTCTTTTACTCTGGTGGTCGTAGAGTTACCTCCTGGAATAAGGGACTCGCTGTTCCAGGAACAATGCTCATTCAAGTTGAAAATCTTGTAATTTGGCATCATGAACGTTTGCAGTTCCTAACACGCGAAGGGTCCCATGTTCAAAATTGATTTTCACTCTTGTCCCGCTAGCAGCTAGTAGAAAACTCCCCGTCAGGGAATCGAACCCTGGTCTTCCGCGTGACAAGCGGAGATACTGTCCACTATACTAACGAGGAATGCTGCCGATACATTATGGGCTAGTTTTTCGGCGTTTACATGGATTTCGAAGAGTTATACAGGGAGCTTTTGAGTTAATTATACATTTGCAGCCATCAATGACATAGCAGTGCTCATTCCTCCAGATTTGAAAACATTGGTGGTATTCTAGACATCACGGCCAAGTGAAATAGTCCCACACGGATGGTCGAGGTTTAGCCGAGAATGTTGTCTTTAGGCTGGTGTTGGGTTTTCATCGATAGCTTAAATTACGAGTTCAAGCCTAAGGATTTGTCCTTCTCATCTTGGAGTTATGTAGGCATTGGTGGTTCAATGGTAGAATTCTCGCCTGCCACGCGGGAGATCCGGGTCAGATTCCTGGCCAATGCAGCAGGCTTTTACTCTGGTGGTCGTAGAGTTACCTCCTGGAATAAGGGACACGCTGTCCCAGGAACAATGCTCATTCAAGTTGAAAATCTTGTAATTCAGCATCATAAACGTTTGCAGTTCCTAACACGCGAAGGGTCCCATGTTCAAAATTGATTTTTAATCTTGTCCCGCTAGCAGCTAGTAGAAAACTCCCCGTCAGGGAATCGAACCCTGGTCTTCCGCGTGACAAGCGGAGATACTGTCCACTATACTAACGAGGAATGCTGCCGATATATTATGGGCTAGTTTTTCGCCGTTTACATGGATTTCGAAGAGTTATACAGGGAGCTTTTGACTTAATTATACATTTGCGGCCATCAATGACATAGCAGTGCTCATTCCTCCCGATTTGAAAACATTGGTGGTATTCTAGACATCACGGCCAAGTGAAATAGTCCCACACGGATGGTCGAGGTTTAGCCGAGAATGTTGTCTTTAGGCTGGTGTTGGGTTTTCATCGATAGCTTAAATTACGAGTTCAAGCCTAAGGATTTGTCCTTCTCATCTTGGAGTTATGTAGGCATTGGTGGTTCAATGGTAGAATTCTCGCCTGCCACGCGGGAGATCCGGGTCAGATTCCTGGCCAATGCAGCAGGCTTTTACTCTGGTGGTCGTAGAGTTACCTCCTGGAATAAGGGACACGCTGTACCAGGAACAATGCTCATTCAAGTTGAAAATCTTGTAATTCAGCATCATAAACGTTTGCAGTTCCTAACACGCGAAGGGTCCCATGTTCAAAATTGATTTTTAATCTTGTCCCGCTAGCAGCTAGTAGAAAACTCCCCGTCAGGGAATCGAACCCTGGTCTTCCGCGTGACAAGCGGAGATACTGTCCACTATACTAACGAGGAATGCTGCCGATATATTATGGGCTAGTTTTTCGCCGTTTACATGGATTTCGAAGAGTTATACAGGGAGCTTTTGACTTAAGTATACATTTGCGGCCATCAATGACATAGCAGTGCTCATTCCTCCCGATTTGAAAACATTGGTGGTATTCTAGACATCACGGCCAAGTGAAATAGTCACACACGGATGGTCAAGGTTTAGCCGAGAATGTTGTCTTTAGGCTGGTGTTGGGTTTTCATCGATAGCTTAAATTACGAGTTCAAGCCTAAGGATTCGTCCTTCTCTTTTTGGAGTTATGTAGGCATTGGTGGTTCAATGGTAGAATTCTCGCCTGCCACGCGGGAGATCCGGGTCCGATTCCCGGCCAATGCAGCAGTCTTTTACTCTGGTGGTCGTAGAGTTACCTCCTGGAATAAGGGACTCGCTGTTCCAGGAACAATGCTCATTCAAGTTGAAAATCTTGTAATTTGGCATCATGAACGTTTGCAGTTCCTAACACGCGAAGGGTCCCATGTTCAAAATTGATTTTCACTCTTGTCCCGCTAGCAGCTAGTAGAAAACTCCCCGTCAGGGAATCGAACCCTGGTCTTCCGCGTGACAAGCGGAGATACTGTCCACTATACTAACGAGGAATGCTGCCGATATATTATGGGCTAGTTTTTCGGCGTTTACATGGATTTCGAAGAGTTATACGGGGAGCTTTTCATTAAGTCGGGCACGTGCGTAAAGGTCACCTTCAGCAGTTTCTGTAGTGTAGTGGTTATCACGTTGGCCTCACACGCGAAAGGTCCCCAGTTCGAAACTGGGCGGAAACACTGTTCTTTATTCTTGTTACTCCACACATTAAAACTCTTTGTCAGTAACCCGGATGTGAGTCCCCAAATATCAGTCGATAACCCGGATGTCTCTTATTCTGGAGTACCAGGGGCACGAAACTCTAAATTGGCCAAATAGGGTCTTTAACTCAGAGGGTGTGCTTAACTGTGGGTCCACAAGGTCGGAGGGTGAGCCGGGTTGGGGGGTGAGCTCCAGAGGTGGGTCTGGTTCTCCAGGAGTCACATGGCATGCAGGTTTACCCAGGTTTGAGCACTTATGTTCCCCCCAGTGTCAATCACTGTCCCCTTGGTGTCAACCTCCCCATCCCAGGCATCAAACTTCTTTTGTGGCTGTGTATGTATGATGTGGGACATAGCTGCTTTGAATGAATCAAGTTGAAAATCATGCTATTTTGCATTATAAATGTTTGCAGTTACATGTAAATGTTGCATTAAGCTGGGCACGTGCTTAAAGGTCACTTTCAGCAGTTTCCGTAGTGTAGTGGTTATCACGTTCGCCTAACACGCGAAAGGTCCCCTGTTCGAAACTGGGCGGAAACACTGTTCTTTATTTGTGTTACTCCACGTATTAAAGCTCTACTTAGTGGAAAGTTCAGTAACCGCTACGATGAGTAGAACTGTACCGGTCAGTGCTGAAAGATGTTGACTATTGTCACACGTTTCATTCTGCCGAGTGACAAAAAAGAGCATTTTGACTCTTGGCCTGCTAGCAGCTAGTAGAAAACCCTGGTCTTCCGCGTGACAAGCGGAGATACTGTCCACTATACTAACGAGGAATGCTGCCGATACATTATGGGCTAGTTTTTCGGCGTTTACATGGATTTCGAAGAGTTATACAGGGAGTTTTTGAGTTAATTATACATTTGCAGCCATCAATGACATAGCAGTGCTCATTCCTCCCGATTTGAAAACATTGGTGGTATTCTAGACATCACGGCCAAGTGAAATAGTCCCACACGGATGGTCGAGGTTTAGCCGAGAATGTTGTCTTTAGGCTGGTGTTGGGTTTTCATCGATAGCTTGAATTACGAGTTCAAGCCTAAGGATTCGTCCTTCTCTTTTTGGAGTTATGTAGGCATTGGTGGTTCAATGGTAGAATTCAGGTTTGAGCACTTATGTTCCCCCCAGTGTCAATCACTGTCCCCTTGGTGTCAACCTCCCCATCCCAGGCATCAAACTTCTTTTGTGGCTGTGTATGTACGATGTGGGACATAGCTGCTTTGAATGAATCAAGTTGAAAATCATGCTATTTTGCATTATAAATGTTTGCAGTTACATGTAAATGTTGCATTAAGCCGGGCACGTGCTTAAAGGTCACTTTCAGCAGTTTCCGTAGTGTAGTGGTTATCACGTTCGCCTAACACGCGAAAGGTCCCCTGTTCGAAACTGGGCGGAAACACTGCTCTTTATTTGTGTTACTCCACGTATTAAAGCTCTACTTAGTGGAAAGTTCAGTAACCGCTACGATGAGTAGAACTGTGCCGGTCAGTGCTGAAAGATGTTGACTATTGTCACACATTTCATTCTGCCGAGTGACAAAAAAGAGCATTTTGACTCTTGGCCTGCTAGCAGCTAGTAGAAAACCCTGGTCTTCCGCGTGACAAGCGGAGATACTGTCCACTATACTAACGAGGAATGCTGCCGATACATTATGGGCTAGTTTTTCGGCGTTTACATGGATTTCGAAGAGTTATACAGGGAGCTTTTGAGTTAATTATACATTTGCAGCCATCAATGACATAGCAGTGCTCATTCCTCCCGATTTGAAAACATTGGTGGTATTCTAGACATCACGGCCAAGTGAAATAGTCCCACACGGATGGTCGAGGTCTAGCCGAGAATGTTGTCTTTAGGCTGGTGTTGGGTTTTCATCGATAGCTTAAATTACGAGTTCAAGCCTAAGGATTTGTCCTTCTCATCTTGGACTTATGTAGGCATTGGTGGTTCAATGGTAGAATTCTCGCCTGCCACGCGGGAGATCCGGGTCAGATTCCTGGCCAATGCAGCAGGCTTTTACTCTGGTGGTCGTAGAGTTACCTCCTGGAATAAGGGACACGCTGTCCCAGGAACAATGCTCATTCAAGTTGAAAATCTTGTAATTCAGCATCATAAACGTTTGCAGTTCCTAACACGCGAAGGGTCCCATGTTCAAAATTGATTTTTAATCTTGTCCCGCTAGCAGCTAGTAGAAAACTCCCCGTCAGGGAATCGAACCCTGGTCTTCCGCGTGACAAGCGGAGATACTGTCCACTATACTAACGAGGAATGCTGCCGATAAATTATGGGCTAGTTTTTCGCCGTTTACATGGATTTCGAAGAGTTATACAGGGAGCTTTTGACTTAATTATACATTTGCGGCCATCAATGACATAGCAGTGCTCATTCCTCCCGATTTGAAAACATTGGTGGTATTCTAGACATCACGGCCAAGTGAAATAGTCACACACGGATGGTCAAGGTTTAGCCGAGAATGTTGTCTTTAGGCTGGTGTTGGGTTTTCATCGATAGCTTAAATTACGAGTTCAAGCCTAAGGATTCGTCCTTCTCTTTTTGGAGTTATGTAGGCATTGGTGGTTCAATGGTAGAATTCTCGCCTGCCACGCGGGAGATCCGGGTCCGATTCCCGGCCAATGCAGCAGTCTTTTACTCTGGTGGTCGTAGAGTTACCTCCTGGAATAAGGGACTCGCTGTTCCAGGAACAATGCTCATTCAAGTTGAAAATCTTGTAATTTGGCATCATGAACGTTTGCAGTTCCTAACACGCGAAGGGTCCCATGTTCAAAATTGATTTTCACTCTTGTCCCGCTAGCAGCTAGTAGAAAACTCCCCGTCAGGGAATCGAACCCTGGTCTTCCGCGTGACAAGCGGAGATACTGTCCACTATACTAACGAGGAATGCTGCCGATATATTATGGGCTAGTTTTTCGGCGTTTACATGGATTTCGAAGAGTTATACGGGGAGCTTTTCATTAAGTCGGGCACGTGCGTAAAGGTCACCTTCAGCAGTTTCTGTAGTGTAGTGGTTATCACGTTCGCCTCACACGCGAAAGGTCCCCAGTTCGAAACTGGGCGGAAACACTGTTCTTTATTCTTGTTACTCCACACATTAAAACTCTTTGTCAGTAACCCGGATGTGAGTCCCCAAATATCAGTCGATAACCCGGATGTCTCTTATTCTGGAGCACCAGGGGCACGAAACTCGAAATTGGCCAAATAGGGTCTTTAACTCAGAGGGTGTGCTTAACTGTGGGTCCACAAGGTCGGAGGGTGAGCCGGGTTGGGGGGTGAGCTCCAGAGGTGGGTCTGGTTCTCCAGGAGTCACATGGCATGCAGGTTTACCCAGGTTTGAGCACTTATGTTCCCCCCAGTGTCAATCACTGTCCCCTTGGTGTCAACCTCCCCATCCCAGGCATCAAACTTCTTTTGTGGCTGTGTATGTATGATGTGGGACATAGCTGCTTTGAATGAATCAAGTTGAAAATCATGCTATTTTGCATTATAAATGTTTGCAGTTACATGTAAATGTTGCATTAAGCCGGGCACGTGCTTAAAGGTCACTTTCAGCAGTTTCCGTAGTGTAGTGGTTATCACGTTCGCCTAACACGCGAAAGGTCCCCTGTTCGAAACTGGGAGGAAACACTGTTCTTTATTTGTGTTACTCCACGTATTAAAGCTCTACTTAGTGGAAAGTTCAGTAACCGCTACGATGAGTAGAACTGTACCGGTCAGTGCTGAAAGATGTTGACTATTGTCACACGTTTCATTCTGCCGAGTGACAAAAAAGAGCATTTTGACTCTTAGCCTGCTAGCAGCTAGTAGAAAACCCTGGTCTTCCGCGTGACAAGCGGAGATACTGTCCACTATACTAACGAGGAATGCTGCCGATACATTATGGGCTAGTTTTTCGGCGTTTACATGGATTTCGAAGAGTTATACAGGGAGTTTTTGAGTTAATTATACATTTGCAGCCATCAATGACATAGCAGTGCTCATTCCTCCCGATTTGAAAACATTGGTGGTATTCTAGACATCACGGCCAAGTGAAATAGTCCCACACGGATGGTCGAGGTTTAGCCGAGAATGTTGTCTTTAGGCTGGTGTTGGGTTTTCATCGATAGCTTGAATTACGAGTTCAAGCCTAAGGATTCGTCCTTCTCTTTTTGGAGTTATGTAGGCATTGGTGGTTCAATGGTAGAATTCAGGTTTGAGCACTTATGTTCCCCCCAGTGTCAATCACTGTCCCCTTGGTGTCAACCTCCCCATCCCAGGCATCAAACTTCTTTTGTGGCTGTGTATGTATGATGTGGGACATAGCTGCTTTGAATGAATCAAGTTGAAAATCATGCTATTTTGCATTATAAATGTTTGCAGTTACATGTAAATGTTGCATTAAGCCGGGCACGTGCTTAAAGGTCACTTTCAGCAGTTTCCGTAGTGTAGTGGTTATCACGTTCGCCTAACAGTGAAAGGTCCCCTGTTCGAAACTGGGCGGAAACACTGTTCTTTATTTGTGTTACTCCACGTATTAAAGCTCTACTTAGTGGAAAGTTCAGTAACCGCTACGATGAGTAGAACTGTGCCGGTCAGTGCTGAAAGATGTTGACTATTGTCACACATTTCATTCTGCCGAGTGACAAAAAAGAGCATTTTGACTCTTGGCCTGCTAGCAGCTAGTAGAAAACCCTGGTCTTCCGCGTGACAAGCGGAGATACTGTCCACTATACTAACGAGGAATGCTGCCGATACATTATGGGCTAGTTTTTCGGCGTTTACATGGATTTCGAAAAGTTATACAGGGAGCTTTTGAGTTAATTATACATTTGCAGCCATCAATGACATAGCAGTGCTCATTCCTCCCGATTTGAAAACATTGGTGGTATTCTAGACATCACGGCCAAGTGAAATAGTCCCACACGGATGGTCGAGGTTTAGCCGAGAATGTTGTCTTTAGGCTGGTGTTGGGTTTTCATCGATAGCTTAAATTACGAGTTCAAGCCTAAGGATTTGTCCTTCTCATCTTGGAGTTATGTAGGCATTGGTGGTTCAATGGTAGAATTCTCGCCTGCCACGCGGGAGATCCGGGTCAGATTCCTGGCCAATGCAGCAGGCTTTTACTCTGGTGGTCGTAGAGTTACCTCCTGGAATAAGGGACACGCTGTCCCAGGAACAATGCTCATTCAAGTTGAAAATCTTGTAATTCAGCATCATAAACGTTTGCAGTTCCTAACACGCGAAGGGTCCCATGTTCAAAATTGATTTTTAATCTTGTCCCGCTAGCAGCTAGTAGAAAACTCCCCGTCAGGGAATCGAACCCTGGTCTTCCGCGTGACAAGCGGAGATACTGTCCACTATACTAACGAGGAATGCTGCCGATATATTATGGGCTAGTTTTTCGCCGTTTACATGGATTTCGAAGAGTTATACAGGGAGCTTTTGACTTAATTATACATTTGCGGCCATCAATGACATAGCAGTGCTCATTCCTCCCGATTTGAAAACATTGGTGGTATTCTAGACATCACGGCCAAGTGAAATAGTCACACACGGATGGTCAAGGTTTAGCCGAGAATGTTGTCTTTAGGCTGGTGTTGGGTTTTCATCGATAGCTTAAATTACGAGTTCAAGCCTAAGGATTCGTCCTTCTCTTTTTGGAGTTATGTAGGCATTGGTGGTTCAATGGTAGAATTCTCGCCTGCCACGCGGGAGATCCGGGTCCGATTCCCGGCCCATGCAGCAGTCTTTTACTCTGGTGGTCGTAGAGTTACCTCCTGGAATAAGGGACTCGCTGTTCCAGGAACAATGCTCATTCAAGTTGAAAATCTTGTAATTTGGCATCATGAACGTTTGCAGTTCCTAACACGCGAAGGGTCCCATGTTCAAAATTGATTTTCACTCTTGTCCCGCTAGCAGCTAGTAGAAAACTCCCCGTCAGGGAATCGAACCCTGGTCTTCCGCGTGACAAGCGGAGATACTGTCCACTATACTAACGAGGAATGCTGCCGATATATTATGGGCTAGTTTTTCGGCGTTTACATGGATTTCGAAGAGTTATACGCGGAGCTTTTGATTAAGCCGGGCACGTGCGTAAAGGTCACCTTCAGCAGTTTCTGTAGTGTAGTGGTTATCACGTTCGCCTCACACGCGAAAGGTCCCCAGTTCGAAACTGGGCGGAAACACAGTTCTTTATTCTTGTTACTCCACACATTAAAACTCTATGTCAGTAACCCGGATGTGAGTCCCCTAATATCAGTCGATAACCCAGATGTCTCTTATTCTGGAGTACCAGGGGCACGAAACTCGAAATTGGCCAAATAGGGTCTTTTAGGGTCTTTTCTTTTCTTTTGTGGCTGTGTATGTATGATGTGGGGCATAGCTGCTTTGAATGAATCAAGTTGAAAATCATGCTGTTTTGCATTATAAATGTTTGCAGTTACATGTAAATGTTGCATTGAGCCGGGCACGTGCTTAAAGGTCGCCTTCAGCGGTTTCCGTAGTGTAGTGGTTATCACGTTCGCCTAACACGCGAAAGGTCCCCTGTTCGAAACTGGGCGGAAACACTGTTCTTTATTTGTGTTACTCCACGCATTAAAGCTCTACTTAGTGGAAAGTTCAGTAACCGCTACGATGAGTAGAGCTGTCCCGGTCAGTGCTGAAAGACGTTGAGTATTGTCAGACGTTTCATTCTGCCGAGTGACAAAAAAGAGCATTTTGACTCTTGGCCTGCTAGCAGCTAGTAGAAAACCCTGGTCTTCCGCGTGACAAGCGGAGATACTGTCCACTATACTAACGAGGAATGCTGCCGATACATTATGGGCTAGTTTTTCGGCGTTTACATGGATTTCGAAGAGTTATACAGGGAACTTTTGAGTTAATTATACATTTGCAGCCATCAATGACATAGCAGTGCTCATTCCTCCCGATTTGAAAACATTGGTGGTATCCTAGACATCACGGCCAAGTGAAATAGTCACACACGGATGGTCAAGGTTTAGCCGAGAATGTTGTCTTTAGGCTGGTGTTGGGTTTTCATCGATAGCTTAAATTACGAGTTCAAGCCTAAGGATTCGTCCTTCTCTTTTTGGAGTTATGTAGGCATTGGTGGTTCAATGGTAGAATTCTCGCCTGCCACGCGGGAGATCCGGGTCCGATTCCCGGCCAATGCAGCAGTCTTTTACTCTGGTGGTCGTAGAGTTACCTCCTGGAATAAGGGACTCGCTGTTCCAGGAACAATGCTCATTCAAGTTGAAAATCTTGTAATTTGGCATCATGAACGTTTGCAGTTCCTAACACGCGAAGGGTCCAATGTTCAAAATTGATTTTCACTCTTGTCCCGCTAGCAGCTAGTAGAAAACTCCCCGTCAGGGAATCGAACCCTGGTCTTCCGCGTGACAAGCGGAGATACTGTCCACTATACTAACGAGGAATGCTGCCGATATATTATGGGCTAGTTTTTCGGCGTTTACATGGATTTCGAAGAGTTATACGGGGAGCTTTTGATTAAGTCGGGCACGTGCGTAAAGGTCACCTTCAGCAGTTTCTGTAGTGTAGTGGTTATCACGTTCGCCTCACACGCGAAAGGTCCCCAGTTCGAAACTGGGCGGAAACACTGTTCTTTATTCTTGTTACTCCACACATTAAAACTCTTTGTCAGTAACCCGGATGTGAGTCCCCAAATATCAGTCGATAACCCGGATGTCTCTTATTCTGGAGTACCAGGGGCACGAAACTCGAAATTGGCCAAATAGGGTCTTTAACTCAGAGGGTGTGCTTAACTGTGGGTCCACAAGGTCGGAGGGTGAGCCGGGTTGGGGGGTGAGCTCCAGAGGTGGGTCTGGTTCTCCAGGAGTCACATGGCATGCAGGTTTACCCAGGTTTGAGCACTTATGTTCCCCCCAGTGTCAATCACTGTCCCCTTGGTGTCAACCTCCCCATCCCAGGCATCAAACTTCTTTTGTGGCTGTGTATGTATGATGTGGGACATAGCTGCTTTGAATGAATCAAGTTGAAAATCATGCTATTTTGCATTATAAATGTTTGCAGTTACATGTAAATGTTGCATTAAGCCGGGCACGTGCTTAAAGGTCACTTTCAGCAGTTTCCGTAGTGTAGTGGTTATCACGTTTGCCTAACACGCGAAAGGTCCCCTGTTCGAAACTGGGCGGAAACACTGTTCTTTATTTGTGTTACTCCACGTATTAAAGCTCTACTTAGTGGAAAGTTCAGTAACCGCTACGATGAGTAGAACTGTACCGGTCGGTGCTGAAAGATGTTGACTATTGTCACACGTTTCATTCTGCCGAGTGACAAAAAAGAGCATTTTGACTCTTAGCCTGCTAGCAGCTAGTAGAAAACCCTGGTCTTCCGCGTGACAAGCGGAGATACTGTCCACTATACTAACGAGGAATGCTGCCGATACATTATGGGCTAGTTTTTCGGCGTTTACATGGATTTCGAAGAGTTATACAGGGAGTTTTTGAGTTAATTATACATTTGCAGCCATCAATGACATAGCAGTGCTCATTCCTCCCGATTTGAAAACATTGGTGGTATTCTAGACATCACGGCCAAGTGAAATAGTCCCACACGGATGGTCGAGGTTTAGCCGAGAATGTTGTCTTTAGGCTGGTGTTGGGTTTTCATCGATAGCTTGAATTACGAGTTCAAGCCTAAGGATTCGTCCTTCTCTTTTTGGAGTTATGTAGGCATTGGTGGTTCAATGGTAGAATTCAGGTTTGAGCACTTATGTTCCCCCCAGTGTCAATCACTGTCCCCTTGGTGTCAACCTCCCCATCCCAGGCATCAAACTTCTTTTGTGGCTGTGTATGTATGATGTGGGACATAGCTGCTTTGAATGAATCAAGTTGAAAATCATGCTATTTTGCATTATAAATGTTTGCAGTTACATGTAAATGTTGCATTAAGCCGGGCACGTGCTTAAAGGTCACTTTCAGCAGTTTCCGTAGTGTAGTGGTTATCACGTTCGCCTAACACGCGAAAGGTCCCCTGTTCGAAACTGGCCGGAAACACTGTTCTTTATTTGTGTTACTCCACGTATTAAAGCTCTACTTAGTGGAAAGTTCAGTAACCGCTACGATGAGTAGAACTGTGCCGGTCAGTGCTGAAAGATGTTGACTATTGTCACACATTTCATTCTGCCGAGTGACAAAAAAGAGCATTTTGACTCTTGGCCTGCTAGCAGCTAGTAGAAAACCCTGGTCTTCCGCGTGACAAGCGGAGATACTGTCCACTATACTAACGAGGAATGCTGCCGATACATTATGGGCTAGTTTTTCGGCGTTTACATGGATTTCGAAGAGTTATACAGGGAGCTTTTGAGTTAATTATACATTTGCAGCCATCAATGACATAGCAGTGCTCATTCCTCCCGATTTGAAAACATTGGTGGTATTCTAGACATCACGGCCAAGTGAAATAGTCCCACACGGATGGTCGAGGTTTAGCCGAGAATGTTGTCTTTAGGCTGGTGTTGGGTTTTCATCGATAGCTTAAATTACGAGTTCAAGCCTAAGGATTTGTCCTTCTCATCTTGGAGTTATGTAGGCATTGGTGGTTCAATGGTAGAATTCTCGCCTGCCACGCGGGAGATCCGGGTCAGATTCCTGGCCAATGCAGCAGGCTTTTACTCTGGTGGTCGTAGAGTTACCTCCTGGAATAAGGGACACGCTGTCCCAGGAACAATGCTCATTCAAGTTGAAAATCTTGTAATTCAGCATCATAAACAGTTGCAGTTCCTAACACGCGAAGGGTCCCATGTTCAAAATTGATTTTTAATCTTGTCCCGCTAGCAGCTAGTAGAAAACTCCCCGTCAGGGAATCGAACCCTGGTCTTCCGCGTGACAAGCGGAGATACTGTCCACTATACTAACGAGGAATGCTGCCGATACATTATGGGCTAGTTTTTCGGCGTTTACATGGATTTCGAAAAGTTATACAGGGAGCTTTTGAGTTAATTATACATTTGCAGCCATCAATGACATAGCAGTGCTCATTCCTCCCGATTTGAAAACATTGGTGGTATCCTAGACATCACGGCCAAGTGAAATAGTCACACACGGATGGTCGAGGTTTAGCCAAGAATGTTGTCTTTAGGCTGGTGTTGTGTTTTCATCGATAGCTTAAATTACGATTTCAAGCCTAAGGATTCGTCCTTCTCATCTTGGAGGTATGTAGGCATTGGTGGTTCAATGGTAGAATTCTCGCCTGCCACGCGGGGAGATCCGGGTCCGATTCCCGGCCGATGCAGCAGGCTTTTACTCTGGTGGTCGTAAAGTTACCTCCTGGTATAAGGGACACCCTGTCCCAGGAACAATGCTCATTCAAGTTGAAAATCTTGTAATTCAGCATCATAAACGTTTGCGGTTCCTAACACGCGAAGGGTCCCATGTTCAAAATTGATTTTCACGCTTGTCCCGCTAGCAGCTAGTAGAAAACTCCCCGTCAGGGAATCGAACCCTGGTCTTCCGCGTGACAAGTGGAGATACTGTCCACTATACTAACAAGGAATGCTGCCGATACATAATGGGCTAGTTTTTCGCCGTTTACGTGGATTTCGAAGAGTTATACGCGGAGCTTTTGATTAAGCCGGGCACGTGCGTAAAGGTCACCTTCAGCAGTTTCTGTAGTGTAGTGGTTATCACGTTCGCCTCACACGCGAAAGGTCCCCAGTTCGAAACTGGGCGGAAACACAGTTCTTTATTCTTGTTACTCCACACATTAAAACTCTATGTCAGTAACCCGGATGTGAGTCCCCTAATATCAGTCGATAACCCAGATGTCTCTTATTCTGGAGTACCAGGGGCACGAAACTCGAAATTGGCCAAATAGGGTCTTTTAGGGTCTTTTCTTTTCTTTTGTGGCTGTGTATGTATGATGTGGGGCATAGCTGCTTTGAATGAATCAAGTTGAAAATCATGCTGTTTTGCATTATAAATGTTTGCAGTTACATGTAAATGTTGCATTGAGCCGGGCACGTGCTTAAAGGTCGCCTTCAGCGATTTCCGTAGTGTAGTGGTTATCACGTTCGCCTAACACGCGAAAGGTCCCCTGTTCGAAACTGGGCGGAAACACTGTTCTTTATTTGTGTTACTCCACGCATTAAAGCTCTACTTAGTGGAAAGTTCAGTAACCGCTACGATGAGTAGAGCTGTCCCGGTCAGTGCTGAAAGACGTTGAGTATTGTCAGACGTTTCATTCTGCCGAGTGACAAAAAAGAGCATTTTGACTCTTGGCCTGCTAGCAGCTAGTAGAAAACCCTGGTCTTCCGCGTGACAAGCGGAGATACTGTCCACTATACTAACGAGGAATGCTGCCGATACATTATGGGCTAGTTTTTCGGCGTTTACATGGATTTCGAAGAGTTATACAGGGAACTTTTGAGTTAATTATACATTTGCAGCCATCAATGACATAGCAGTGCTCATTCCTCCCGATTTGAAAACATTGGTGGTATCCTAGACATCACGGCCAAGTGAAATAGTCACACACGGATGGTCAAGGTTTAGCCGAGAATGTTGTCTTTAGGCTGGTGTTGGGTTTTCATCGATAGCTTAAATTACGAGTTCAAGCCTAAGGATTCGTCCTTCTCTTTTTGGAGTTATGTAGGCATTGGTGGTTCAATGGTAGAATTCTCGCCTGCCACGCGGGAGATCCGGGTCCGATTCCCGGCCAATGCAGCAGTCTTTTACTCTGGTGGTCGTAGAGTTACCTCCTGGAATAAGGGACTCGCTGTTCCAGGAACAATGCTCATTCAAGTTGAAAATCTTGTAATTTGGCATCATGAACGTTTGCAGTTCCTAACACGCGAAGGGTCCAATGTTCAAAATTGATTTTCACTCTTGTCCCGCTAGCAGCTAGTAGAAAACTCCCCGTCAGGGAATCGAACCCTGGTCTTCCGCGTGACAAGCGGAGATACTGTCCACTATACTAACGAGGAATGCTGCCGATATATTATGGGCTAGTTTTTCGGCGTTTACATGGATTTCGAAGAGTTATACGGGGAGCTTTTGATTAAGTCGGGCACGTGCGTAAAGGTCACCTTCAGCAGTTTCTGTAGTGTAGTGGTTATCATGTTCGCCTCACACGCGAAAGGTCCCCAGTTCGAAACTGGGCGGAAACACTGTTCTTTATTCTTGTTACTCCACACATTAAAACTCTTTGTCAGTAACCCGGATGTGAGTCCCCAAATATCAGTCGATAACCCGGATGTCTCTTATTCTGGAGTACCAGGGGCACGAAACTCGAAATTGGCCAAATAGGGTCTTTAACTCAGAGGGTGTGCTTAACTGTGGGTCCACAAGGTCGGAGGGTGAGCCGGGTTGGGGGGTGAGCTCCAGAGGTGGGTCTGGTTCTCCAGGAGTCACATGGCATGCAGGTTTACCCAGGTTTGAGCACTTATGTTCCCCCCAGTGTCAATCACTGTCCCCTTGGTGTCAACCTCCCCATCCCAGGCATCAAACTTCTTTTGTGGCTGTGTATGTATGATGTGGGACATAGCTGCTTTGAATGAATCAAGTTGAAAATCATGCTATTTTGCATTATAAATGTTTGCAGTTACATGTAAATGTTGCATTAAGCCGGGCACGTGCTTAAAGGTCACCTTCAGCAGTTTCTGTAGTGTAGTGGTTATCACGTTCGCCTCACACGCGAAAGGTCCCCAGTTCGAAACTGGGCGGAAACACAGTTCTTTATTCTTGTTACTCCACACATTAAAACTCTATGTCAGTAACCCGGATGTGAGTCCCCTAATATCAGTCGATAACCCAGATGTCTCTTATTCTGGAGTACCAGGGGCACGAAACTCGAAATTGGCCAAATAGGGTCTTTTAGGGTCTTTTCTTTTCTTTTGTGGCTGTGTATGTATGATGTGGGGCATAGCTGCTTTGAATGAATCAAGTTGAAAATCATGCTGTTTTGCATTATAAATGTTTGCAGTTACATGTAAATGTTGCATTGAGCCGGGCACGTGCTTAAAGGTCGCCTTCAGCGGTTTCCGTAGTGTAGTGGTTATCACGTTCGCCTAACACGCGAAAGGTCCCCTGTTCGAAACTGGGCGGAAACACTGTTCTTTATTTGTGTTACTCCACGCATTAAAGCTCTACTTAGTGGAAAGTTCAGTAACCGCTACGATGAGTAGAGCTGTCCCGGTCAGTGCTGAAAGACGTTGAGTATTGTCAGACGTTTCATTCTGCCGAGTGACAAAAAAGAGCATTTTGACTCTTGGCCTGCTAGCAGCTAGTAGAAAACCCTGGTCTTCCGCGTGACAAGCGGAGATACTGTCCACTATACTAACGAGGAATGCTGCCGATACATTATGGGCTAGTTTTTCGGCGTTTACATGGATTTCGAAGAGTTATACAGGGAACTTTTGAGTTAATTATACATTTGCAGCCATCAATGACATAGCAGTGCTCATTCCTCCCGATTTGAAAACATTGGTGGTATCCTAGACATCACGGCCAAGTGAAATAGTCACACACGGATGGTCAAGGTTTAGCCGAGAATGTTGTCTTTAGGCTGGTGTTGGGTTTTCATCGATAGCTTAAATTACGAGTTCAAGCCTAAGGATTCGTCCTTCTCTTTTTGGAGTTATGTAGGCATTGGTGGTTCAATGGTAGAATTCTCGCCTGCCACGCGGGAGATCCGGGTCCGATTCCCGGCCAATGCAGCAGTCTTTTACTCTGGTGGTCGTAGAGTTACCTCCTGGAATAAGGGACTCGCTGTTCCAGGAACAATGCTCATTCAAGTTGAAAATCTTGTAATTTGGCATCATGAACGTTTGCAGTTCCTAACACGCGAAGGGTCCCATGTTCAAAATTGATTTTCACTCTTGTCCCGCTAGCAGCTAGTAGAAAACTCCCCGTCAGGGAATCGAACCCTGGTCTTCCGCGTGACAAGCGGAGATACTGTCCACTATACTAACGAGGAATGCTGCCGATATATTATGGGCTAGTTTTTCGGCGTTTACATGGATTTCGAAGAGTTATACGGGGAGCTTTTGATTAAGTCGGGCACGTGCGTAAAGGTCACCTTCAGCAGTTTCTGTAGTGTAGTGGTTATCATGTTCGCCTCACACGCGAAAGGTCCCCAGTTCGAAACTGGGCGGAAACACTGTTCTTTATTCTTGTTGCTCCACACATTAAAACTCTTTGTCAGTAACCCGGATGTGAGTCCCCAAATATCAGTCGATAACCCGGATGTCTCTTATTCTGGAGTACCAGGGGCACGAAACTCGAAATTGGCCAAATAGGGTCTTTAACTCAGAGGGTGTGCTTAACTGTGGGTCCACAAGGTCGGAGGGTGAGCCGGGTTGGGGGGTGAGCTCCAGAGGTGGGTCTGGTTCTCCAGGAGTCACATGGCATGCAGGTTTACCCAGGTTTGAGCACTTATGTTCCCCCCAGTGTCAATCACTGTCCCCTTGGTGTCAACCTCCCCATCCCAGGCATCAAACTTCTTTTGTGGCTGTGTATGTATGATGTGGGACATAGCTGCTTTGAATGAATCAAGTTGAAAATCATGCTATTTTGCATTATAAATGTTTGCAGTTACATGTAAATGTTGCATTAAGCCGGGCACGTGCTTAAAGGTCACCTTCAGCAGTTTCTGTAGTGTAGTGGTTATCACGTTCGCCTCACACGCGAAAGGTCCCCAGTTCGAAACTGGGCGGAAACACAGTTCTTTATTCTTGTTACTCCACACATTAAAACTCTATGTCAGTAACCCGGATGTGAGTCCCCTAATATCAGTCGATAACCCAGATGTCTCTTATTCTGGAGTACCAGGGGCACGAAACTCGAAATTGGCCAAATAGGGTCTTTTAGGGTCTTTTCTTTTCTTTTGTGGCTGTGTATGTATGATGTGGGGCATAGCTGCTTTGAATGAATCAAGTTGAAAATCATGCTGTTTTGCATTATAAATGTTTGCAGTTACATGTAAATGTTGCATTGAGCCGGGCACGTGCTTAAAGGTCGCCTTCAGCGGTTTCCGTAGTGTAGTGGTTATCACGTTCGCCTAACACGCGAAAGGTCCCCTGTTCGAAACTGGGCGGAAACACTGTTCTTTATTTGTGTTACTCCACGCATTAAAGCTCTACTTAGTGGAAAGTTCAGTAACCGCTACGATGAGTAGAGCTGTCCCGGTCAGTGCTGAAAGACGTTGAGTATTGTCAGACGTTTCATTCTGCCGAGTGACAAAAAAGAGCATTTTGACTCTTGGCCTGCTAGCAGCTAGTAGAAAACCCTGGTCTTCCGCGTGACAAGCGGAGATACTGTCCACTATACTAACGAGGAATGCTGCCGATACATTATGGGCTAGTTTTTCGGCGTTTACATGGATTTCGAAGAGTTATACAGGGAACTTTTGAGTTAATTATACATTTGCAGCCATCAATGACATAGCAGTGCTCATTCCTCCCGATTTGAAAACATTGGTGGTATCCTAGACATCACGGCCAAGTGAAATAGTCACACACGGATGGTCAAGGTTTAGCCGAGAATGTTGTCTTTAGGCTGGTGTTGGGTTTTCATCGATAGCTTAAATTACGAGTTCAAGCCTAAGGATTCGTCCTTCTCTTTTTGGAGTTATGTAGGCATTGGTGGTTCAATGGTAGAATTCTCGCCTGCCACGCGGGAGATCCGGGTCCGATTCCCGGCCAATGCAGCAGTCTTTTACTCTGGTGGTCGTAGAGTTACCTCCTGGAATAAGGGACTCGCTGTTCCAGGAACAATGCTCATTCAAGTTGAAAATCTTGTAATTTGGCATCATGAACGTTTGCAGTTCCTAACACGCGAAGGGTCCCATGTTCAAAATTGATTTTCACTCTTGTCCCGCTAGCAGCTAGTAGAAAACTCCCCGTCAGGGAATCGAACCCTGGTCTTCCGCGTGACAAGCGGAGATACTGTCCACTATACTAACGAGGAATGCTGCCCATATATTATGGGCTAGTTTTTCGGCGTTTACATGGATTTCGAAGAGTTATACGGGGAGCTTTTGATTAAGTCGGGCACGTGCGTAAAGGTCACCTTCAGCAGTTTCTGTAGTGTAGTGGTTATCACGTTCGCCTCACACGCGAAAGGTCCCCAGTTCGAAACTGGGCGGAAACACTGTTCTTTATTCTTGTTACTCCACACATTAAAACTCTTTGTCAGTAACCCGGATGTGAGTCCCCAAATATCAGTCGATAACCCGGATGTCTCTTATTCTGGAGTACCAGGGGCACGAAACTCGAAATTGGCCAAATAGGGTCTTTAACTCAGAGGGTGTGCTTAACTGTGGGTCCACAAGGTCGGAGGGTGAGCCGGGTTGGGGGGGTGAGCTCCAGAGGTGGGTCTGGTTCTCCAGGAGTCACATGGCATGCAGGTTTACCCAGGTTTGAGCACTTATGTTCCCCCCAGTGTCAATCACTGTCCCCTTGGTGTCAACCTCCCCATCCCAGGCATCAAACTTCTTTTGTGGCTGTGTATGTATGATGTGGGACATAGCTGCTTTGAATGAATCAAGTTGAAAATCATGCTATTTTGCATTATAAATGTTTGCAGTTACATGTAAATGTTGCATTAAGCCGGGCACGTGCTTAAAGGTCACCTTCAGCAGTTTCTGTAGTGTAGTGGTTATCACGTTCGCCTCACACGCGAAAGGTCCCCAGTTCGAAACTGGGCGGAAACACAGTTCTTTATTCTTGTTACTCCACACATTAAAACTCTATGTCAGTAACCCGGATGTGAGTCCCCTAATATCAGTCGATAACCCAGATGTCTCTTATTCTGGAGTACCAGGGGCACGAAACTCGAAATTGGCCAAATAGGGTCTTTTAGGGTCTTTTCTTTTCTTTTGTGGCTGTGTATGTATGATGTGGGGCATAGCTGCTTTGAATGAATCAAGTTGAAAATCATGCTGTTTTGCATTATAAATGTTTGCAGTTACATGTAAATGTTGCATTGAGCCGGGCACGTGCTTAAAGGTCGCCTTCAGCGGTTTCCGTAGTGTAGTGGTTATCACGTTCGCCTAACACGCGAAAGGTCCCCTGTTCGAAACTGGGCGGAAACACTGTTCTTTATTTGTGTTACTCCACGCATTAAAGCTCTACTTAGTGGAAAGTTCAGTAACCGCTACGATGAGTAGAGCTGTCCCGGTCAGTGCTGAAAGACGTTGAGTATTGTCAGACGTTTCATTCTGCCGAGTGACAAAAAAGAGCATTTTGACTCTTGGCCTGCTAGCAGCTAGTAGAAAACCCTGGTCTTCCGCGTGACAAGCGGAGATACTGTCCACTATACTAACGAGGAATGCTGCCGATACATTATGGGCTAGTTTTTCGGCGTTTACATGGATTTCGAAGAGTTATACAGGGAACTTTTGAGTTAATTATACATTTGCAGCCATCAATGACATAGCAGTGCTCATTCCTCCCGATTTGAAAACATTGGTGGTATCCTAGACATCACGGCCAAGTGAAATAGTCACACACGGATGGTCAAGGTTTAGCCGAGAATGTTGTCTTTAGGCTGGTGTTGGGTTTTCATCGATAGCTTAAATTACGAGTTCAAGCCTAAGGATTCGTCCTTCTCTTTTTGGAGTTATGTAGGCATTGGTGGTTCAATGGTAGAATTCTCGCCTGCCACGCGGGAGATCCGGGTCCGATTCCCGGCCAATGCAGCAGTCTTTTACTCTGGTGGTCGTAGAGTTACCTCCTGGAATAAGGGACTCGCTGTTCCAGGAACAATGCTCATTCAAGTTGAAAATCTTGTAATTTGGCATCATGAACGTTTGCAGTTCCTAACACGCGAAGGGTCCCATGTTCAAAATTGATTTTCACTCTTGTCCCGCTAGCAGCTAGTAGAAAACTCCCCGTCAGGGAATCGAACCCTGGTCTTCCGCGTGACAAGCGGAGATACTGTCCACTATACTAACGAGGAATGCTGCCGATATATTATGGGCTAGTTTTTCGGCGTTTACATGGATTTCGAAGAGTTATACGGGGAGCTTTTGATTAAGTCGGGCACGTGCGTAAAGGTCACCTTCAGCAGTTTCTGTAGTGTAGTGGTTATCATGTTCGCCTCACACGCGAAAGGTCCCCAGTTCGAAACTGGGCGGAAACACTGTTCTTTATTCTTGTTACTCCACACATTAAAACTCTTTGTCAGTAACCCGGATGTGAGTCCCCAAATATCAGTCGATAACCCGGATGTCTCTTATTCTGGAGTACCAGGGGCACGAAACTCTAAATTGGCCAAATAGGGTCTTTAACTCAGAGGGTGTGCTTAACTGTGGGTCCACAAGGTCGGAGGGTGAGCCGGGTTGGGGGGTGAGCTCCAGAGGTGGGTCTGGTTCTCCAGGAGTCACATGGCATGCAGGTTTACCCAGGTTTGAGCACTTATGTTCCCCCCAGTGTCAATCACTGTCCCCTTGGTGTCAACCTCCCCATCCCAGGCATCAAACTTCTTTTGTGGCTGTGTATGTATGATGTGGGACATAGCTGCTTTGAATGAATCAAGTTGAAAATCACGCTATTTTGCATTATAAATGTTTGCAGTTACATGTAAATGTTGCATTAAGCCGGGCACGTGCTTAAAGGTCACTTTCAGCAGTTTCCGTAGTGTAGTGGTTATCACGTTCGCCTAACACGCGAAAGGTCCCCTGTTCGAAACTGGGCGGAAACACTGTTCTTTATTTGTGTTACTCCACGTATTAAAGCTCTACTTAGTGGAAAGTTCAGTAACCGCTACGATGAGTAGAACTGTACCGGTCGGTGCTGAAAGATGTTGACTATTGTCACACGTTTCATTCTGCCGAGTGACAAAAAAGAGCATTTTGACTCTTAGCCTGCTAGCAGCTAGTAGAAAACCCTGGTCTTCCGCGTGACAAGCGGAGATACTGTCCACTATACTAGCACTTATGTTCCCCCCAGTGTCAATCACTGTCCCCTTGGTGTCAACCTCCCCATCCCAGGCATCAAACTTCTTTTGTGGCTGTGTATGTATGATGTGGGACATAGCTGCTTTGAATGAATCAAGTTGAAAATCATGCTATTTTGCATTATAAATGTTTGCAGTTACATGTAAATGTTGCATTAAGCCGGGCACGTGCTTAAAGGTCACCTTCAGCAGTTTCTGTAGTGTAGTGGTTATCACGTTCGCCTCACACGCGAAAGGTCCCCAGTTCGAAACTGGGCGGAAACACAGTTCTTTATTCTTGTTACTCCACACATTAAAACTCTATGTCAGTAACCCGGATGTGAGTCCCCTAATATCAGTCGATAACCCAGATGTCTCTTATTCTGGAGTACCAGGGGCACGAAACTCGAAATTGGCCAAATAGGGTCTTTTAGGGTCTTTTCTTTTCTTTTGTGGCTGTGTATGTATGATGTGGGGCATAGCTGCTTTGAATGAATCAAGTTGAAAATCATGCTGTTTTGCATTATAAATGTTTGCAGTTACATGTAAATGTTGCATTGAGCCGGGCACGTGCTTAAAGGTCACCTTCAGCGGTTTCCGTAGTGTAGTGGTTATCACGTTCGCCTAACACGCGAAAGGTCCCCTGTTCGAAACTGGGCGGAAACACTGTTCTTTATTTGTGTTACTCCACGCATTAAAGCTCTACTTAGTGGAAAGTTCAGTAACCGCTACGATGAGTAGAGCTGTCCCGGTCAGTGCTGAAAGACGTTGAGTATTGTCAGACGTTTCATTCTGCCGAGTGACAAAAAAGAGCATTTTGACTCTTGGCCTGCTAGCAGCTAGTAGAAAACCCTGGTCTTCCGCGTGACAAGCGGAGATACTGTCCACTATACTAACGAGGAATGCTGCCGATACATTATGGGCTAGTTTTTCGGCGTTTACATGGATTTCGAAGAGTTATACAGGGAACTTTTGAGTTAATTATACATTTGCAGCCATCAATGACATAGCAGTGCTCATTCCTCCCGATTTGAAAACATTGGTGGTATCCTAGACATCACGGCCAAGTGAAATAGTCACACACGGATGGTCAAGGTTTAGCCGAGAATGTTGTCTTTAGGCTGGTGTTGGGTTTTCATCGATAGCTTAAATTACGAGTTCAAGCCTAAGGATTCGTCCTTCTCTTTTTGGAGTTATGTAGGCATTGGTGGTTCAATGGTAGAATTCTCGCCTGCCACGCGGGAGATCCGGGTCCGATTCCCGGCCAATGCAGCAGTCTTTTACTCTGGTGGTCGTAGAGTTACCTCCTGGAATAAGGGACTCGCTGTTCCAGGAACAATGCTCATTCAAGTTGAAAATCTTGTAATTTGGCATCATGAACGTTTGCAGTTCCTAACACGCGAAGGGTCCCATGTTCAAAATTGATTTTCACTCTTGTCCCGCTAGCAGCTAGTAGAAAACTCCCCGTCAGGGAATCGAACCCTGGTCTTCCGCGTGACAAGCGGAGATACTGTCCACTATACTAACGAGGAATGCTGCCTATATATTATGGGCTAATTTTTCGGCGTTTACATGGATTTCGAAGAGTTATACGGGGAGCTTTTGATTAAGTCGGGCACGTGCGTAAAGGTCACCTTCAGCAGTTTCTGTAGTGTAGTGGTTATCATGTTCGCCTCACACGCGAAAGGTCCCCAGTTCGAAACTGGGCGGAAACACTGTTCTTTATTCTTGTTACTCCACACATTAAAACTCTTTGTCAGTAACCCGGATGTGAGTCCCCAAATATCAGTCGATAACCCGGATGTCTCTTATTCTGGAGTACCAGGGGCACGAAACTCTAAATTGGCCAAATAGGGTCTTTAACTCAGAGGGTGTGCTTAACTGTGGGTCCACAAGGTCGGAGGGTGAGCCGGGTTGGGGGGTGAGCTCCAGAGGTGGGTCTGGTTCTCCAGGAGTCACATGGCATGCAGGTTTACCCAGGTTTGAGCACTTATGTTCCCCCCAGTGTCAATCACTGTCCCCTTGGTGTCAACCTCCCCATCCCAGGCATCAAACTTCTTTTGTGGCTGTGTATGTATGATGTGGGACATAGCTGCTTTGAATGAATCAAGTTGAAAATCACGCTATTTTGCATTATAAATGTTTGCAGTTACATGTAAATGTTGCATTAAGCCGGGCACGTGCTTAAAGGTCACTTTCAGCAGTTTCCGTAGTGTAGTGGTTATCACGTTCGCCTAACACGCGAAAGGTCCCCTGTTCGAAACTGGGCGGAAACACTGTTCTTTATTTGTGTTACTCCACGTATTAAAGCTCTACTTAGTGGAAAGTTCAGTAACCGCTACGATGAGTAGAACTGTACCGGTCGGTGCTGAAAGATGTTGACTATTGTCACACGTTTCATTCTGCCGAGTGACAAAAAAGAGCATTTTGACTCTTAGCCTGCTAGCAGCTAGTAGAAAACCCTGGTCTTCCGCGTGACAAGCGGAGATACTGTCCACTATACTAACGAGGAATGCTGCCGATACATTATGGGCTAGTTTTTCGGCGTTTACATGGATTTCGAAGAGTTATACAGGGAGCTTTTGAGTTAATTATACATTTGCAGCCATCAATGACATAGCAGTGCTCATTCCTCCCGATTTGAAAACATTGGTGGTATTCTAGACATCACGGCCAAGTGAAATAGTCCCACACGGATGGTCGAGGTTTAGCCGAGAATGTTGTCTTTAGGCTGGTGTTGGGTTTTCATCGATAGCTTGAATTACGAGTTCAAGCCTAAGGATTCGTCCTTCTCTTTTTGGAGTTATGTAGGCATTGGTGGTTCAATGGTAGAATTCTCGCCTGCCACGCGGGAGATCCGGGTCCGATTCCCGGCCGATGCAGCAGGCTTTTACTCTGGTGGTCGTAGAGTTACCTCCTGGTATAAGGGACACCCTGTCCCAGGAACAATGCTCATTCAAGTTGAAAATCTTGTAATTCAGCATCATAAACGTTTGCGGTTCCTAACACGCGAAGGGTCCCATGTTCAAAATTGATTTTCACGCTTGTCCCGCTAGCAGCTAGTAGAAAACTCCCCGTCAGGGAATCGAACCCTGGTCTTCCGCGTGACAAGCGGAGATACTGTCCACTATACTAACGAGGAATGCTGCCGATACATAATGGGCTAGTTTTTCGCCGTTTACGTGGATTTCGAAGAGTTATACGCGGAGCTTTTGATTAAGCCGGGCACGTGCGTAAAGGTCACCTTCAGCAGTTTCTGTAGTGTAGTGGTTATCACGTTCGCCTCACACGCGAAAGGTCCCCAGTTCGAAACTGGGCGGAAACACAGTTCTTTATTCTTGTTTCTCCACACATTAAAACTCTATGTCAGTAACCCGGATGTGAGTCCCCTAATATCAGTCGATAACCCGGATGTCTCTTATTCTGGAGTACCAGGGGCACGAAACTCGAAATTGGCCAAATAGGGTCTTTTAGGGTCTTTTCTTTTCTTTTGTGGCTGTGTATGTATGATGTGGGGCATAGCTGCTTTGAATGAATCAAGTTGAAAATCATGCTGTTTTGCATTATAAATGTTTGCAGTTACATGTAAATGTTGCATTGAGCCGGGCACGTGCTTAAAGGTCGCCTTCAGCGGTTTCCGTAATGTAGTGGTTATCACGTTCGCCTAACACGCGAAAGGTCCCCTGTTCGAAACTGGGCGGAAACACTGTTCTTTATTTGTGTTACTCCACGCATTAAAGCTCTACTTAGTGGAAAGTTCAGTAACCGCTACGATGAGTAGAGCTGTCCCGGTCAGTGCTGAAAGACGTTGAGTATTGTCAGACGTTTCATTCTGCCGAGTGACAAAAAAGAGCATTTTGACTCTTGGCCTGCTAGCAGCTAGTAGAAAACCCTGGTCTTCCGCGTGACAAGCGGAGATACTGTCCACTATACTAACGAGGAATGCTGCCGATACATTATGGGCTAGTTTTTCGGCGTTTACATGGATTTCGAAGAGTTATACAGGGAACTTTTGAGTTAATTATACATTTGCAGCCATCAATGACATAGCAGTGCTCATTCCTCCCGATTTGAAAACATTGGTGGTATCCTAGACATCACGGCCAAGTGAAATAGTCACACACGGATGGTCGAGGTTTAGCCGAGAATGTTGTCTTTAGGCTGGTGTTGTGTTTTCATCGATAGCTTAAATTACGATTTCAAGTCTAAGGATTCGTCCTTCTCATCTTGGAGGTATGTAGGCAAGGGTGGTTCAATGGTAGAATTCTCGCCTGCCACGCGGGAGATCCGGGTCCGATTCCTGGCCAATGCAGCAGGCTTTTACTCTGGTGGTCGTAGAGTTACCTCCTGGTATAAGGGACACGCTGTCCCAGGACAATGCTCATTCAAGTTGAAAATCTTGTAATTAAGCATCATAAACGTTTGCGGTTCCTAACACGCGAAGGGTCCCATGTTCAAAATTGATTTTCACTCTTGTCCCACTAGCAGCTAGTAGAAAACTCCCCGTCAGGGAATCGAACCCTGGTCTTCCGCGTGACAAGTGGAGATACTGTCCACTATACTAATGAGGAATGCTGTTGATACATTATGGGCTAGTTTTTCGGCGTATACATGGATTTCGAAGAGTCATACAGGGAGCTTTTGAGTTTATTATACATTTGCGGCCATCAATGACATAGCAGTGCTCATTCCTCCCGATTTGAAAACATTGGTGGTATCCTAGACATCACGGCCAAGTGAAATAGTCACACACAGATGGTCGAGGTTTAGCCGAGAATGTTGTCTTTAGGCTGGTGTTGTGTTTTCATCGATAGCTTAAATTACGAGTTCAAGCCTAAGGATTCTTCCTTCTCATCGTGGAGTTATGTAAGCATTGGTGGTTCAATGGTAGAATTCTCGCCTGCCACGCGGGAGATCCGGGTCCGATTCCCGGCCAATGCAGCAGGCTTTTACTCTGGTGGTCGTAGAGTTACCTCCTGGTATAAGGGACACGCTGTCCCAGGAAGAATGCTCATTCAAGTTGAAAATCTTGTAAATAAGCATCATAAACGTTTGCGGTTCCTAACACGCGAAGGGTCCCATGTTCAAAATTGATTTTCACTCTTGTCCCGCTAGCAGCTAGTAGAAAACTCCCCGTCAGGGAATCGAACCCTGGTCTTCCGCGTGACAAGCGGAGATACTGTCCACTATACTAACGAGGAATGCTGCCGATACATTATGGGCTAGTTTTTTGGCGTTTACATGGATTTCGAAGAGTTATACAGGGAGCTTTTGAGTTAATTATACATTTGCAGCCATCAATGACAAAGCAGTGCTCATTCCTCCCGATTTGAAAACATTGGTGGTATCCTAGACATCACGGCCAAGTGAAATAGTCACACACGGATGGTCGAGGTTTAGCCGAGAATGTTGTCTTTAGGCTGGTGTTGGGTTTTCATCGATAGCTTAAATTACCAGTTCAAGCCTAAGGATTCGTCCTTCTCATTTTGGAGGTATGTAGGCATTGGTGGTTCAATGGTAGAATTCTCGTCTGCCACGCGGGAGGTCCGATTCCCGGCCGATGCAGCAGGCTTTTACTCTGGTGGTCGTAGAGTTACCTCCTGGTATAAGGGACACCCTGTCCCAGGAACAATGCTCATTCAAGTTGAAAATCTTGTAATTCAGCATCATAAACGTTTGCGTTCCTAACACGCGAAGGGTCCCATGTTCAAAATTGATTTTCACGCTTGTCCCGCTAGCAGCTAGTAGAAAACTCCCCGTCAGGGAATCAAACCCTGGTCTTCCGCGTGACAAGCAGAGATACTGTCCACTATACTAACGAGGAATGCTGCCAATACATTATGGGCTAGTTTTTCGGCGTTTACATGGATTTCGAAGAGTTATACAGGGAGCTTTTGAGTTAATTATACATTTGCGGCCATCAATGACATAGCAGTGCTCATTCCTCCCGATTTGAAAACATTGGTGGTATCCTAGACATCACGGCCAAGTGAAATAGTCACACACAGATGGTCGAGGTTTAGCCGAGAATGTTGTCTTTAGGCTGGTGTTGTGTTTTCATCGATAGCTTAAATTACGAGTTCAAGCCTAAGGATTCTTCCTTCTCATCTTGGAGTTATGTAGGCATTGGTGGTTCAATGGTAGAATTCTCGCCTGCCACGCGGGAGATCCGGGTCCGATTCCTGGCCAATGCAGCAGGCTTTTTCTCTGGTGGTCGTAGAGTTACCTCCTGGTATAAGGGACACGCTGTCCCAGGAACAATGCTCATTCAAGTTGAAAATCTTGTAATTCAGCATCATAAACGTTTGCGGTTCCTAACACGCGAAGGGTCCCATGTTCAAAATTGATTTTCACTCTTGTCCCGCTAGCAGCTAGTAGAAAACTCCCCGTCGGGGAATCGAACCCTGGTCTTCCGCGTGACAAGCGGAGATACTGTCCACTATACTAACGAGGAATGCTGCCGATACATTATGGGCTAGTTTTTCGGCGTTTACATGGATTTCGAAGAGTTATACAGGGAGCTTTTGAGTTAATTATACATTTGCGGCCATCAATGACGTAGCAGTGCTCATTCCTCCCGATTTGAAAACATTGGTGGTATTGTAGACATCACGGCCAAGTGAAATAGTCACACACGGATGGTCGAGGTTTAGCCGAGAATGTTGTCCTTAGGCTGGTGTTGGGTTTTCATCGATAGCTTAAATTACGAGTTCAAGCCTAAGGATTCGTCCTTCTCTTTTTGGAGATATGTAGGCATTGGTGGTTCAATGGTAGAATTCTCGCCTGCCACGCGGGAGATCCGGGTCAGATTCCCGGCCAATGCAGCAGGCTTTTGCTCTGGTGGTCGTAGAGTTACCTCCTGGAATAAGGGACACGCTGTCCCAGGAACAATGCTCATTCAAGTTGAAAATCTTTTAATTCAGCATCATAAACGTCTGCAGTTCCTAACACGCGAAGGGTTCCATGTTCAAAATTGATTTTCACTCTTGTCCCACTAGCAGCTAGTAGAAAACTCCCCGTCAGGGAATCGAACCCTGGTCTTCCGCGTGACAAGCAGAGATACTGTCCACTATACTAACGAGGAATGCTGCCGATACATTATGGGCTAGTTTTTTGCCGTTTACGTGGATTTCGAAGAGTTATACGCGGAGCTTTTGATTAAGCCGGGCACGTGCGTAAAGGTCACCTTCAGCAGTTTCTGTAGTGTAGTGGTTATCACGTTCGCCTCACACGCGAAAGGTCCCCAGTTCGAAACTGGGCGGAAACACAGTTCTTTACTCTTGTTACTCCACACATTAAAACTCTATGTCAGTAACCCGGATGTGAGTCCCCAAATATCAGTCGAAAACCCCGATGTCTCTTATTCTAGAGTACCATTGGGCACGAAACTCTAAATTGGCCAAATAGGGTCTTTAACTCAGGGGATGTGCTAAAGTGTGGGTCCACAAGGTCGGAGGGTGAGCCGGGTTGGGGGGTGAGCTCCAGAGGTGGGTCTGGTTCTCCAAGAGTCACATGGCATGCAGGTTTACCCAGGTTTGAGCACTTATGTTCCCCCCAGTGTCAATCACTGTCCCCTCGGTGTCAACCTCCCCATCCCAGGCATCAAACTCCTTTTGTGGCTGTGTATGTATGATGTGGGACATAGCTGCTTTGAATGAATCAAGTTGAAAATAATGCTATTTGGCATCATAAATGTTTGCAGTTACGTGTAAATGTTGCATTAAGCTGGGCACGTGCATAAAGGTTACCTTCAGCAGTTTCCGTAGTGTAGTGGTTTTCATGTTCGCCTAACATGCGAAAGGTCCCCTGTTCGATACTGGGGGGGAAACACTGTTCTTTGTTTGTGTTACTGCACGCATTAAAGCTCTACTTAGTGGAAAGTTCAGTCACCTCTATGATGAGTAGAACTGTCCCGGTCAGTGCTGAAAGACGTTGGCTATTGTTAGACGTTTCATTCTGCCGAGTGACCAAAAAGAGCATTTTGACTCTTGGCCTGCTAGCAGCTAGTAGAAAACTCCCCGTCAGGGAATCGAACCCTGGGAAAGTAAAGATACTTTCTGCCTTCACTAACACTAGTTTGTGTATTCAGAATCAGAATCAGTCAGAATCAGAACCATTTATTTGCCAGGTGTGTTACACATATAAAGAATTAGTCTTGGAAGGTGGTGCATACATTAGAACAACAATCAACACAGTGCAATAGAAACATATTACATTTACAATAGAATATCAAATATCAAAAAAAGTGCACAAAGAAACAGATAGCAGTACTGTAAACAAGTGTACTGTAGGTGTATGTTAAAGTGTGTTTAAATATAAAGTATTGTCAAAATATAAATAACAAACAAGGGTGTTCCCGTTGCACTCAGGGTTGACAAGTAGATGGTAAATTAATCATAATTATGTCTACTCATTGAAACAGTATCGGTCATATTCACTGTGCTTATATTAGTTATAAAACATGAATTGATTCTTTTGTGTGACTCTTCTCTCCCTGCAGCCTCTGCTTTGCCGTCTGTAGAGACCTGAGCCGGTTCCCCAGCAGTTCCTTTGTCTGATGCCAGAAGCAGCTCATCCGTCACAGCCTGGTGTGTATTATTTTACCTGTATTTGCATCCTCAAAATATCCATATGTAGTGTCATCAAAACGGTTCATTCTTTAAAATATTCATCGTTGTAAATGAGATACTGGTGCTCTGTTTTCAGACTAAAGAAGGCAGCACTCCAGCGTTCAGCTCCTGAGTGTTACGGACTACAGAGTAGACGTCATGTTACATTCCTGCTTCATCTCACTGTCAACAACAACAACAACAACATGTTCAATGTTCTCTGGAGAGTCAGAGGCCCTCCTGGTTCCTCCTGAGACGTCTGCAGAGCCGCTCAACTGAACAAAGAGATCAAAGTCAGTATTTTAATGTTCTTCATTTGGTTGTGTTCATTTAAAAGATAATCAAGTCACACACAATCGTACTACTTGTGTTTATTCTGGTCTAGGTGAGCCGTCATGTCCTCACAGCTTCCTGCTTCCACCACGTCAGCATGGACCGGTTCACAGCAGCAGAGGATCCTGATGAAGACTGAGCAGCAACAGCATATATACATTATTATATTAGTTTACATTCACTGTTGTGTGACTGTGGGCTCGGTGTTCAATAATTACTGTCATGTTGTGGTTAATAAATATATGTCATGGACTAATGTCTACAAGTCTTTTTACTATGTGAACCAAAGACATATTTAATTGAAGTAATTGTAATTAACATGTTCATAAGTAGGAAAACTGTAATATAATAAGTAAATAGCCATACATAAGTCAAGTACAGATATAATCTGTCTGCCACTACAATAGTGACAATCTTATTACAGTACCTTACAGTATCTTATTGTGCACCACGTTTGGTGTGAACACGGCATGAGCATGTTGTGTTATAAAGATTTTGGTAGACAAACACTAGACGTCATTCCTCCAACAGACTTTTACGTTCCAAAGAATCACATTTTCACTGATTGCTTTGAATCACTGGACACAATTTAGGCAGTAGATAAACTGATAAATAAAGGCTACATGGAACACAACAGTGCTGTAATACAACGTAACAATAAAGGGCTGAATTCAGTCTTTACTAATTATTAGGCCTACTTTAAGTCGTAGGTAATCAACTTAGTGAATGCCAACGTGTTCATGTTTTTTTTCACATCAGGCTGTTGTTATCAGGGTTGTTTTCAGTGATGGCGGTGAATTTAGCACCTAGGAGGTAACCTCTAAATTTCTCTGAAACCGTCCAATTAAGGGCAAGCAGTTCAAGTTTCATACTGCTGTAGTTAGGATCATTTCTCTCTGCATTACGCAGCCTCCGACAGGCATACGCGATCACTCTTTTCCTCTTACCCTGCTGCTGATACAGGATAGCACCTAATCCCAAACTACTGGCATCTGTCTCCACAGTGAAGGGAAGAGAACAATCTGCATAACCTAACAAAGGAGCAGTGGTGAGTTTCTCCTTCAACAACCCAAAAGCTTCATGACACTCTGTAGTCCATAAACTTCCAAACAGCTGTTTAGACCTGGATGAACTGTTGTTCCTGAGACGCGTGTTAACCACAGCATGTAGTGGGCCTGCCAGCTGAGAAAACCCCTCTATGAACTTCCTATAATAACTACAGAAACCCAAGAATGATCTTAAATCTTTACAGTGTTGGGGCTTTTCCACTCCTGCTGTCACGGTTCAGCGCCACACTTTTCTCTATTAGTTATTTTCATCCTGTCTGCCTGTCTGTTTACTAACTGTCCTGTCATTTCAGATCCTGCTTCACGCCCACTTCATCAGTCACTCCCTCCTCGTCAGCCCTCATTCCTTGCACCTGGCCCATCCCTGTCTCACCTGTAGCACATTCCCTCATTAGTCTTCACTACTTAGGTCCCCTCACTTGCACTTATCCCCTGCCAGATTGTCTTGTGTTTTTGAACCCAGCTCTCCATGTGTGTTACCTGTAATTACCTGTGAGTAAAGGAATTATATTCTTTACCTCTGTCTTCCTGAGTCGTGCTTTTGGGTCCTTGACTTATCGGGTCGTTACGTTACAATCTGGCCAATTATGGACCCAGCACAACCTTCTGCAGCAAGCCGGTTCGAGAGGATCGAGAATGCCCTCCAGCAGCACGAGGCGCAGATGGTCAGCTTCGCTGCGGAGACACGGCGGTCTGCAGCAGTCCAGGAGCAGGCGATGACCGCCCAGATGCTACAACTGACGACGGCCCTGACCCAGCTGGTAGCCGCTGCGCCGTCTCCTGCCTCTCCACCTCCGCCCTCTCCGCCTTCAGCCTCTCCACCTCCGGTCTCACCGGCGCCTGTGCCAACACACGAGCCTCGTGTGGGTACCCCGTAGCGCTACGCTGGAGAACCTGAGGGCTGCAACCCATACATCACAAACTGCTCCATCCTGTTCTCTCTGCAGCCCCACACCTTCGCCTCGGAGGAGGCTAAGGTAGCCTTCACGATCAACCACCTGACTGACAGAGCGCGACTGTGGGGTACCGCTGAACGGGAGAGACGCACGCCGGCCTGCTCTTCGTTCCTGTTGTTTTCTGCAGAGCTTCGTAAAGTTTTCGGGGCGGTTTCCAAGGGCTCAGATCCAAGCGGGGGACTAGCGGAGCTGCGTCAGGGAGACCGGACTGTGGTGGATTATGCCTTGGAGTTTCGAACAAGAGCACGCCTTAGCGACTGGAACGAGGCAGCACAGTGCGAGGTGTTCTTGACTGGGCTAGCGGAGTATGTTAAGGATGAACTGATCTCTTTTGATTTGCCTGCCAGTTTGGATGGCTTAATAGAATTGACTTCCCGAGTGGACAGACGCATCCAGGCAAGGCGACAGGAGCGACGCAAGGGGGAGAAAGATCGCCGCGCTTTCACCCAACGTCGAGCTCCCCCGGCAGCCACCAGCTTCACCTCGGCCTCTCAACCAGTGGAGGTTGAACCCATGGAGGTAGGGCGCACCAGTCTCACCCGCGAGGAGCGGGAGCGCCGTCGCTCGGGAGGTCTCTGCCATGCCCTGTTCCTGCTAACGCTCTGGACGGCCACCTACTGGGGAACCACCTGGAGACCATTCGGTTTCTTATCCTGCGGTCACCCCAGCATCCACTAATCCTGGGACACCCCTGGCTCCGCTGCCATAACCCCCACATCGACTGGGCAACAGGGGCCATCAGGGAGTGGAGTGCATCATGCCATCTGATCTGCCTGAAACAAGCTGCTGCAGTTCTGCAGTCAGCTTGCCCCAGCTCTGCGTCGGACCTGTCAGGAGTGCCTACGGAGTACCATGACTTTCGGGAGGTATTCAGTAAGGTCAAGGCCGCATCCCTGCCCCCACATCGTCCCTACGACTGCGTCATTAACCTGCAACCAGGCCCCCCCCCCCCCCCCCCCAGGGGCCGCCTCTACTCCTTATCGGCACCTTAGAGAGAGGCCATGAAGGCGTACATCAGTTCCTCCCTAGCTGCTGGGATCATCCGTCCCTCTTCTTCACCTGCAGGTGCGGGGTTCTTCTTCGTAGGGAAGAAGGACAAGTCACTTAGGCCATGCATTGACTACAGGGGCCTCAATGACATTACCATCAAGAACAGCTACCCACTCCCACTCATCTCTTCTGCCTTTGAGTTGCTGCGAGGGGCTACCATCTTCACCAAGTTAGATCTACGTAATGCCTATCAGTTGGTCCGGATCCGAGAGGGGGATGAGTGGAAGACAGCTTTCAACACCCCCACTGGACATTATGAGTACCTAGTGATGCCCTTCGGTCTGACTAATGCCCCAGACGTCTTCCAGGCCCTGGTGAACGATGTGCTGAGAGACATGCTGATCAAGCAGGTATTTGTCTACCTTGATGACATTCTCATTTTCTCGAGGTCCCGAGAGGAGCACATCCACCATGTTCAATCGGTCCTCCAACGCCTCCTGAGGAATTCCCTGTTTGTGAAGGCAGAGAAGTGTGAGTTTCACGCCTCTTCGGTCTCCTTTCTGGGCTACATCGTGGGACAGGGGATCGTGCAGATGGACCCTGCCAAGGTGTCAGCGGTGACGTCCTGGCACATCCCTGACTCGTGTAAGCAGCTGCAACGATTCCTGGGGTTCGCCAATTTCTATCGGCAGTTTATCCGCAGCTATAGCACTGTGGCTGTCCCACTCACGGCACTTACCCCCCCTAGAGTGCAGTTTCGTTGGTCACCTTCGGCTGAGGAGGCCTTCCAGAACCTGAAGGCCCGGTTTACGTCGGCCCCCATCCTGCAAGTCCCCGACCCAGAGAGACAGTTTGTGGTGGAATATATAAAGCGGCACTTCGATACGCACCATGCTTCATTTGCATCGAAATATCCAGCGGGGGACAGCAGGAAAAGGGCATGTGAGGAGCTACAGCGGAGAGCGCAGACGAGTCAGCAGCAACTACGTGTGTGGACCAGGCAAGGTGACGGGAATTCCGCTGGCTTTGCGGGTGCTTTGGCAATAGTAAGGAATGGAAAGCCATTCACAGATGGCGAGTATGCCAAAACATTCATGGTTGATGTGGCCAATGAACTGTTTGATGACTTCCCAAATAAAGACAAGATAATCAAACTAATAAAAGACATGCCCCTGTCAGCAAGAACTGTGCACGATCGTAGCATCATGATGGCAAATCAAGTCGAGGAAACACAAATTAAGGATATAAATGCCGGGACACTTTTCTCTCGCGTTAGACGAGTCAATAGACGTTAGCCATCTATCTCAGTGCAGTATAATGGCCAGGTATGCTGCAGGTGACACACTGCGTGAGGAAAGCTTAGCTGTTTTGCCAATGAAAGGGACAACAAGAGGAGAGGATTTATTCACGTCTTTCATTGAGATGGATAAACTTATTTCTGTCTGTACTGATGGTTGGGGAACATGAAAAGAGAGCCATCACCGGTACTCCACTCCCTGCCATCGAGACCATCCACCTCAAGCGCTGCCTGCGGAGAGCGTACAGTATTGTCAGGGACACCATTCACCCCAGCCATGGACTGTTTGCCCTCCTCCCCTCTGGGAGGCGCTATAGAAACCTCCGTTGCAGGACCAGCAGGCTCAGGAACAGTTTCTTCCACTCAGCTGTCAACACCCTTAACTCTGCATAATGGTGACAGCCCCCATCCCATCACCACTACCAACCCCTCTCCCACACTGTGTGTGTGTGTGTGTGTGTGTGTGTATAGAATATATATTTATACTGTCTTCATTATATTATCCAAGACATTGCGCTGCACCTTAAATGCTTCTCTTTTGCATTCTGGACAGATGCAAACTCCATTTCGTTGTCGTAGTACTTGTACTATGTGCAATGACAATAAAGTTGAATCTGAATTATTATGTCTATAAGTCTATATTTATATTGGGATGCAGGCAGACATCTCTTCTTAACATCATCAGATGAATCTAGATGGTAGACGTGAGGAGAGAGATGATTTTTTTTTAGTTTGGGTGAAGTTGACCCTTAAAGCGACAGTACAGCTGTCAGATAAATGTCAGGTTGGTTTATCGAGAGCGTCACCAGAACAAAAGCTCAAACGGAGGGTTTGAACTGATCCCCGTCTGAACTCTCACGCCTTCTTATCTGAAGTCACACAACTGTTTTTGTTTTGTGTGCCAGAAATAGTTAGAAGCAGGTTGGCCACAGCCTCTCGAATCTTTCTGAAATCTCACAAGGGAAGAGGTTTTCATTTTAGACATCTACTGAGGAGGTTCTTAGCCAAACCAATCAGATTTCAAAGTTTTCTGGTAATAATGTTTAGTTTTTTTACTACTTGCAACAAATGTATCTGCTAACGTTAAGTATTGTGTGTGTCAAAGCCTGATTCTTCCTCTGCCATAGAGCTCCATTATGAACACATCAGTGAGCCGCACTGGGTGAAGTGTTCCTTCATCAACATGAACACACACACACACACACACACTCACGCACTGTAGAAAACAAATGGACCCCAATGTTAACTCCTGTTTATTGCTTCATGACTTCACATCCATGTGAATGTTTTCTAATGCATTTCAAAACATAGCTTGTAAGCAGATTAATAAAGTAGGATTTCATGATCCGTTGAGAGGCATTAAAGGGCCAGTGTGTCTGTCAGCAGCTAGCGGTGAGGTTGCAGTTACCACCAAAAGAAACTCCTCCCATGTGCCAAACATGCAGGACTATGGTGGCAATGTAGCCAACACCAAAATGCAAATGACTTTAGAGCAGAGGTCTTCAACAGGGGGTCCGCAGATGTAATGCAGGGGGAGGGGGGGGCGTGAATAGTATTACTTATTATTATAATATATATATTTATATATTGTTTCCCCAATGTTTTTCCCGCACAAATGTAAATGTCTTTAAATACCCATTAACATGAATCCAACATATTGTAGCAGATGGATAAATGGAGGCAGAAGATGTTATCTTTCAGTCAGAAATACACACATTCAGCGACACACAGACGCTCTCAAGCTGGCACCAGTTCACTAGCAGCTCAAGAGCAGCCTGGGCTGTGCTCATCAGGGTCAGTTTCCACATGAAACAATTAAATGTCAATTTGAATAGCTTGTATGTATGAGTATTATGCCATTGACAGACAATATTGATATTGTATCAGTTGACAAGGTATGTCTATAAATGGCAGTGGCATGGCCACCTTACTGTACTGTGCACATGTTTAAAAAACACATGAACGTATGAACCAGTGTATTTGATTAGCATACACTGACAAATGAGAGACTATTACAGCAGGTTCATAATTTCTCAATATGAACATTGTAAACACTCCAAAAAAAAAACACATGACTTGATTGCATACTTTCAAAAAGGGGAATGACAGAATTAGAGACATACACAGGGATATATAGAGATACGGTAGTGTGGCTGTGAGGCAAGATGTGGGATACTGAGAACTTCATCAAACCATATAATAACACTTTCATTTTTATAAAATGTCTTAAACACAATAAACACAAAATCCAGCAAAACAATGAATGCACATCTCAAAGTCAAGCTTGGTTTAGAAATGTAAAAGTGAAAAACTGTCGACTAAAACTCTTCTAAACTGTACAGATGACGTCTGTAAACAGAACAAATCAAATGAATTGCAAGTTTAGTGAAAATGTGTTTTCCAGATAAATAAAACCCACATATATTTGTATTTAATATAAATATAACATGCATTTACTTTACACTTAAATTATCAATATATAAGACTTCTAAATATTCTAAACTAAAACAGGGATCAAGTGATTTTGAAGCACAAATCCTCTAGTTTACAACAAAGTATAAATCAACTATTATACATCTAATTTTCAAATACACTTTCAGTCAGTTTATTGGGTTAGCTAAAATGTGTGCAGTATAAGGCGCCAAGAGTTTCAGCCTTGATGACGTTTAAAATATTCCGTTTTAGCTTTGTTTAGGTATCAGTGCAACAGTATTGTGATGTTTAAATGTATTACATTTACTGTCGAGTACGAGAAACATCGCTCAATATAAGACAATTCAACAGTGCAAGTCTCAAGCACGAGTATTGAAAGTGTCTGAAACCCTCCAACCTGTCAAAGATTACTGGAATAGTACATATGTTATTTATTGTATGTTATTAATAACTTGTTTGTATACTATTTAGTTCCAGACCATAACAAGCATAATCCATCTAATATGTTAAATCTAAATATTACAATAAACTATTCAAAAGTTTACACTGAACTTGCAACGCTGCTGGCCTTCTTTACCAGCTTGTCCAGTCTCCTGCTGTCAGCTGCAGTGATGCTGCTGCTCCAGAAGACCACTCCGTAAAAGATGGCTGATGCCACCACTGAGTCAAAGAAGGTCTTCAGGAGCTCCCTGCACTCCAGAAGACCTCAGTCTCCTCAGCAGAAAGAGTCTGCTCTGTTTGTAAAGTGTGTGTGTGGTCAGTCCACACACACACACACACACACAGTTTTCAGTTTAAATATCCCTTTAATAATGACAGTGGTGCTCTAATCTTCATTTTTAAACAGCAAATGACCAAAATAATGTCCATTTCTCACAGAACGTATACTGAACACAGATTCACTGGTATTTATATCATTTGTATTCATTTAGTTGGTGCTTTCTGTGGACTTTGCAAGAGTAGTACATTTCTGAAGCAACGGTCACCTTATATGCACATAAATATGTAAATATAATATAGTAGAGCACCAATAGTCCCACCCGGTGTGCCGTATGTTATCAGCTGAAGACGGTTGAGATCCTTTTACATGCTCCGTACTGCAGCAGGAACATGGAGCATCCTATTTTATTCTGAAATATACCTCCTTTCTCTTTGCACACAATTTAAATCACATTTTAAAAGTTTGGCACCTTTTAAAGGTTAACCTTTGGATTTGTAACATTTCTGTATCTCTGGTGCCACCTTCAGACCAAACGTCACTTCACTACTTTATTTTATTTTTGTTGCCTTGGAATTTGCCAAGAATATCAATGTTTTGTTCTCTATTTTTCATCAAGTGCTCTGTCTTCCATATTCTTCCAATAGGTTTTATTAAATACGATACCTTCACCACCAGCATGGCTGTAGTTTTATTACATTTAATGTTCAAACTCAAAGCAATGCTGAATGAAATATTGATTCACTGGTTTGCAGAACAGACTATGCCTTTTGAAATTAATTTAAATGAATCTGTGTTGATATGGTGTGTGCATGTGTTTCAGGCTCAGTGCGCTCCCTCTCTCCTCTCTGAAGTTTATCTTCTCAGAACTCATGAATATGTGGGGACGCTTTAAACCTGGATTGATTTAAAGAAAGATAAAGATCTGCTCTTTGCGCTACAAGTCATCCAGATGACTCGGTGTACATGTTGGTGGAGAGGTTTGAGCAGCATTGTAGCCACCGTCGGCATTTTTATGACACCTGCGACCGATTCACTGTTCTAAAACCCATTCCCCACGTTAACTCGACAACACTGAAGCTACAATAAATCTCACAATACAAAAGTGACGCTTGAGTGTTTTATTGAATGAAACACCAAAGTTGAGACAGTGGCCTCTGGACGCCCGGCTTGCGTCTCTTTTGTCCTTTCTTCCACATCCATTCGGTCGGGTCCCAGGATTTCCAAAAGGCACGAGCTGCACGATGATATCGAAAACTAGAAATAAGGGAAAGAGGAAAGGCAGTTAATCACATCTCCAAAAGCAAAACACTAGAGAAGCCAGAAGCAGGTGATTACCTACCACAGAAGTTGAGGCCATCTGGCACTGAGTTAGAGGAGAGCCGGGGTCGATCTGCTAGAGGCGATGAGTTGATTGCAGGCAGGTGAGCAGGAACCGGGAGAGACCAGGAAGCGGCCGTGACACTTATCCACTGAAACACAGAAGAGCACTTCTCTCCTGCTCCCTTGTCAAGGCAACTCTGGAGGTACGTCGAGTTCCTCTCAAAGGAATGAATACATATTACTTTAAGTACAACAGAGGGAGTAAAATGAGTCATCTCTGGATTATTAAAAGAAGCAACATTAAGAGTAGCAGGTCGGTTCGGTCCGGATGGCTCCCCGGCCAAAGTCGGGTGCTGGGGCTCGCTGCAAAGAGAGGTGTGGGAAGTGGCCACGGGGGTAAGGAACACGTTACACACACATTGCCTACTTTGTCTTTACATCATAGACTACTTAAGTCACACTGTTTCCATGTCAGGAGCTCCAACTTACCTTCTTCATCCACAGTGAACAGCAGCATCTCAGGTGGTGGATTAGGATTAAAGTGAAGTACGAGCATGGTTAGTAAAACACATATAATTATCACATATTATTTAAATTTAGGGAAAGCATTCATGCTCCATGGACAAACAGCCTTTTAGGCTTCTGGCCTCCTTTGCATATTATATTAATATTGATATATTTTTGTTGAATGTTCATTTGTACGTGCTATTGCAAAACAGAAGCTCATACTTACTTTTTTCATCCAGAGTAAGATGAGTTTAAGTGAGACAAAATGGTTAGGAGGGAAAATAATCTTTGACGTATTGAATATTACAATTAATAATTTATTTGAGAGACTTCACCTTTTTTTGCCATATTAAGGCCAGTTGAACCTGTGGAGAAAGACGTTCTCGAGGCAGATCTAAGAATCAAAGAGACCTGGCAAACATATGATGAACACATAACATATGCTCAAGCAAGAGCAGCATGAGGAAAAGATTGAGAAGCAGCGAGAGGAGGAGGAGGAGGAGGAGCAACAGGTGGCTGCTCCGCCTGCTTTTCCAAAGGAGGAGGAGCAGCAAGTGGAAAAGCAGCCAAAGGAGGAGGAGCAACAGGTGGCTGCTCCGCCTGCTTTTCCAAAGGAGGAGGAGCAGCAAGTGGAAAAGCAGCCAAAGGAGGAGGAGCAACAGGTGGGGAGTTAATTCCACTTCGGCCTCTTCGCAGCAGATCTAAGAACCAAAGAGACAAACCTGGCAACCATATGTTGAAAAATGAGCATCAAAATAGTCAAGAGCAGCATGAGAAAAACTTAAGGAACATTTTGAGGAGAAGATTATGGAACAGCGAAAGGAGGAGGAGAAGCAAGAGGAAAAGCTAGAGGAGCAGCAGGAGGAAACACTCAGGGGCAGCGAAAGGAGGAGGTGGGAATGCTGGAGGAAAAGCAGGAGGAGCAGCAGGTGGGAATGCTAGAGGCAAAGCGGGAGGAGCATCCCAAGGACGAGGAGCACCAGGTGTGAAGCAGGAGGAGGACGAGAAGCACAAAAACAACGGATAGTGAAAGGAGGAGGAGGTGGGAATGCAGGATGAAAAATGATAGAAGCAGCAGGGGGACAAGGAGCAGCAGGTGTGGAAGCAAGAGGAGCAGCAGGAGGAGGACGGGGAGCAGCAGGTGTGGAAGAGGGAGGAGCAGCAGGAGGAGGACAAGGAGCAGCAGGTGTGGAAGAGGGAGGAGCAGCAGGAGGAGGACCAGGAGGAGGACAAGGAGCAGCAGGTGTGGAAGCAAGAGGAAAAGCAGGAGGAGCAGCAGGAGGAAAAACACAAGGGGTAGCGAGAGGAGGAGGAGGAGAAGCAGATGGGAATGCAGGAGGGAAAGCGGGAGGAGCAAGAGGAGGAGGACGAGGAGCAGCAGGTATGGAAGCAGGAGGAGCAGGAGGTGTGAAAGCAGGAGGAGCAGCAGGAGGGAAAAAACAAGGGGAAGGAGGAGGGGAAACAGGTGGGAATGCAAGAGGAAAAGCGGGAGGAGTAGCAGGAGGACGAGGGCGAGGAGCAGCAGGTGTGGGAGCAGGAGGAGGACAAGGAGCAGCAGGAGGAAAAACACAAAGGGTAGCGAGAGGAGGAGGAGGAGGAGGAGCAGCAGGTGGGAATGCAAGAGGAAAAGCAGGAGGACGAATACGAGGAGCAGCAGGTGTGGAAGCAGGAGGAGCAGCAAGAGGAAGACGAGGAGCAGCAGGAGGAAAAACACAAGGGGTAGCGAGAGGAGGAGGAGGAGAAGCAGGTGGGAATGCAGGAGGGAAAGCGGGAGGAGCAGCAGGAGGACAAGGAGCAGCAGGTGTGGAAGCAGGAGGAGCAGCAGGAGGAGCAGGAGGAAAAACACAAGGGGAAGGAGGAGGAGAAGCAGATGGGAATGCAAGAGGAGAAGCAGGAGGAGCAGCAGGAGGAAAAAAACAAGGGGAAGGAGGAGGAGAAGCAGGAGGGCGAGGACCAGCAGGTGTGGAAGGAGGAGCAGCAGGAGGAAGAGGAACAGCCGGAAGAGGACAAGGAGCAGCAAGAGGAAGAGGAGCAGCAGGAGGAGGACAAGGAGCAGCAGGAGGAAAAACACAAGGGGTAGCGAAAGGAGGAGGAGAAGCAGGTGGGAATCCAAGAGGAGAAGCAGGAGGACAAGGACGAGGAGCAGCACGTGGGAATGCAAGAGGAAAAGCACGAGGAGCAGCAGGAGGACGAGGAGCAGCAGGTGTGGAAGCAGGAGGAGCAGCAGGAGGACGAGGAGCAGCAGGAGGAAAAACACAAGGGGTAGCGAAAGGAGGAGGAGAAGCAGGAGGACATGCTAGAGGAGCAAGAGGAGTACAAAAATAAGGGGTAGAGAACGGAGGAGAAGCAGCAGGTGGGAATGCAAGAGGAAAAGCAGGAGGAGCAGCAGGCGTGGAAGGAGGAGCAGCAGGAGGAAGAGGAACAGCTGGAAGAGGACAAGGAGCAGCAGGAGGAAGAGGAACAGCTGGAAGAGGACAAGGAGCAGCAGGAGGAAGAGGAGCAGCAGGAGGAGGACAAGGAGCAGCAGAAGGAAAAACACAAGGGGTAGCGAAAGGAGGAGGAGAAGCAGGTGGGAATGCAGGAGGAAAAGCGGGAGGAGCAGCAGGAGGACAAGGAGCAGCAGGTGTCAAAGCAGAAAGAGCAGCAGGAGGAAAAACACAAGGGGTAGCGAAAGGAGGAGGAGAAGCAGATGGGAATGCAAGAGGAGAAGCAGGGGGACGAGGAGCAGCAGGTGGGAATGCAAGAGGAGAAGCACGAGGAGCAGTAGGAGGACGAGGAGCAGCAGGAGGAAAAAAACAAGGGGAAGGAGGAGGAGAAGCAGGAGGAGCAGCAGGAGGGCGAGGAGCAGCAGGTGTGGAAGGAGGAGCAGCAGGAGGAAGAGGAACAGCTGGAAGAGGACAAGGAGCAGCAGGAGGAAAAACACAAGGGGTAGCGAAAGGAGGAGGAGAAGCAGGTGAGAATGCAGGAGGGAAAGCGGGAGGACAAAGAGCAGCAGGTGTGGAAGCAAGAGGAGCAATAGGAGTACAAAAATAAGGGGGAGAGAAAGGAGGAGGGGGAGCAGCAGGTGTGAATGCAAGAGGAAAAGCAGGAGTAGCACAAGGAGCAGGAGGAGCAAGAGGAGGAGGACAAGGAGCAGCAGGTATGGAAGCAGGAGGAGCAGCAGGAAGAGGAACAGCAGGAGGGAAAAAACAAGGGGAAGGAGGAGGAGAAGCAGGTGGGAATGCAAGAGGAAAAGCAGGAGGATAAAGAGCAGCAGGTGTGGAAGCAAGAGGAGCAATAGGAGTACAAAAATAAGGGGTAGAGAAAGGAGGAGGAGCAGCAGGTGGGAATGCAAGAGGAAAAGCAGGAGGAGCAGCAGGAGGATGAGGAGCAGCAGGTGAAGCAGGAGGAGGACAAGGAGCAGCAGGAGGAAAAACACAAGGGGTAGCGAAAGTAGGAGGAGAAGCAGGTGGGAATGCAGGAGGAAAAGCGGGAGGAGCAGCAGGTGGACATGGAGCAGCAGGTGTGGAAGCAGGAGCAGGAGCAAGAGGAGGACAAGGAGCAGCAGGAGGAAAAACACAAGGGGTAGCGAAAGGAGGAGAAGCAGGAGGGAAAGCAAGGAGAAAAGCATCAGGTGCAGCGAAAGGAGGAAGAGCAGGTTGGAAAGCAAGGAGGGCATCAGGTGCAGCAAAAGGAGGAGCATCAGGTTGGAAAGCAAGAAGGAGAGCATCAGGTTGGAAAGCAAGGAGGGCATCAGGTGCAGCAAAAGGAGGAGCATCAGGTTGGAAAGCAAGAAGGAGGGCATCAGGTTGGAAAGCAAGAAGGAGGGCATCAGGTGCAGCAAAAGGAGGAAGAGCAGGTTGGAAAGCAAGAAGGAGAGCATCAGGAGCAGCGAAAGGAGGAGCATCAGGTTGGAAAGCAAGGAGAAGAGCATCAGGAGCAGTGAAAGTAACATAAGGAAAAGGAGCAGCAGGGCCTTGTTCCCCCCAGTAAGAAGGTGGAGGGAACTGCTGCTCGCTATTTCCCTTGCCTGTAGGAGGCTGAGCCTCCTGAAGCCAGTCCCCACCGCCAGTGCCAACCGGGTAGGAGGGAAGCATCTCGGCAGTGCGCTCAGTGGCTGAGGAGGAAAACATGTATTAGAAAGTCCCCACTTCCATGATATCTAAATAATCTCACAGCTGTTGGGGTTCACCCCCTGATGGGGGAGAGAGAGACAGACAGTTCAGTAGCTTTGTACTCGTGGCAATCCCTTGGTTTCACTTTATATTCCTTCTTTAATTTCTATTTCAACCTTGTTAATAAAGTAAGACTTTGAACCGGGTTACCTATGTTGTTAATGTAGCCCAGGGTTCTGCGCCTTAACAATAATAATAAAATAGCGCAAGGCTCCAGTCTGCACAAGACGGCAAACACTTTAATTCTTGACACACACTTCTTGAACATTTACTCCCCTCTTCCTGTTTGTCCCTTGACAATAAAAGCCCCAGACACATACACCCCGAACACTGCCAGTTAGCGAGCCGTTTAAGTATTCAATATAAAAGCTTACATAGTTAGGTAATACTGTAACGGGCATGTCATGTTAACCTGTTGTGTTATGAATGTTTTTATGAATGCCATGTTATAAATGTAATGTTCAGGAGGCCAGTGTAGCTGTGGAGCCTGTCAGTCACGGTAGCTCCCTGTGAGCATGCCAGTGGTTGTCAGAGGAGTGAGGTGGGGTGTTGTTGTGGTGCTATGAGCGTTTTGAGAGTGAGTCTATGACCCGGAGCAGAGGTGAAGCATGTTGAGAGGTTTTCACGGTGTTCACTGTTGTTTTGGCGCAGGCTGCGGCCCACAGTAGCCTGTTCGGTTGTTTCCTTAATAAACACACCTAAAGCAAGCTAACGTCTCGTCGCTTTCCTGCCCCAGGGTCGTTACAATACCATGAGCCGTGTTGTTCATGTCGTCTGCATGAACCAACACTGTGAGAACATGGACCAAGTATCTATGCGGTCTTTTGTAGTCCATCTTTGGAAAATTGTAGTTTCAACGCTGCAGACTTAGTGACGTCACGGACAGAAACGGCACGGCGGCCATCTTTTTTCCACATTTTCGACGGCAAATTTGGAAAATATGAGCCCCGCAAACAAAAATAACTGTATTTCTCTATCACGATGCAAGTGTTGACACATTCCACACGTTTTGTGCTAAAAATATTCCGGTTTGACTGTATAATTATTATTTTACACCGAAAAAACGTCAAGTGACCTAAAACTTTTTTTTTGCCAAGTAAAAGCCCAACATTCCATTTATGACGATCCTTCTATTCAACATTTAACATTAATGTACAGATGTTATACCCCTTTGAGCATGTAAGAAACATAAATAAACACATTTGACATGAAATGGTAATATTTCTTACCTTAAAAAGTTGAGAAGCTACTGTGAAACTCTGGTCAGCAGGTGGTCCTCAGCGAGATTCTCAGTCAGCAGGTGTGTTTTCGGTTTTCTTCAGGTCGGTTCTTCAAACGTTGGTTCTCCAGAAGGTTTTTAGGCGATCAGGTTTTCAAAAGATTTCAGCTTTGCAGCAGAAACAAATTCGCAGGTTGACTCTTGTGAAGTTGAAGTGCGAAGGAACGATTGAGAGAATCCGCATGCTTTATATAGTCTCGGTAGAATTCGCCGTTCTGATTCCATGACGTTGACGTACGCGCGTGCTCGCGTACCTGCGTGAGCTACCGAGGGATGATAGACGATGATCTCCACGTGTCTCTGCAGAAACTCCAGCAGCATCTCATCCAAAAGACATGTCCTAACGATGCATTTGAACAACTTCATTCATGGAACAGTTAATAAGTTGCCACCTACCAGAGTCTAATTAAAGTAACAGTGTATTATAATGCGGACTATTTCCAAGGAATTACTCAAACTGATCCTGATAAGAAATGTTCAACAAAACAGAATGATTTGGATGTTAAAAAATATTCTTTTATACGAGTTTATCACATTAATGACGACTTACAAATGTGTAAGTGCTGAAGGGGTTATAGTCTTGGCTCGTAGCTCCACAATCTTGACTTTGAGGCTACAGCAAATATCTAAATTCTTTTTTTGAGATCCCTCCATCATTCAGAGATTATCACACAATCCTAAATGTTCATTTAGTTAATTTACCTTGGAATGAAGCTTTAATAGTATTGACTTTGCAGTTCACAGACACCATTAACACACATTGCTAAAGGAAATACTCAAACAATATATCAGGAACACAAACAGTTTATATATTTATAAAAAGAACTGTACATCACATTTAGCCATACAATACATCACTAGTTTTACTGCAGCATCAATGACGGCATGTAAAATGTATTAGCTAACATTAAAACTGCAGAACAAATGTGGTGGTGAATCCGGTCTCAGCATCATTCGTAGAGAGCTTCGTTCGCAGGAATCAGTGTTGTTAGGGGGAGTGGGGGTGATGGCCGCACTCGTTGCTGTAGAAAAGACACATTAATATAGACAGTAAATCTAAACACACTTTCTCACATCTTAAATGTGGGAACAGAAAACCTGATCCACACTAAATCTAAATATACCATCACTGAATGTTGTTTCCATGAAAGAAAGAGCGACATTTTCGGCACGTGTCAGTCAGGACAGCGGGAAGCGAACAGCACTCCTTCGGTGTTATGGAAATTAAACTTGTGCGAATGTGAAGTGAAATACTGAAATGTCTTTAAGCCTTTATTAAAACAGATACATGGAATAATTCAATTGAATGAACAGAGCTCTTTCGCCACAAACGGTTAAGAGATCTGAGCCAGAAAAATAGTTCAGAGTTTTAGACACATTCTATAAGATTTGCAAAAATAGAATTGCCACTGGCAGCTCGTGGCACCGACTGACACCTATAAGGAGAGGTACAGGTGGAGATGTTATTCGACTTTTATTTAAAAAAACAAACATAACATTTCGTCATAACCACTTGTCAGTGTCAAGTGAAAAAAAACATGAACACGTTGGCATTCACTAAGTTGATTACCTACGACTTAAAGTAGGCCTAATAATGAGTAAAGACTGAATTCAGCCCTTTATTGTGATGTTGTATTACAGCACTGTTGTGTTCCATGTAGCCTTTATTTATCAGTTTATTTACTGCCTAACTTGTGTCCAGTGATTCAAAGCAATCAGTGAAAGTGTGATTCTTTGGAACGTAAAAGTCTGTTTGAGGAATGACGTCTAGTGTTTGTGGACCAAAATCTTTATAACGCAACATGCTCATGCCGTGTTCACACCAAACGTGGCGCACATTTTCCGCCGGGCGCCGCAATAGACTCATTTGAGGCGCCGCAAATAGCACGTTTGACGCGGGGCGAACAGAGCGAAGGACACGGCGAACAGAGCGCGAGTTGAAATATCCCAACTCTTCCGAAAAAAACGCGCGAGACATAGTTGCGTCAGCCAATCAGCGTCCAACCTGCTTTGGACAGTTACCCAAGTATGAAGATTTAATCTCCTTCCATGTTATATCACTGATAATTTGCTGTCTTGTACTTTTACTAAAAACTATACAAAATGTGGATATATTATCTTTACAATAAATGACATACATTTGTTAAGTTATCTCTGCTGTGAGCTAATTTAGCCTAACAGTTGGAAGAGAGCACTTGGCAATTGTCTGACATCATTTTTTAAACTGCACCAGATGAGGCCCAACCCTTCACTCTGGGGGAGCCGATGGCTGGCAATACGTTAACATCATAAGTGAAAGATATTTCTGAAGGCCCACCTAGCATAAGTGTTATGAGCTGGAAAGAGGAACCCAAATAAGCCTCTCTTCAAGCCGCAGCAGCATCACCTGTTGAAATGGGATCAGAAGTGTTAGTGTGAGCCTCACATTTCATAAACAGATAGTTTTAGGGATCAGTATGGCTTCTAGCAAAGTCAGTGAGTAATGGGCTTTCCAGAAGATGTCAACAAGGCCTCTGTGATTTTACATTACATTTAGCTGACGCTTTTATCCAAAGCGACTTACATTTTTGCTCTCTATACACCGTAGACACAGCAACAGGGAGCAAATAGAGGTTAAGTGTCTTGCTCAAGGGCACAGCGACATGGACTAGCAGAGCCGGGGGCGCGAACCACCAACCCTCTGATTGAAAAGACAGGCATGCTAACCATTTAGCCACAGTCGCCCCAAGGATGTTCTACAGGGTGTCAAAGTCGTCCTTTTCCCACATGAAAAATATTAAGTCCAAACACCGTTCCACCATGACTGATGACCATTTGGTCTGCCTGAGGCTGGCTACCAGCAGCTACTGTCCGGACTCTGCAACCCTGCTCTTTCCATTCAGTGCAAGTCATCAGAGTAAAATGTAATGACCAAAAATGTACAGAATTGCATCGTGTCATAAGGGTTCATACACACACACACACATATATATACATTATTAATGTAGGTAGATCTTTTTGACTTGGTCATTTTATAAGTAGCTCACGAGCCAAAAAAGTGTGGGCACTCCTGCACTACACCAACAGCGTAGCGAGAATCTGTGTAACTGTTAACCGTTTTGTCGGCAGCGAGCTTACAGGCTTCTGTAATGCTGCGTTCACACCAAACACGTTGCAAATTTGACGCGCGAGTAGATTACATGCAAAGCCAATGCACAGACGCGCGAGGTTGCGGAAAAGCAAATTTTCCGCCGGTCGGCACAAATGACGCAGCGCGAATTCGTGAGAGTTGAAATTTTCCAACGCCCGTCATCACCGCCGTCGCTGAATCAAACTGCTGCTGGTCCGCCTGAAGTAGCGCTGGAAGAGGCCGTCATTTAGACGCTGTTGTGGGTCTACGGTTAATGTTATGAACCCAGACACCATGGAGTTTGATGTTCCCACGTGTGTGGAATTTACACAACAAGTGTATAACAGAACTGGTGGTTATTTCTATGGTGGATGGCGGAAACGGAAACTGTTTTTACGGAGATAAGCCACGCCCCCTTTCAGGCACGAGTAACATTCGCAACGCGTTTGGTGTGAACGCAGCTTGAGCAGAAAAGTATGATGCCAACTTACCGCTGCACAGAGTGTCATATGATGAAACTACAGCAAACCCAACCAACTCTCTCCGTCTGGCGAGTGAGATGCCGAACCGTCCACATACAGCTCGAAATCTGCATTCGGAAGGGGGGTGTCTGTAAGATCGGGTCTGGGTGTGCAGACCTGTTCAAGAGAAACACAATTATGCGGCTCCCCCTTGGCAGTCAGTGATATTGACGTTTAAAATGCGTGCTCTGCTACATATCAAATCAAGCGCTTCCTCAACTAACAGTCAGCCAAACACCAGGCAGAACGAGATGGGAGGCGTCACACCCTGCAGCGGCAGCCTCAAAAAAAGTTCCGTCTGCAGTCGACTCCGGTATTAGTAGAAGAGTAGAGAGAGACAAACAACAGAACAGACAAGTGTCGTGTGAAAGGTAAATAAAATGTCAGGAGCCGAAGGCGACAAGCTAGTCCCTCGAAAAGGTTCATAATCTATTGACTCGAAGCTTTTGGGATTTAGGGCAAGCGATGTTAACCGAGAACAAATCATGTGCACAGAGTGCGTTAGAGTTGTGTCTGCGCCGCATAGCAACACAACTAACTTGATCAACCACCTGAAAAATCACCACAAAACACAGTACAATGAATGCATTAAGGCTAAAGCTAACGTATCTCCGCCCATGTCCAACGTCAACCCAGAAAACCATAACAGCGACCCTGCATAGCGCGGCAGCGTATCCATCCACCTCCCAAAGACACACTGACATGTGTCCAATAAATACTGTGAGCAGTGAAGGCTTTAAAAAAAAAAGGTCAAGACACTAGACAAGAGATGCGGGATCCCCTCACGCAATTATTTCTCCAAACAGGCATTACCTGCACTGTATGAAAAACGTCAGGGTGAAATAAAAAGGGCTGCAACGATTAGTTGACGCGTATTTTTTTGACGCATCGTTTGTAATTGAAAAGATTCAGAGCTACCGGTAATTTTCATTCGGCATTGCAATGCACTACATCAGGGGTGCCCAATACGTCGGCAGAGGTAGTGCGGGTAGATCGCATGCCATTTAAAAAAAAAAAAAAAAAAAAAAAAAAAAAAAATTAAATCGACAAAACCCAGCTCCTGGTGTGAAAATGAATGTCAACCACCACGGACGCTGCGCCCGCAATGGTCGGTCGCTTGAATGCATTTATTGTTAAGTGCAGGAAGAACGATGTTTTCCCCGACTTGCTTAATTACCACTGCATAATACACCAACAAGCATTCTGCGCTACAATGCTAAACAGGAAAGAGATCACGGAGGTTGCAACGAAGATCTTCTATTGGAGCGAGAGCTCTTCAAAGACAGCTGTTCACTGATGTGAGACGGCTTCTAGAGCTCTGTCCAGAGGTAAAGGAGTTTCTCATGTAGTCAAACATGCAGAATACAACCAACTCAATGACCATCAGTGGCTGCTAGACTTGGCATTTTTAACCGATCTGTTGAATGAGCTTGACCGTGGTTGATATGATCAGCTCAGTTAATGCAACATCTGTCCTCAAAGCTGCAGCGCCGTGGTTTGTCAGAGTGTCTGTCGAAGTTTATTTATGCGAGTCAGCCTTTTCCCACATGAACATCGTTCCACCAGCAGCTACTACTAATATATATATATATACATATCATCATTAATTTAGGTAGACATCTTTGACTTGGTCATTTTAAAAGTAGCTTTTAAAAAGTGTGGGCCCCCTGCTCCAGAGCAGTCAATATGCTCATGTTTCTGCATTACAATTTAAAACGTGTGTAAATTGTCTGGGGTCTGGAATCCTTTGCAGTTGATGATGGTGGAGTAGAGCGTAACAGAAGTCTCGGCCACTCGATTTGGGGTCCGAGTGATTGACGCAGAAAAGCCCAAATCGTGTGGCCACTCTAGGTTGTCCATCAGGGACACGCTGTGTGACCCCGGATATCCACGTCAACTAGCAAGTGAGCAAGGAGGAGAAAATGAACCTTTAGGATTGCAAATACACTTGAGATTCTTAAGTACAAGATATTCAGTATCTTGGTTTGAACATGACTATTATTCTGTGAAAATGGCAAGATTGCTATGATCCAATCCACTTCAAATCATTTCTCAGAGATACATTACATGAGATATTGTCAATGGTCTCTCTTAAAACATACGATGCAAGTTGTGGTTTGATACTCTAAAGCACCTGGTTGAGGTATTTTTCATAGTGGTAGCCACTATGAATAACTTCTGTGATGATAATAGGTGGATTTCCATACTCATCCTTAATGAAGTTCAATATCCTGCGGAATACAAACGGTGAGACCTGCAGCCGATCAGCAATCGTTCCTGCACGCCTGAGAGGATCGAATCAGTGAAATGGTTTCATTTTACATAAATGAAGGTACAGCGTCAGTGTTTGGTACTTGCTTCACAAATATGTAAGCAGTTTTCCAAAGAGAACTCAACAGGGCTCATATACATTTTGACCAATGGATTTCCATGACCAAACATTTAGTGACATCTGGGTGTGAACATGAAAAAGTGAGAAAATGTAGTATTTATACAAAAAATGAGAATTCAAAAGCATACAGTAAACCTTAAATGACACAAATGAATGAGACAATAGTTTAATTAAAAGAATAAACATTTATATCGATGCCTGTGTGTATGCCTGCTTATATTTTGAGTCTTTCTTTTAAAAGCATATTCATTATTTCAAACTCAGCGTCAATGAACATCATGAACACATGAATATAACACATTTACATGACTTTTCCAAAACGTTTGGGATTTAATTTATTTTCAAGGACTTTTACCAGGTTTTCCATGACCGTAAGAACCCTGTAGTTAAATAAAAAAGCAACCAATATAAAACCAGGTTACTGTTGCATCTTCTCACCTCAGGAGAGAGTCCACATCATCAAACTCAGCATAACCAAAGCCCTTCAGCCTCTCTGGTTGCTGGGCTCTCGAGGCAGACGCACCGCACTGATCTGGTGAAGGTGGGGACAGAACCACATGTGAAAACAGAATGCACTGATCTGGGACCAGCAGTTCACCCATACAAGATCAGGAGACCGCGAGAGCAGTGTGCAAATTCAAAATATGGAAGAAATTGGTCGACTTTGGAATTGAGGAAATGGGAATGTTTGTCATGCATGTTTTCCTTTACCCTACAATTAAAAATACTAGGCTACTTCAGCACTTTGGAATAGTTTGAGTTGCTTGTACTTTACTGGAGTATTTTCATTTTATACATCTATAACGGAAATGTTGTATTTTTAACATCACTACATTTATTTGACAATATTAATTAGGCTACTTTTAAGATTCTAATTCTTAATACAAAATATAAATCAACTAATGAATAATTATTTATTATCAAGTAATACATAATTAAAGTAGTTCAAATTAAATCCACCTTTTAACAGCAGCAACATTAAAGTGATGAAGTGAATGCATCAATAATTACATTGACTTACAGCAAATATATTATTTTAATGGACCTGGTCTGCCTACATATAACTTTTACTTCTTTAATTCAATTGATACTTTTGCCATTTTTCTTAACATAATGCTTTCAACTGAAATTATTTTACACTGTGCTCTTGTAAAAAAAATAAAAATCTTATACACATTGCTTGTATAAACATTAATAATAATGACACCGCAAAAGAGTCACAAAGCATAACAAGCAAGCCGGAGTCACAGGAGCCTCGCTCTTCGCGTCCAGAGTGAACATTAATCGCGCTGCTGAGATACCCGTCAGCTGTCCTTCACATCTCCACCTCATTCAACCAGACTTCATGCTCTTGTTCAAGACAACACAGACTGGACTTTTCTCACCGAGTAAGAACAACTGAACAAGATCAAAAGCACTGATTGCTTTTGTATAAAGTTAATCAATTTCTGTTCTTTAACATACATCTTTAAAAAAAGGTAAGCAACAAACTGAACATGACAAAAAAAGGAGTGGCTTGTCCCTCACAGGGACCCTTACTACTGAATATGACAAAAGAAGGAGGGGCTTGTCCCTCACAGGGACCCTTACTACTGAACATGACAAAAGAAGGAGGGGCTTGTCCCTCACAGGGACCCTTACTACTGAACATGACAAAAGAAGGAGGGGCTTGTCCCTCACAGGGACCCTTACTACTGAACATGACAAAAGAAGGAGTGGCTTGTCCCTCACAGGGACCCTTACTACTGAACATGACAAAAGAAGGAGTGGCTTGTCCCTCACAGGGACCCTTACTACTGAACATGACAAAAGAAGGAGTGGTTTGTCCCTCACAGGGACCCTTACTACTGAACATGACAAAAGAAGGAGGGGCTTGTCCCTCACAGGGACCCTTACTACTGAACATAACAAAAGAAGGAGGGGCTTGTCCCTCACAGGGACCCTTACTACTGAACATGACAAAAGAAGGAGTGGCTTGTCCCTCACAGGGACCCTTACTACTGAACATGACAAAAGAAGAAGTGGCTTGTCCCTCACAGGGACCCTTACTACTGAACATGACAAAAGAAGGAGGGGCTTGTCCCTCACAGGGACCCTTACTACTGAACATGACAAAAGAAGGAGGGGCTTGTCCCTCACAGGGACCCTTACTACTGAACATGACAAAAGAAGGAGGGGCTTGTCCCTCACAGGGACCTTCACTACTGAACATGACAAAAGAAGGAGAGGCTTGTCCCTCACAGGGACCCTTACTACTGAACATGATAAAAGAAGGAGTGGCTTGTCCCTCACAGGGACCCTTACTACTGAACATGACAAAAGAAGGAGTGGCTTGTCCCTCACAGGGACCCTTACTACTGAACATGACAAAAGAAGGAGTGGTTTGTCCCTCACAGGGACCCTTACTACTGAACATGACAAAAGAAGGAGGGGCTTGTCCCTCACAGGGACCCTTACTACTGAACATAACAAAAGAAGGAGGGGCTTGTCCCTCACAGGGACCCTTACTACTGAACATGACAAAAGAAGGAGTGGCTTGTCCCTCACAGGGACCCTTACTACTGAACATGACAAAAGAAGAAGTGGCTTGTCCCTCACAGGGACCCTTACTACTGAACATGACAAAAGAAGGAGGGGCTTGTCCCTCACAGGGACCCTTACTACTGAACATGACAAAAGAAGGAGGGGCTTGTCCCTCACAGGGACCCTTACTACTGAACATGACAAAAGAAGGAGGGGCTTGTCCCTCACAGGGACCCTTACTACTGAACATGACAAAAGAAGGAGTGGCTTGTCCCTCACAGGGACCCTTACTACTGAACATGACAAAAGAAGGAGGGGCTTGTCCCTCACAGGGACCCTTACTACTGAACATGACAAAAGAAGGAGGGGCTTGTCCCTCACAGGGACCCTTACTACTGAACATGACAAAAGAAGGAGGGGCTTGTCCCTCACAGGGACCCTTACTACTGAACATGATAAAAGAAGGAGTGGCTTGTCCCTCACAGGGACCCTTACTACTGAACATGACAAAAGAAGGAGTGGCTTGTCCCTCACAGGGACCCTTACTACTGAACATGACAAAAGAAGAAGTGGCTTGTCCCTCACAGGGACCCTTACTACTGAACATAACAAAAGAAGGAGGGGCTTGTCCCTCACAGGGACCCTTACTACTGAACATGACAAAAGAAGGAGTGGCTTGTCCCTCACAGGGACCCTTACTACTGAACATGACAAAAGAAGAAGTGGCTTGTCCCTCACAGGGACCCTTATTACTGAACATGACAAAAGAAGAAGTGGCTTGTCCCTCACAGGGACCCTTACTACTGAACATGACAAAAGAAGGAGGGGCTTGTCCCTCACAGGGACCCTTACTACTGAACAGACTGTTTATGTTGTTCCCTGATAAAAGACAAATGTTTCTTCTTCAGCATGATATTAAGCCGTTTCACATTAAAATACAATAGTCTATAACATCTAAAAATAAATACAATATTTAATTGAATGAACAGTCATATCACAAAAATAAAATACATCTTTTTTTTCTTACCTAGCATATATTTTTGATTTATATACTGTTGTTAACTTGCTGTTGCTCCAGAGTGCCTGCTATATTGTTCTGATAACATTACTTTAAAATAAAAGCGTGCAATACACTAGTATTTACTTCATTATTGAATTTGGTGCATCATGCGATTAATCAGTTAATTTTTTTCAACTTTGCCCAGCCCTAATATATATATATATATATATATATATATATATATATATATGTGTGTTATTGATATGTATGTATACGTGTGCCAAGCCATGGAAGAAGTCTTTGATGGATTCCTCACTGACGTCATAGGGCAGGTTGCCCAGGAAGGCCGTGTAAGGTGGGCTGCGGGGCAGTCGGGACCGGTCCACGTTGGGCTCACGAGCCGAGCGCGGCGCTGTGGGCAGGATGGACCGGTCGATGGACGGACGCCGGTCCTCCTCTGTGTGCCACGAGGTCCAAACTGGAGGGGAGAGGAGAGAGAACATCTCAAACAAATACGAAACGAAAACTTACTGCCAGCTACTGCCCAACAACAGAGGATTTTATACACCAACTAAAAGAATTCCCTAAATATCATATTCATATTTTGCCACGAGTGAGTGTTACACTATTCAACATATATTACATATGTGGAAAAGAAGAAGTCAACGATGATTTTCCCATGTTTATTTTCTCCTGCAGACGACAATAAAACACACACATTGTCTTCTGGTCGCTCTCTGCACATCCGCTTCCCTCAGCAATGCACAGTATCATTGTCTTAGACTTTAACATGTACATTAAACTTAAATTATAACCATTATTTCAAAAACCATGAATCGTAATATACAAGGGGAAACAGCAACACCAAGTGGACAAAATAAGCAACTGCAAGAGCTAGTGGCAAAAATTATAACATTAAAAAAAGGAAAACACATACCTGGAGGCAAAAATAAAACACATTGGTTTCTGGTCTCTCACTCTTCTGCACATCCGCTTCCTAAACACGAAAAATAACAGAATTACACTGAGAAAATATAACTATGTAATGGCGGCCCGAGGCTCAATCAAAAAGCCACAAAACATTCATGTTCACGGTCTAAATGACACGCAACAGCTGGACACCGTGATCGTATTAGCGACCATAACCGCGTGTAACAGAACCGGTTACATTTTTGGAGAATATAACCAAATAGTGCGACATCATTTTCCACACAATTTACCTTCAGCAATGCATAATATCTAATTGTGAGGAGTAAACGGGACTACGGAAGCCTGGGAGCGCAGAAGAAGACGCGTGAGAGGTCATTACCGCAGAAACAGATTGAGGAAATACCACGAAATAAAAATGACTAATTAAGATCAAATTCACATACTCAACCGGATAGTTAAATGAAAAACAAAAAACATATTGAAAATAAGAAATGGTTAAAAGGTTATAGTGTTCGACTCTTGACAGAACCATCATTTTATATTTTATTGTTGTCGCCAGTAAACAAGTGATATTTTCGTGATGAAGATGGATAACTGATAATCTGTCGCAATCCTAAATGAATGCTGCAGAAAGCTGCTCCGTCACAATGTTTCAAAAGACACGCCAACTGCTGTGTGATTCACTGAAGGCCTTCATCCAACACATGGCAGTTAGCATGTTGAATCTGGACCGATGCGTGCTGCACAGGGTAGAATATCGTTATGATGGTAGAGATGCATGACCGGAGTCTTGAATATAAAACATTAGCGATGTCAGACAGCACAGTGTTTCATCACAAGTTAATCTGAGCGGATCACACTTTCCCACAGCTGACTGCGGCGGTCGAGCTGGGTGGAAACACGTCTGCACGTTTCACTGACCCGCTGTATGAAGAGTGAACGGGTCTCAAGTCGACTTGACACCAGATAGCGACGTATGACTTAAATACCAGACTGACAACAAGAGCGTGTTATCAAGTATGCATTGACGTTAGTAGTATATTGAACAGGCATCTACAGAGTCACCTACTTGTAGTTCAGTCTTGTCCTCGCGGCGTCTCAACACCACCTCACGAGCAGACAGAGGATTTGACAGTAAACTGTTCCGTTTATATTTTTTAAAAAGAGACGCTTAAAAGAATGTGACAGAGAGGCGAAGCGATGGAAATGTTGTTTTCCTAGTTAGTCCAATGGGCCCTGAAGGCCACACCGACACACAGCTGCCTCACGCACGCGGACAAAACCAGTTCATTAAAAACAGTTCATCTTGAACACCTGGGGGGTGTTCCTCGTACCTGGCTAAACAAAGTCAAGCAAATGTCCTCATCTCCATCTTAAATGAGCGAGATGATTGACATCAGGCTGTCTGGGTTTCTTCACGGCTGATCCGCTGAAACGTCTCGTTCATTCTAGCCAGACGTCAGTCATCTGATAAATGCGCCGCTCCTCTTCAGAAGGATAATAATGGAGCACTGACACCTGAGGAACCTCTTTTTATTCAT
>NC_136600.1:147500-210000 GCF_910589615.1 Taurulus bubalis
CCCTCCCTTCAGCCTTCTGGTGCCGAGAGAACCTGGAGACAGACAGAGTGTTCTTAGATTCTTCATCAAACAATAAGTCACAGTACAGATGGTAAAACATCAGAACAGCTTCATGTTGAACTCACCACTGGGTCAGGGTCCTCTGGTTCAGCTCAAACAGCTGGATCTCCGTCTGAGCCGTCAGCCTCATGGCCAGCACTCTCTGGATGTTCATGTAGTCCTCCAGGACCAGGGACCACCGGGTCCTCCAGGACCAGGGACCACCGAGTCCTCCAGGACCAAGGACCAGGGACCACCGAGTCCTCCAGGACCAGGGACCAGGGACCACCGAGTCCTCCAGGACCAGGGACCACCGGGTCCTCCAGGACCAAGGACCAGGGACCACCGAGTCCTCCAGGACCAGGGACCAGGGACCACCGAGTCCTCCAGGACCAGGGACCAGGGACCAGGGACCACCGAGTCCTCCAGGACCAGGGACCACCGAGTCCTCCAGGACCAGGGACCACCGGGTCCTCCAGGACCAGGGACCACCGAGTCCTCCAGGACCAGGGACCAGGGACCACCGAGTCATCCAGGACCAGGGACCAGGGACCACCGGGTCCTCCAGGACCAGGGACCACCGAGTCCTCCAGGACCAGGGACCAGGGACCACCGAGTCCTCCAGGACCAGGGACCACCGGGTCCTCCAGGACCAGGGACCAGGGACCACAGGGTCCTGCACGACCAGGGACCAGGGACCAGGGACCACCGGGTCCTGCAGGACCAGGGACCAGGGACCACCGGGTCCTCGCGACCCCACAGACCCGTGTGGCCGTTGGGTCGAGCTGGCAGTAAACGGCCTCCACCAGGTGACTGCTGCTGGGCCAAGTTGCTGGGCCAAGTTGCTGGGCCAAGTTGCTGGGCCAAGTTGCTGGGCCAAGTTGCTGGGCCCGAGGCAGCTGAAAGAGTCGTGGAGAGAAAAGCGTGGGTTAATATAGGGCAGATATTTAAGAGAGGACACATTCATATTAGGAGAGAGTCTCACCGTTGTAGACCTGAGCTTCATGGTCCATGTTCAGTTATTTATTTATTGTCATTCTCATTCACAGCTGTATGAAGCTGCACCTCTGTCCAGGTTCCCTGATGCTGGACTGCATGAGGTCACCAGACATCTGTCCAGGTTCCCTGATGCTGGACTACATGAGGTCACCAGACATCTGTCCTGGTCCCCTGATGCTGGACTGCATGAGGTCACCAGACATCTGTCCAGGTTCCCTGATGCTGGACTACATGAGGTCACCAGACATCTGTCCTGGTCCCCTGATGCTGGACTTCATGAGGTCACCAGACATCTGTCCTGGTCGCCTGATGCTGGACTGCATGAGGTCACCAGACATCTGTCCTGATCCCCTGATGCTGGACTTCATGAGGTCACCAGACATCTGTCCTGGTCCCCTGATGCTGGACTGCATGAGGTCACCAGACATCTGTCCTGGTCCCCTGATGCTGGACTGCATGAGGTCACCAGACATCTGTCCTGATCCCCTGATGCTGGACTTCATGAGGTCACCAGACATCTGTCCTGATCCCCTGATGCTGGACTTCATGAGGTCACCAGACATCTGTCCTGGTCCCCTGATGATGGACTCCATGAGGTCACCAGACATCTGGTCACTGGGATTCAGTCCCAGGACAAAGGACAGTTGCCCAACTTCAGGAGGGATCACAAGACGCTGAGAGGACGCTGGCGTGTTTGTCGCCGCTTCTCAGTTCCGTAGCAACAACTTCGCCTTTTGTTTAAATCTGTGCCTACAATCACTGCATGTAGGAATAAGTTATCACTATAAGTTGTATTTACACTCCACTGTCTGGTGCTGCTAACTGTCAGAAGATTGTGCACATTTGACTCTGTGTGCTCGCCTTCTCCAGTGATCAGCTGTTAGCTGTTAGCCGCCGGCCAGCTGTTAGCTCCGCCGACCAAGCGGCGCTATCAATTTACTGTGGATTATCCAACGTCACTCTGCTGCTCACATTTGGACTCCTCCATGCCACGACTCCAGGACTATCCACCTCGTGTTCTGGCTACACTGTTTGCTGCTGCTGTTTTGGCTGCATTCCCTGCTGCTGCTGCGGTCCGAGGTTGGGAGCCTCCTCCACGGATTGCGGCTCCAGGATTTAGCTGGCGCTCCAGTGCTGCAAACATGGTGTTCTTCAAATACTCATCAACGCAACTCCTGGACCTCTTCTGTCACTTCATTCCAAACTGCATCGATGACATTAAGTCCCTCGGACTCCTACGTCGCCCCCGTTATGTCCATAGAGCCTCCCGGTGCAAGTTTGTTTACACTGATCATGGTGTTCCCTCAGTGCTGTCTGACGGGCGCTCCAACGCGCAGCTACGACGTCATCACAACAGACCACACGTGTGCACCCTGAATAATCTGAGGTCCCTGGTCTGTGTTGACAGTGTCGTTCCCTCCACACCGCCTGCCCCAGCATTCACTAACAACGGTGCAACATTTATGCTGCAGAATGCTCGCTCAATCAACAATAAAGCTCTACTCATCCATGATATCATCACTGACAGGAAAATTGACTTTCTCTGTCTAACTGAAACTTGGCAAAATCAGCAGGATTTCATGGCACTTAATCAAGCCACTCCCCCTGGATATGTCTACATACAAAAGCCTCGCTCCATGGGTCGTGGCGGCGGGCTGGCTGTTATACATCGAGCTGACATCCTGGTCAAAGACCTCCCAGTACCCAATGTCACCTCGTTTGAGTGTGTCATTTTCTCCCTGGTTGGGTCTACACAGCTCCAGGTTGTCCTCATCTACCGCCCCCCTAAAGCCTCCACCACCTTCATGTCTGAGCTATCTGAGCTTCTCACCTCTGTCTGCTCCATGTCTCCATCTACACTCCTGCTCGGTGACTTTAATATTCATGTGGACTCCACCAGCTGCTCGTTTGCCACCGAATTCCTGTCACTGTTGGACTGTTTCAACTTCACACAGCACGTTAAAAGTCCCACCCACACTAAAGGCCACACGCTAGATCTGGTGTGCTCCACTGGCACAACTCCCTCCCATCTGCAGTGCCTGAACCTCGCGGTTTCAGACCATCTCGCTGTTCTCTGCACTGTTCCTGTCACCCTGCCCAGGCAGCGCACAAAACGTACCATCCAGTACAGGAACATCAAGACAGTGAGTACACCAGCTCTGAACGACCTGATAGCGACCCATCTGGCCTCAGATCCACACGACAGCTCTGCTGATGGGCTGATTGCCCACTACAACGTCACTTTATCCGGCAGCCTTGACTCCCTTGCCCCCCTCAAAACCCGGACTGTCTCCTATACCCGTCCCGCCCCCTGGTTCACCACTGAACTCCGCACCCAGAAGTCCACTGGCCGTCAACTGGAGAGGCGCTACAAAAGATCTGGCCTCACTGTCCACCTTGAGGCTTATAAAGAGCATGTGAGGGCCTACAAAGTCGCTCTCTCCCAGGCCAAAACACTGTACTACTCCACCCTCATTACCAACCAACAAAACCACCCCAGACTGCTGTTCTCCACCATCAACCGGCGGCTCAGCTTTCATTCTTATGCTGACGATACACAACTATATCTCAGCACCAAACCATCCACCCAGCTACCCCCACAGTCACTTGTAAACTGCCTACATGCAATAAAAATCTGGATGTCATCAAACTTCCTAAAACTCAACAGCAACAAAACTGAGCTCATGGTTGTGGCTCCCAAGGCCCTGCTCCGGAAGGTTGGAGATCTCCACCTGGACGTTGACGGCTGTTCCTTCTCCCCATCCTTGGAAGTCCGCAACCTGGGTGTCATCCTGGACCCAACACTATCATTCCAATCTCATATCAGGTCCATTACCAAATCCGCCTTCTTCCACCTCAAAAACATCTCACGTCTACGGCAATCACTCTCTGACTCTGTGGCAGAAACCCTTATCCACGCTTTCGTCACCTCCCGTTTGGACTACTGCAATGGAGTTCTGTCCGGGGTTCCCAGCAAAGCCCTGGACAGGCTCCAGTATGTGCAAAACTCGGCTGCCAGGGTTCTCACCCGCACCAAGCCCTGGCAGCACATCACCCCCACCCTCATCCACCTCTACTGGCTTCCGGTCAAGTCCCGCATCACCTACAAGATCCTCCTCCTCACCTACAAATCCCTCAATGCCCTGGCTCCTCAGTATCTATCTAACCTCCTCCACCCTTACACACAGTCCCGGAACCTTCGATCCTCAGGCACGGGTCAGCTCTCCATCCCTCACACAAAAATGCAAACTTTTGGGGACAGAGCCTTCAGTGTGACAGCCCCCACACTTTGGAACTCTCTCCCCATAGAGCTCCGCAACACACCATCTCTGGACACCTTCAAAAAACACCTCAAAACTCACCTCTTTACCAAAGCCTATGTCCTCTAGCTACTGTTGCATTTGTTATGTTTATTTATGTCTTTGTTAAGCGTCCTTGGGTTTCATGAAAGGCGCTATATAAATCCTAGCTATTATTATTATTATTATTATTATTATTATTATCTGTCCTGGTCCCCTGATGCTGGACTCCATGAGGTCACCACACAGCTGGACATCCTGAGCTTCATGGTCCATGTTTAGTTATTCATTGTCATGTCACCATTTCTATCATAATGTGGAGAGCTTGTATTTAAAATCATAGAAGAAATAATAAAGCTTCAAACAAAGTTCAGATTGTTTTTATTTCAATAAAAGTCTTGCAAACACAAAATAAATAATGAATAGTAAATAAATGAATACAAAGGAGTAAGATATAACTAATATATATATATATATATATATATATATATATATATGTATGATGTAACCCCCCTGTGTCTTTCCCTCATCTCCTCTTCAGTTTTCCACTGACTAACGCGCAGTAAGTCACTCATGAATGTACAATAATAGCATAATATATATAGGAATGTAATATGTAATATATAATATATAATACAGTGTATTGAACAGAGTGCAGCAGCAGCAGAGCAACACGTGAGCAACAGGTTTAAACAGCAGCAACGTTAGCTGCTAACACACAGTCAGAATAAATAGAGTTGTTAGACGTTTTTAGTAAAGTCAAGTTTTAACATGTTAACAACAAAGCTCCTCTGTGTGACTGTCTCAACAAACCTCTATATACTATAATAATATATACTATATAATAATATATACTATATAATAAAGTGCATTGAACAGACAGCAGCGTGTTATCAGCGCTGAGCTACACGTGATCAACAACACGACAATAACACGTGAACAACACGGTTAAACAGCAGCGACGTCAGCTGGTTAACACACAGTCATAATAAATAGTGTCGTTTTAAGTTTCTAGTAAAGTAAAGTAACTTTTTAACATATTTAAAAAGCTCCACCGCGTGACAAAGCTCCAACAGTCAGAGCAGACTGGCTGATTATAAGTAACTCCGGGACTGTCAGCCACTAATAACAGCACTAATATGAGCACTAATATGTCACACAGTCATATGTAACAGCAGTTCATAAGCACGACGTCGATAAAGTGCAATAAAATGTACTCGTATTGTACTCACGTCTCTCGTCTCTGTTTCTCCGGTGACTGATGGAAGTGTGCTGCGTGGAGCGAGGATCCAAGATGGCGGAGACTGAGGGAGACTCGGGACTTTCCGGACAGGTTCGTCAGGTGAGACAAACGAGCCATCTGATTGGACGGCAAAACCTTGGATAGCGTGATTGGCTTTGAAAACTTGACCCGACTTGACCAGAGAAGAAGAGTCCCACAGAGCCTGGAGCGCGAGGATGACGCGCACATTCACGAAGCTTCCTTATTTCTGCTTTTTTAATTTATAAAAATAAAATCATGTTTAACTATATGTATTATTACTACAGTTGAACACAAAAGTCCAACGTTTTACTGCAATTCATGAAAATATATATGAATTTCAGAGAAGACTAGAACATTTTTGCAAGAAATGTAGAAGTTGCTACTGCCGTAAGACATCGCAATATATATATAGAATTCATAAATTCATTTTAATTCATAAAAATATTTCATGATATATATATTTATTTTTACAATGCTATGTATATTTTGACTTGAACACAAAAGTCCAATGTTTTGTAATTTATTAACATATATATGAATTTCAGATGCAGAGAAGATCGATAGCACAAACACTAGAATTGGAACGACACAGAGAAGATGAGCATGGCCCCTCTAGGGAGGCGACAGCTGGAGAACTACATGTTCTTTGCTGCCACATGGTGGTGGTTGTACAACACTGTTAATGTACAAAGCAACAGGAGTCTTTTATTTCAGCCAGAAATGCTTTTATTCACTCTCTCTCTCACACACACACACCTTTACAAATCAAATGAATTAAAATTACCTTTGTCCTCATAGGTCTTTGCAGCATATTCCTGTGAGAACGGAAACGTTTCCTCCGCCTTTCCTTTTTGTGGCAGCCGATCAGATCAGAGAAGTGTTGACGACCACCTCTCTCACACCTCGGATGCAGCGACAGCATCGGGCCAAGAGCGCCCCCTTTGTGCTGAAACAAGCGGGTCAGGGGACCGGTGGACCTGCTGCAGCGAGCTTGAAGCTAAAAGCCTGGTGTTCGACAGGGTTGCCCCCCCGCCTTGTTCATTCTTGCAATCGAGCCCTTTGCATGTGTTTTAAGGCAGGCCAAAAACATCAGAGGACTCCCAATCCCAGGGGCAGCAGGTAAAGAGGCAACACTAAGTCTGCATATGGACGACCTAACCCTCCTTCTCCCAGACACTAGACCAGTAAGAGACACCTTGTTGAGTTGTGACAATGTTACTGCAGCATCTGGCACACACATGAATGAAGCAACATGTGACATTCTCTACCTAAACTGGAGAGAGCCAGTGGAACACCTAGGCCTCATACAAAAACAAGATACAATCAAAATCTTAGGAGTGCAAATAGGCAAGGAAATGGAAAACATTAATTGGGAGTCCAAATTACCCAAAATGAGGGGAAAGCTCCTCCATTGGCAGGACAGAGATCTTACAATGGCTGGAAAGTCCTGGTCATGAAAGCAGAAATCCTTGCCTCTTTGACATACCTAGCAACAACCTTTCCAATCCCACACAGATTCATGATGACACTTAGAAAAATAGTTTTCAATTCATATGGAGAGGGAAACACGAGAAACTAAAACAGGAAATAATGTACAGGCCTTTAGAGAAGGGGGGTAACGGTGTGCCAGACATCGAAAGCAAGCTAAAGGCGATGTTTGTAACCCCGATTATAAAAGTGTGTCTGAAGTCTGATGTAGCCCCACTGTGGGCTCATTTTGCTATGTTTTGGGTGGGCCGTGGTGGGCTTAGACCATGGGGGAAAGGCCATCACAAACCATCCCTTATGCGCAAACCTGGCCAAAATGTACGATACAGTGTTTTCATGCATAAAACAAGGTGTAACCCAATTACCATACGACAAATCACAAGAACAGGAGTAGCACAGGTTCTGCCACCTACCAATTTAAGGTTGGCTCCTGTGAGTAAATTAACGGAAAAGGACACAACAATAGTATGGGCCAATGTGAATAACCCAATCCTGACAAATAACCACAAAGACTTGGCAAGTTGTAAACCAGTGTTTGCCCACAAGAGTATCCTTGAGAGGAGAAGATGCACCCGCAGTGCCAAATGCCCCCGGCCTTGTTGGGTCAGGTCCAGCTGTGAGAGGTGGTCACCAGTGTCGCCATGGCTGCAAGCTCTGTACAGAAAGCCTGTTAGTTATGAGGACATAGCTTATGGCAGCTTACAGAGACATCAACCAGCTGAGGTAATTACATGGTGGGCTACCATTAACTGTGTAAAGGAGAGTCTATGGAAAGCAGCAAGTGTATGGGTTATGAAAAAATACTGCATCCCACATGGAATTGTTGCAAAATCTATGTTGAACATCTTTACTGACTATACGTTAAAAGACGGGTCAACAACAGAAAAGAAAAGAAAAATGTCGCAGTGGAGAGTTCCCCAACCCCATTATACTTGAAATGTATTTTCTTGAATGAGCCTTGGAATGTTTCACATGTACTGGACTCAAACTTCTACAAATTGAAAATTGAGTTAAAAGCCTGAGACTTTTATAACAGACTTGTATTTATCTATACATGTATTTTTTGTTTGAGATAATAGTTGTGTTTATTTAAACTGCAGCCAAAGAGATCCCACAGTTTGTCCTATAAAAACCTTTTGAGTCATCAAGGTGTTGAGACTCTAACATTAACTTGTGTTCCCAGGCTTCAGACACTCACCAGGGATGAACCTGTTGAGGTGGAGGTGAAGCGACTCCATATCCGCAGCGACCCGGTTCCTGGAGTCCTTCATGGCGGCCGGCTGGTTCTTGGGCCGGCCCAAATGAACTCCCTCCTGCTGACGGGAGAAGTCCTCGGCCTCATCAGAGGCTTTCAGCAACAGGTCATTGGACGCGGTCCTCTCAAAGATGGGCATGTAATCCATCTGTTCACAGAGAAGAGACAGGAGGAGGACACGATAAGCCCTGTGGCAACACAGCAGAAATACATGCCAACACAGCAGTAATACATCATCATGCAGCATTCTGCTGGGGTCATAACCAGTGGCGGCTGGTGATTTTTTTTGGGGGGGGAGGGGAGGTGGAGGGGGGGCAGTTGGGGCGGCGCGGTTTAAATAGCACTCCACAATGAGAAGAAAAGAGGTTTTGAGTAGAATATTCTAAAAAACAAAGCTTTAGTGCTCAACACTGTCCAATAACAACTATCAACAAACTGTAACTTTGGGCATGAGAGGTTCAGAACAGGTTTAAGAAACATTGGGTTGGGTTTCAGAGGTTTACAGAATAAAAGAGGTGCCCACACCCTCACATGAAAGAGGTTTAGAGCAGAATAGAGTCAGAAAGAGAGACATCACATTGGTTGTTTGACAGAGTAGGCCCCACTACTTGTAAAGACATTTAAACTGGGGCCCTGCAGTAAGGAGGCACTGGTGAGGTGGTCTTTGAAGGCAACGCGTTCCCTGGTGTGTCCAAGTATGGTGTCACCAACCTACAGATAAATATATAGAGAGACAGATAAGATGTGGGGAAATATCTACTACAAACAGGCTTCATACTACAGACAAAAGCCAACAATCAGAGTTGACAAAAAACTATGTTTTGTGTGTCTTGATGGCTGATCAACAGACTAAAGGCCAGGAGCACCTTGATGCTCTAGCCTGGAGCTATGACACACACACACACACACACACACACACACACACACACACACACACACACACACACACACACACACACACAAACTTGTTGGGGGTTAAATTGGTATTTTAGATAAAGTTATAGTCTGATGTGATATCCACCCAAAGCTAACAATGTCCAGCATGTGTCCTGCTGTGGGAAAGATGAAACATTAAACTCTAACACAGGCATCTGCTGATGTTGACACTCACCTCTGCAGCGATCCTTCAAGCTCATCTTCCTTCACAGCCCGGCGCTTCCTCGCTGCTCAGAGCCACTGCTTTGCTCCACACTTAGCATCCAGCTAACCAGCTCCGGTTAGCGTATAGCTTGAGGAGAAGCTCCCGCGGTCAGTGCTTTGCTGCTGAAGTTTTAAATCCGGACGTTCGGGTCCCAACTCTTTCAGCCTCTTCTTGTCAACACCTGACCGTCGGTTGAAAGGTGTTTCGCGTAGAGATGCCACAGAGTGTTCAGTCGCCATGCTAACATAATCAAAGCCTCTGCTAGTGTTGCTCGTAGCTACGTGGGAGCTGTATGGGCTGTGAGGGAATGATAAAGGTCTCTGATTCACGAATAGTCCAACCACGTTGCAATAAGAAACGATGTCATTGAAGATTCTCCTTCATCCGCCAATGAGAAGCTGTCCTCGCCGTAACGCCCCTGAAACGTTTGCTCGCTTCCATAGACTCACATTGTCCGGCGCCCCGAGAGGGGAGGGGCTTTCCTCAGTGACGATGAACGCGATACATTATATTTGGTCACATTTAACTTGAGTGGTTGTTGACTTGGCTTACGGTCTCCCACACACATTTAGCGCGTCAACACGGTATATTTCTTATTGAAATTATTTGGTATATAATGTTTTTTGACAGTATATATTATTTATTTATTTTCTTCTTTTGTTTTTCCATCACAAAACGTTAAGAGGGGCGGCGCCCTAGCGCCCTCTATTGACGCACCGCCACTGGTCATAACCATAATAATCACAACGTATAATTATAACACACTGTTTTGTATCTGAAGCTCCTGGTTTTATTCTGATAACACTCTGTTAACTTTCCTGTAAAGCATTTAATTAATGCACATATTACTCTGTTATTTTACTACGTGAGACATGTAATTAATGCACATATTACTCTGTTATTTTACTACGTGAGACATGTAATTAATGCACATATTACTCTGTTATTTTACTGCCTGAGACATGTAATTAATGCACATATTACTCTGTTATTTTACTGCGTGAGACATGTAAATAATGCACATATTACTCTGTTATTTTACTGCGTGAGACATGTAATTAATGCACATATTACTCTGTTATTTTACTGCGTGAGACATGTAAATAATGCACATATTACTCTGTTATTTTACTGCGTGAGACATGTAATTAATGCACATATTACTCTGTTATTTTACTGCGTGAGACATGTAATTAATGCACATATTACTCTGTTATTTTACTGCGTGAGACATGTAAATAATGCACATATTACTCTGTTATTTTACTGCGTGAGACATGTAAATAATGCACATATTACTCTGTTATTTTACTGCGTGAGACATGTAATTAATGCACATATTACTCTGTTATTTTACTGCGTGAGACATGTAATTAATGCACATATTACTCTGTTATTTTACTGCGTGAGGGATTTAACTGATGGAGACAGTAAAGTGTAAAGTATTCTCCGGTGAATGTGGAGCGGCGTTACGTTCATACAGTGTGAAAGTGTCTCCTTACCGTTCGAGTTGTTAATCAGATACATATTTGAAAAGACGGTAGACTGTGAAACGACGGAATAGTTCTCTCCAGTAAAGTGCAGTAGAAGGTCCGTTACTTCATGCAGGTGTTGTGTCTCTTGTGAAAACTCCTCGCTGCGCCGCGCTGGCTCCTCCCCCTGCTCTCCCGCAGCAGCCAATCAAAGGCGGCTCGCAAGAGTAGAACGTCGAATCAAAGCAGGAACAGCTCAGTTACTAAGTAGAACTTGCCAATCCTGGGAGGGGGCGGGCTTTGCGAGGTGGAAGGAGGTAGAACTCTAAGTAGGACTCAGGTAACTCAGGTAGACCCGAAGACCTTCTCCCGAGAGCAGGGGTGGGCAATTATTTTTCCCAGAGGGCCAAATGAGCAACTGAAAATATTTTGGAGGGCCGGGCCAAAATGCCGAACTCAATTATGCGTAGTATACGTTTTATTTCTATATAAAAAGCAGTAAATGGCATTGTTTTGACTGCGGGTAAGAGTGTATGTTATAATTTGGCAATTAAAAGGTGTGGTTGGCTTTCAAAAATATCATTTATTCAAATAGAATTTCCTCAATGATAAACAAAATGTGAAACATTTGACTCATTTTCAGTCACATTAATAACAAAGGGCATTTTGAGTTCCATATACTATTGAAACAATGATTTTCTTAGCTTTCTAAAGACATCACATCATCTTTGTAGCCAAAATGAACAAGACATGTCACTGAACTGTGTAACTGTAAAGAAAAGTGTCCTAGTTTTGTAGCCTTTTTGACTTTACATGCCTATATTAAACATTAAAACGTTTTCAGAACTATGCAAAAAAAAAAAGAAAAGACAAAGGTCAAGTGTCCCATTTCACTTGTTATATTTCCACATTTTAGTGTTCTTCAGTTCTTTTTTTTCATTCAGTGTGAGAAATCCAGTCTCTGTTCAGCTTTAACAAGTCCATCAAACAGGTTCTCAATCACACGCATGTCACGTGCACAGTGAGAATAAATGGGCTTCAAAATAAAAGCAATGCAGTTTTAGTCTACCCATAAGATATTTAGAAAATATGTTTTATTTTGTAATTACTATGTAATCTTTCGCGGGCCGGTCAGAATCATCCCGCGGGCCGTACAATGCCCAGGTCTGTTATATGAGGTCACCAGACAGCTGACCTTTGTCCTCATCCTCATCCCCCTTGTGTGATTAAAAATGCTTTTAATCACACAAGGGTTAAAAAATGCAAAATACTTTTAATCACACAAATCTTGACAAATATTATGACTTAAAATGACCTTTGTCCCCCCCCCTCATAGGTATTTGCAGCACGTTCCTGTGAGAACGGAAAAGTTTCATTCACCTTCTCTTCTTGTGGCAGCCAATCAGATAAGAGAAGTGTTAACGACCTCCTATCTGTCGCACCTCGGGGATCCGACGCCGGCTATCAGGCCAAGAGCGCCCCCTTTGTGCTGAAACGAGCCAGCCAGGTGACTGCTGGACCTGCTGCAGTGAGCTTGAAGCTAAAAAGTTAAAAGCCAGAGACTTAATTCAGAATTCACTTAAGAGAATTCACTTACAAATGACCATCTGCTCCTCAACAGTCCTATATTGGAGTAGATATAATTAAAGTTAGTTGTTTACCTTTCATCCTGGCTCTGCTGCCGGTCCATCCTGCTGTGTGACTGACGAGAAGGTTGAGAGGCCAAACCTCCTCACTTCACACCTAACCACACACACACACACACACACACACACACACACACACACACACACACACACACACACACACACACACACACACCCACTTTACCTCTCCCCCTTCCTCCCTCCTCCCTCCTCCCTCCTCTTCTCCTGCAGCCAGTCATCGACACTTTTGCCATCTGAGGTACTCTAGCAAAAGTGGTACATCGATTTCAACTTGGCGCTGTAGAAGCGGCTGTGGCCAAATTCCTTTGTTTTGGGCTGCTTGCAGAGGCTGCAGGTGCAAGGCTTCTTCATTTTGAAGTCCTTTCCCTGTCTCTCTGCCTCCTGCCGCCTCTTGTCCAGCTGCTTCCGCTGCCACAGCGTTGTCTTTGGCAGCCCAAGAGGTGGAGGAGGCCCGCTGGCCTCCACTGCGGGGAGTTGTGGAGCGGCAGCGGCCTCAGGCCTGTGGCCTGTGGCCAGCAGCTGCTGGTAGGTCCGGGGTCTAGGAGTCGCCTGGAAGCGGCTGGTCCAGGGGGAGGTCTTGTGGCCTCTCCCTTGGTGGAGCCATGGGCTCTGGTGCCACCAGAGGAGCGCTGGTGGATGGCACAGCCGCCTGTAGGGCATGACCCTCCTGGATCCCCTTCCTCCAGTTGTACCTAGAGTTCATACAGGTCTAAAACCTTGAAGACGTAACTGTTGTACAGTAATGAGCTTCTTAGTTTAGTGTGATACTCACCACTGGGTGAGCGTCCTCTGATTTATCTCAAAGAGCTGCAGCTTCTCTCTGACGGTCGGGTTGCCCAGCACGCTGTCTCTGATGGCTGTGTAGCTCCTGAGGATCAGAGACCAGCGGCTGATCCGAGCTCCTGCCAGAGAGACGCTGTGTGGATGGAGGCGACACAGCAGGATGCAGACGTCCTCCACCAGCCTGCTGGCGTCGGGCCTCGTGGAGGGGCCGCTGCCCTGACTGTGGAGACATCTGCAGGAGACGTCCTGGAGGTCGGCTGGCGGTCGGGCGGGCTGTGGGGTGTCCGACAGGAGGTCTGTTTCAGGAAACAGGAAACCCTCGAAGCCCACTTCCACCTGATCCTCTAAATCCTTGGTCTGCTGCTCCTCCGTCTCCTCTTCCGGGACGTCGGGGGCCTCCGGCAGCGGCTGCAGCACCCGGCCGGTCAGGGAGAACAGGTGGTGGACCCCGATCAACTCCCCTGTGGCAGCACAGAAGAAGAAAACCAAGTTAAGAACACAGTCAAAGGTACTGGCACCTCCCGGAGCTTCTCCCTCAGCAGGTACCTGTGTACTCCCGAGTCCGGGTGTCGCTGTGAACCAGCCTCCTCCCGTACAGGCTCTGGGCCAGCTGGTTCACAGAGTGCAGGTCTTGGCTGCTGTAGCTGCGCTGCTGCTGGTTGTCCCTCCTCCACCGAGGCACGACCGCGGTCCTCGTTCCACCTCGTCAGGCCCTCCAGCAGGTACAGCTGGAAGTGCATGGCGTTAGCACTGGTGCCTAGAACGTGACAGAAGAGTGAGGTGAGAAGAGACTCTAATATTAACTTGTGTTCCCAGGCTTCAGACACTCACCAGGGATGAACCTGTTGAGGTGGAGGTGGAACGACTCCAAGGACGTGGAGCCTCGGGAGCAGCGGTACACAGGCAAGCTGACTCCTCCCCGGGTCAGCCGGCCCGTCCTGGTGTACAGCTGCAGCCCCGCTGGGTCCTGGATGCAGTGCAGGTGGGGACGCTGGGTGCTCCAGATGCCCTCCGCCCCGTCCTGGTGTACAGCTGCAGCCCCGCTGGGTCCTGGATGCAGTGCAGGTGGGGACGCTGGGTGCTCCAGATGCCCTCCGCCCTCCGCCCTCCGCCCTCCGCCCTCCCCTGGTCCAGCAGCAGGATGCCCATGGTGTCCGTGGCCGACTCCAAGTGGTCCAGGGCCTCCTCGATGAGACGCTCGGTCTCCTGTGCCCCACGTGTGCGGCGGCGGCGGCAGTGCCGAGCAATCTCCTTGGCGGAGACCCGGCTCCAGGTGCTCTCTGCCTCCCTGGCGCTCTTCAGCAGGGCCACGTCCTCCGGGGTCCACTCTGGGAACAGAGCAGCTGCTGCTGAACCCCCAGTGATGGAGCAGCATTCCCTGTCCACATACAGGACCACAGGTGGCTCCTCCCCAGCCAGCTGGTACCGCCTGACCAGCCCAGAGGTCATCTGCTGCAGGCCGGAGCCCTCGGCCGCAGTGAGGACCGACATGAGCACCTGGCCGTGCTCGTTGGTCACCCACTGGGCCGTCCCTGCAGCGTGGCCAGCCAGCTTCCTGGTGATCTATCCTGAGGGGGAATCGGGTCACTCTCATTCTAAAAGATATCAGAGCTACCGTACTAAAATAAACAACCGCCGTGCACATTCTGAATGACTTGAGTTCAAATGTCTGAACACTCTACCTTCATTCGTCGAGTCCATTTTTAAGATGGAGCCAAAGACGGAGGTCACCTTGGCCCTCATCTCCCCCAGACGGCTGAAGCTGTCGCTGGCAAAGGCGGAGAGGATCCACCGCCTGGTGGGGACCGGATCCATCTCTGGGAGGGCTGGAGGAGGAGGAACAGTCACGCCCGGGACCATGAACCTCCTGTAGAGGGACATGAACCGCATGCACCTCTTCATCCAGGCGGCCGTGTGCTGCTCCACCAGGTAGGAGCGCAGGCGGCTGGAACTGTTGCCCAGCGTCCGGCTGCTCATCTGGGTCATGACCATCTTGTCACATGACAGCCTGCAGAGGCAGAAAGACAAAATAGGTTGAGTTGTAAGCTTTTATGAAACCACAGACTAAACTAAAAGATAAACTCTCTCTGCTCCTCAGGGAGAAGATCAAGATTTGTGCTGTGACAGCTGAACTTTGACAGCTGAACTCTGTCAGCTGAACTGAAGGAACCCTGACCCTTGAACAAAGGCAGCACGCAGTGAATGAAGTGTGAGGCCTTTGTTGTGAGCTTTGAGAGATGTGAAGAGCTGACATGTGAAGAGCTGATGGGGCTATCAGGGTCCTCACTCCACCCTTCCCCTACTCACCCCCCTCCTCACTTCCCCTCCTCCAGAGTTCAAAGTCCCCTTATTAAGGTCAAAGCCTTTGATAAGATAAGATTTTTAAATTCTTTATTTGTCCCGCAGTGGGGAAATTGCCGGATTACAGCAGCAAGAGAAATAAAAAAGTAATATGAATACACAGTAAAACCGTAATAAAACAGTAAAGAATCTACAATAGCAGTATTAGATATACAGATATAATAAAACATGTATTTATTATTATATTATAGTTAGTTACTAAGTAGAACTTGCCAATCCTGGGAGGGGGCGGGCTTTTGAGAGGGGGAAGGAGGTAGAACTCTAAGTAGAACTCAGGTAGACCCGAAGACCTTCTCCCTAGAGGCGCAAGGATGACACGCAAATTTGTGAAGCGTTCCTTATTTCTGCTTTTTTAATGAAAAAAAAAAAATATTCTAAAATAAATTCTATTTAAAAAAAAAAATCTATTTAAAAAAAAAAAAAATGTTTTAAATGTTTTAATAATTACAAGTTATATATATTTTATAATGTAATTGTTTTTCCCAAATACACTACATGCATTATCATTATTTTTCCCTATTAGCTTATTTTCTCATTGCAGTCTGCTCCTGGCCAGCCAGCTGCTGGTGTGCAGCTTGGCACCAGCCATCACCTCTGTTTCTCTCTCTGGTCCAGAAGCCGGTTAATCTACATGGTGAAGCAGGCTAGCTGGGCTCTAACACTCCGGTACAGCAGGTGGCGCTATGCACCTAGTCCAGTTGGTTGTGATCCGCAATTAATCCGGCGCCAACAGCTGATCCACTGCTGGCCCAGGTAGAAAACCCACGGGCCGCCACTGATATTTTGACTTATCATTTTCAACTACAAGTATTATTACTACAGTTGAACACAAAAGTCCAACATTTTACTGTAATTTATTAAAATACATATGAATTTCAGATAAAATCGATATAGTAAAAGTAGAACGATACAGAGAAGATTAGCATGTCCCCTCTAGAAAAAGTCCAACGTTTTACTCTAATAAAAAAAAAAAAAAAAGAGTTTTAGATACAGAGAAGATCGATAGCACATATAGTAAAATTAGAACGACAGAGATAGATTAGCATGTCCTCTCTAGGAAAGGTCCAATGTTTTACTCTATAAAAATATATATTTTTTAGATACATAGAAGATCGATAGCACATATAGTAAAATTAGAACGACACAGAGAAGATTAGCATGGCCCCTCTAGGATGACACGCAAATTCGTGAAGCGTTCCTTGTTTCTGCTTTTTGATTTGAATTGATGATTATTTTTATGTTTTTTTTTTCTCAATACTATGTATATTTCTCGCGCAGATGCTTTTCTTTGTGCCTCCTGTTAAATGCAATAAATACACATGAAACAGGATTGTGGGGTAATCACCTGAAGGAACAGCAGCTGCTTCCATCATCTCCGTTTTGTCCTCTGAGGAGAAATCTGTAACACAGAGAACCATCAGGACTGAGTTCATCTGAACCACGAGAGACCCACAGAGCAGCTGGTCTCCTGGATGAAGACCACGTACCTCTGAGAACCCTACTCTGTTTGGACCTCCTCTGTGAGGCCCTGGGGGCAGAGGAGGTGGCTGTCCAGGTTGGTGGAGCAGAAGTCGCGGAGGCTGCCTTCTTCTTCTTCTGGTCCCTCTCCAGCACGTCCCTCTTCAGGTGGTCCGTGCTGGAGCCCTTTGCATTGATGCGGGCTCTCCTGAGCCACATGCTGTAGCCGTGGAGAGGGACGAAGCCTCGTTGGATGACAACAGCGAACGCTTCTCAGTGACGTTTGGATCACGACTCGCTCTGTGACTCACCTCTGCACTTCAGCATCTGCAGACTCGTAGAACTCCCGGTAGAGAGTGCAACGTGGTCTCCGAATGCCACTCGCCTGCTGTCCTGCACTCCCTCGGAGGAGGAGTCGTCAGTCGCCATCCTCTGCCTTGCCGCCGCGATCAGGTCGGGGAACAGCCAGGCGTGCCGCCACAGAGCGTCCTTGTTCTGCATCAAGGCGCTGGTGCTGTCGTCCCCGACTTACGCTGCTGGATATGAGCCGCGATCATCAGCAGGTAGCCCATGTCATTGCTGGCTGGCTGGTTGAAGGTCTGCCCTCTGTACAGCCCAAACTGGATCTCATGGCAGCTCTGGACCAGCTTGGTGTCGCTGCAGTCCCCTCCACCGGCAGCGACCCGGCTCATGGAGTCCTTCATGACGGCCGGCTGGTTCTTGGGCCGGCCCAAATGAACTGAAGTCCTCGGCCTCATCAGAGGCTTTCAGCAACAGGTCATTGGACGCGGTCCTCTCAAAGATGGGCATGTAATCCATCTGTTCACAGAGAAGAGACAGGAGGAGGACACGATAAGCCCTGTGGCAACACAGCAGAAATACATGCCAACACAGCAGTAATACATCATCATGCAGCATTCTGCTGGGGTCATAACCATAATAATCACAACGTATAATTATAACATAAACACACTGTTTTGTACCTGAAGCTCCTGGTTTTATTCTGATAACACTCTGTTAACTTTCCTGTAAAGCATTTAAATAATGCACATATTACTGTTTGAAGGATTTAAATAATGTACATATTACTGTTTGAAGGATTTAAATAATGTACATATTACTCTTTTATTTTACTGCGCGAGACGTGTAATTAATGCACATGTTACTCGGTTATTCTAACAGAAAGCTAACACAAGAGATGCTAACAGAAAGCTAACACAAGAGATGCTAACAGAAAGCTTATTACTCTGTTATTTTACTGCGTGAGACATGTAAATAATGCACATATTACTCTGTTATTTTACTGCGTGAGACATGTAAATAATGCACATATTACTCTGTTATTTTACTGCGTGAGACATGTAAATAATGCACATATTACTCTGTTATTTTACTGCGTGAGACATGTAAATAATGCACATATTACTCTGTTATTTTACTGCGTGAGACATGTAAATAATGCACATATTACTCTGTTATTTTACTGCGTGAGGGATTTAACTGATGGAGACAGTAAAGTGTAAAGTATTCTCCGGTGAATGTGGAGCGGCGTTACGTTCATACAGTGTGAAAGTGTCTCCTTACCGTTCGAGTTGTTAATCAGATACATATTTGAAAAGACGGTAGACTGTGAAACGACGGAATAGTTCTCTCCAGTAAAGTGCAGTAGAAGGTCCGTTACTTCATGCAGGTGTTGTGTCTCTTGTTAAAACTCCTCGCTGCGCCGCGCTGGCTCCTCCCCCTGCTCTCCCGCAGCAGCCAATCAAAGGCGGCTTGCAAGAGTAGAACGTCGAATCAAAGCAGGAACAGCTCAGTTACTAAGTAGAACTTGCCAATCCTGGGAGGGGGCGGGCTTTGCGAGGTGGAAGGAGGTAGAACTCTAAGTAGGACTCAGGTAACTCAGGTAGACCCGAAGACCTTCTCCCTAGAGGCGCGAGGATGACACGCAAATTCGTGAAGCGTTCCTTATTTCTGCTTTTTTAATGAAAAAAATAATAATAATAAAAATATATATATATATATATATATATATATATATATATATATATATATATATATATATATATATATATGAAAAAAATTGGATTAAAAAAAATAATGTTTTAATAATAAAGTTATATCTATTTTATAATGTAATTGTTTTTTTTAGAAAAAAAAGTGTCCCGGGAGTTCCTGGGACACTGCACACTACACGGCGCTGCCCACTACAAGGTGCTGCCCACTACACGGCGCTGCCCACTACACGGCGCTGCCCACTACACGGCGCTGCCCACTACACGGCGCTGCCCACTACAAGGTGCTGCCCACTACACGGCGCTGCCCACTACACGGCGCTGCCCACTACACGGCGCTGCCCACTACAAGGCGCGTTCATACAGACTGTCATGTGTGGACAGCAGACGCTCACATTTCTTTGCACTATTACAGCATGGAGGTCACACGCCGTGGACCGACCTGCAGAGCTGTTTTAACCGTATAAGCACCAAGTCACATATGGTTTACCATTTTGTATTTCCCCATATTAGCAACTGTAAAGTCACAAAACGCGCCGCGCGCGCCCCCGTGAACAGCGCACCCTCCGCCTCTCCAGCGCCATCTGCGTTCTCAGATGCAGAACCCCTATCTGCATCTCCAGCAGAACCTCCAGCAGAACCTCCAGCAGAACCTCCAGCCAGCACCACCCGTGGCTGGAATCATCGGGCTCTGTTCGTCCCTTTGACAAGAAGGAAAGGCGCGGCCACTGTTCCATGACGCAGCGCTCGCCTCGCGATGTTGTGTCCAAATAACCACCAAACAACCAGTCACATTTAGTGCTAACGAAACAAGCCAACAACATTAAAACACTGCAGTGCTGCGCGCGCACACACACACACACACACACACACACACACACACACACACACACACACACACACGCACACACACACGCACACACACACACGCACACACACACGCACACACACACGCACACCTCCAGCTGTCTGACCAGCAGCAACAAAAGCGCTGTTTATGATTAAATACTAATAATATAATATAATAATAATAGATTTTTGTTTAAGTAACACAGCCAGCATGTAACTCACCACATGTCCGTGATCCTCTGCGCGAAAGGCGTCATCAGTAAATCCAGCAGCAAGGTAGCTTCTAGGTTCTAGGTAGCAGCTAGAAGTTTCTAGTAGCTTTGTGCCCCTTTGACCAATCACAGCGCACGTTAATGGTCACGCTGGCCCGCTGACCAATCATACATCTCCGCCACCTCGCAGGCCCTCACGTCAAAGGATCCGCCCAGTTTGTCAAACTAAAGATCTGATTGGTTGAAGACTACGGCGTAGTGTAACGTCCGCAGGAACGACTCGCAGACAGACTTTGGTTGCGTTAGCTTGCAGGTTTATTGCAGAGTGTTCACAGAGTTGGCAACAGGCTCTTCGCTAACAGTAGCTCCGGCTAACAGCTAACAAGCTCAACTAGCAGCCCCACTCTAGCATAACATCAACAACACAACGTCACTTCCTCCGACGAGCAGCGAGAAATCCTTTACAAAAACTGACCGCATGCGAAGAGCAACTTTTCCTCAAGTCTGCCAGTGGATCCTAACAGCGTGGAGCAGTGTCAAAGAATCCACCACCACCAACCCAGTGGATCCTAACAGCGTGGAGCAGTGTCAAAGAATCCACCACCACCAACGGGTTCCGAAAGGCTGGACTGCTGCGTGAGGAGGAGGACAGCAGGCGGATTATCCTCTGGAGGAAAGAGACTGAGAGCAACGAAGCAATGCTGAGGCTGTTTCATTCCGACCCTGAAGAAGAGGACTTCAATGAAGAAGAGGACTTCAATGAAGAAGAGGACTTCACTGAAGAAGAGGACTTCACTGAAGAAGAAGAGGACTTCACTGAAGAAGAGGACTTCACTGAAGAAGAGGACTTCAATGAAGAAGAGGACTTCACTGAAGAAGAGGACTTCACTGAAGAAGAGGACTTCACTGAAGAAGAGGACTTCACTGAAGAAGAAGAGGACTTCACTGAAGAAGAGGACTTCACTGAAGAAGAGGACTTCACTGAAGAAGAAGAGGACTTCACTGAAGAAGAGGACTTCACTGAAGAAGAGGACTTCACTGAAGAAGAGGACTTCAATGAAGAAGAGGACTTCACTGAAGAAGAGGACTTCACTGAAGAAGAGGACTTCACTGAAGAAGAAGAGGACTTCACTGAAGAAGAAGAGGACTTCACTGAAGAAGAAGAGGACTTCACTGAAGAAGAGGACTTCACTGAAGAAGAGGACTTCACTGAAGAAGAAGAGGACTTCACTGAAGAAGAGGACTTCACTGAAGAAGAAGAGGACTTCACTGAAGAAGAAGAGGACTTCAATGAAGAAGAGGACTTCACTGAAGAAGAGGACTTCACTGAAGAACAGGACTTCAATGAAGAAGAGGACTTCACTGAAGAAGAAGACTTCAATGATGAAGAAGAGGACTTCACTGAAGAAGAGGACTTCACTGAAGAAGAAGAGGACTTCACTGAAGAAGAGGACTTCAATGAAGAAGAGGACTTCACTGAAGAAGAGGACTTCACTGAAGAAGAGGACTTCAATGAAGAAGAAGAGGACTTCAATGAAGAAGAGGACTTCACTGAAGAAGAGGACTTCAATGAAGAAGAGGACTTCACTGAAGAAGAGGACTTCACTGAAGAAGAGGACTTCAATGAAGAAGAAGAGGACTTCACTGAAGAAGAAGAGGACTTCACTGAAGAAGAAGAGGACTTCACTGAAGAAGAAGAGGACTTCAATGAAGAAGAGGACTTCACTGAAGAAGAGGACTTCACTGGCTTTAGTGCACAGGAGGACGATGGCGATAGTGATCAATTACTTTTTCTGGTAGGTTCCTATATTTTCGCCGAGAAAATGTGTGACGAAGTAATTACAAACCTTCAGGCTGTTCAATTCCGATACTGAAGAAGACAACTTTAGTACTGTTGTGAAAAAAGCATTTGCCGTATGTATGTACTAGTTGTGGATGTTACCGGCATTCATTTAATTAAACGTTTTTAAAAATCGTTCCTGTAACATCTTGCTGTGTTCATATCTCACGTTTCAACGGGGCCACCTGCGGCTTATTTATGTACAATTTCTTTTTTCTTTTAAAAATGAGCAGGTGCGGCTTATATATAGGTGCGGCCTATAGTCCGGAAATTATGGTATGTTTTTTTGTAAAACGTGACTTTTATTTCTCAATATAAGAAGGACTAGAAGGACTCGTGTCTTTGTTGTTGTTCAGAGGATTCTGGAGGGAAAAAATCACGAGACTGTCTGGGTTTTTCAAACATTTCTGTGTAATTGATAAAAAATGCTTCTTTAATCTAATTGTAAAATATGGGAGGCACAAACTATTGATTTCTAATAATTGTGCAGGGGCAGAAGCACCGCTGTTTTAACCTTGATTTGTATCCAACACTTTTTCTAGACCCTGAATGCAACGGTCAATGGCATATCTCTGGCTTCAGAGACAATTTCTAAGGAGGCTTTATTTAATTCAGGAGGTTTCATGGACGTAAGCGGATGCAGAGTCTCAGGTAGGAACATCAGGTTGACTGGGACTCTTCAGGGATCCTCTAAAAACATGTGATATCTGAACATTGCTGTTATTTCCATCTCCTGAAGTTGATATCAAACTAAATTCATGAACCTCCATCACCTCCCAGGTGGTGAGTTTTTCGCATACAATTTAAGGAGGTTACAGACTGACACCTGCTCCTCTACGGTCTGTAGCAAGCCTGCAGTCCTCACTTCAGGCAGTACATGTGGACCCTCGGACGTTTGCCTCGGCAACAATACGTAAATATGTCCTCTTTTATATTTGAAACACATCTTTAATAAATGTTAGGCTGACTGATTTTAAACGAAGTTGCCCCAAAGCGACTTGTAACCTCTGAATACTTTACGGGTGAGATGAAGGTCAAAGCAGCAGAGATATCCTGGCTTTCCCCAGATTCTACATTTCCCACAATGCAACCCAATCAACATTAGTACACATATATATGTATTATATTAGAGTTATTAGAGTTGTTCTGATAGACAAGGGTTTAAATTCCTCAAATGAACTGGAGGACTCCAAAGACTCAAAGAGGTTCTATCCAATGAAGATGGAGCATCTTCTTTGGATAGAACCTCTTTGAGTCTTTGGAGTCCTCCAGACATGAGCAGACAGTAAACATGGTCTCTTTCCGTCTCCATCAGGTGTTCCACCCTCGTGTGCACTGTGACCGGCTCCTCCGTCATCGATTTCCACGGAAGACTCGTCTCCATCCAGGATCGCTGTGGATACGCTCTGATGACGCCTCAACAAAGATATGAATTTGGGATCTTTGCGCGTTTCCTGGAGCGAACTGATGTGCCTCATTTGGACCACTTGAGAATAAGTCAGTCCAATAAGACCTTTACAAGGTGGAACAGTTATGGTGAACAGCCAGATCCTCTACAAGAACGCCATCGTGACGAGGAACGCCTCCGAGGGCGGCGTCATCACCCGACACGACCAAGTCCAGATCGACTTCTCCTGCCTCTACACCAAGCCCGACATCAGGAGTGTGTCCTTCAGCATCAGAGACAGGTGTGTGTGTGTGGAGGAGGCGGAGCTTCACCTGCTTGTTCATGTGCAGCTTTTGTAGTTTGACACTGTGTGTGTGTGTGTGTGTGTGTGTGTGTGTGTGTGTGTGTGTGTGTGTGTGTGTGTGTGTGTGTGTGTGTGTGTCTGCAGCTCTGTGGTAAAGCAGATCGTATCTGGGGTTTGGAACTACACTCTGATGATGAACGCCTACAGCGACGCCGGCCGCAGGAACCTCATCAACCAGAGCACGTCGGTCCAGCTAGACCAGAAGGTCTGGGTGGAGCTTAAGACCGAGGGGCTGGACGGGGACATGGTCTCCATGGTGACCGACTCCTGCTGGGCCACCAGCCAGCCGCTATCTAACGGCAGTGTGCGATACGACCTCATCAAGAACAAGTGAGGAAGAACTCTTCGTCAGCTGCTGTAAGAATCGTCTGCAGAGGAACTCATCATCTTGTTTCCTGTTTCTGAGCAGATGCTCAAACAAAGCTGACGACACGGTGAAGATGGAGGGAAACGGAGAGGGAACCTCCAACTTCTTCTCTTTCAACATGTTCCAGTTCTCCGGGCAACAATCTGAAATCTACCTTCACTGCAAACTAGAGCTGTGCCCCAATTAGGGCTCCGTACCCTGTGCTCCGGTATTTATTCCTTTCTTTGTTGCAATTAATAATATTTCAACCAGTTAATTAATTCTAAATCAACTGGTTCCTGTACTATAATGTTCACGTGGCCTTCTCTCCGTCCTCTCCGTGTTTCAGGACTGCACCAGTAAGAGGAAGCGCAGATCTTCTGGATCTGAAGCTGATGGAAACCCAGCACTCATCACTATGGCCTGGAGCCACTAGGAGAAGACCGCCCCCTTTTGACCAATGACCTGGAGATGAAAGAATGGATTTAATGGGTTTCTAATTAATTATATTATTATTATTATTAATAATAATAATAATGCATTTCATTTTTATCGCACTCTTCCTTCAAAAGAATCTCAGAGTGCCACACATATAGTAAAAACAAATAAAACCGATTAAAACATAGGTAAAGCAACCCATAAAAATAAAAAATACGAATGTAATAGCTGACAATAAATTAACTCAAGGTAAAAAATGCCTTCCTGAATAAAAAGGTTTTTAGGCCAGTCTGAAAGGAGTTCAGTGTCTGAGTTGCCCTCATGTGGTCAGGAGACCGATCCACAAGCGTTGGGGACCAGGTCTGGTGGTCCATGGTGGAGCCTGGTGTTGGGGACCAGGTCTGGTGGTCCATGGTGGAGCCTGGTGTTGGGGACCAGGTCTGGTGCTCCATGGTGGAGCCTGGTGTTGGGGACCGGGTCTGGTGGTCCATGGTATGGAGCTTGGTGTTGGGGACCTGACGGTCTATGGTGGAGCCTGGTGTTGGGGACCAGGTCTGGTGGTCCATGGTGGAGCTTGGTGTTGGGGACCAGGTCTGGTGGTCCATGGTGGAGCCTGGTGTTGGGGACCCGGTCTGGTGGTCCATGGTGGAGCCTGGTGTTGCATGGTGGAGCTTGGTGTTGGGGACCAGGTCTGGTGGTCCATGGTGGAGCCTGGTGTTGGGGACCAGGTCTGGTGGTCCATGGTGGAGCTTGGCGTTGGGGACCAGGTCTGGTGGTCCATGGTGGAGCCTGGTGTTGGGGACCCGGTCTGGTGGTCCATGGTGGAGCCTGGTGTTGCATGGTGGAGCTTGGTGTTGGGGACCAGGTCTGGTGGTCCATGGTGGAGCCTGGTGTTGGGGACCAGGTCTGGTGGTCCATGGTGGAGCTTGGCGTTGGGGACCAGGTCTGGTGGTCCATGGTGGAGCTTGGCGTTGGGGACCAGGTCTGGTGGTCCATGGTGGAGCTTGGTGTTGGGGACCAGGTCTGGTGGTCCATGGTGGAGCTTGGTGTTGGGGACCAGGTCTGGTGGTCCATGGTGGAGCCTGGTGTTGGGGACCCGGTCTGGTGGTCCATGGTGGAGCCTGGTGTTGCATGGTGGAGCCTGGTGTTGGGGACCAGGTCTGGTGGTCCATGGTGGAGCCTGGTGTTGGGGACCAGGTCTGGTGGTCCATGGTGGAGCTTGGCGTTGGGGACCAGGTCTGGTGGTCCATGGTGGAGCTTGGTGTTGGGGACCAGGTCTGGTGGTCCATGGTGGAGCTTGGTGTTGGGGATCAGGTCTGGTGGTCCATGGTGGAGCTTGGTGTTGGGGACCAGGTCTGGTGGTCCATGGTGGAGCCTGGTGTTGGGGACCCGGTCTGGTGGTCTATGGTGGAGCTTGGTGTTGGGGACCCAGTCTGGTGGTCCATGGTGGAGCTTGGTGTTGGGGACCCGGTCTGGTGGTCCATGGTGGAGCTTGGTGTTGGGGACCAGGTCTGGTGGTCCATGGTGGAGCTTGGTGTTGGGGACCAGGTCTGGTGGTCCATGGTGGAGCCTGGTGTTGGGGACCCGGTCTGGTGGTCCATGGTGGAGCCTGGTGTTGCATGGTGGAGCTTGGTGTTGGGGACCAGGTCTGGTGGTCCATGGTGGAGCCTGGTGTTGGGGACCAGGTCTGGTGGTCCATGGTGGAGCTTGGCGTTGGGGACCAGGTCTGGTGGTCCATGGTGGAGCCTGGTGTTGGGGACCCGGTCTGGTGGTCCATGGTGGAGCCTGGTGTTGCATGGTGGAGCTTGGTGTTGGGGACCAGGTCTGGTGGTCCATGGTGGAGCCTGGTGTTGGGGACCAGGTCTGGTGGTCCATGGTGGAGCTTGGCGTTGGGGACCAGGTCTGGTGGTCCATGGTGGAGCTTGGCGTTGGGGACCAGGTCTGGTGGTCCATGGTGGAGCTTGGTGTTGGGGACCAGGTCTGGTGGTCCATGGTGGAGCTTGGTGTTGGGGACCAGGTCTGGTGGTCCATGGTGGAGCCTGGTGTTGGGGACCCGGTCTGGTGGTCCATGGTGGAGCCTGGTGTTGGGGACCAGGTCTGGTGGAGCCTGGTGTTGGGGACCAGGTCTGGTGGTCCATGGTGGAGCCTGGTGTTGGGGACCAGGTCTGGTGGTCCATGGTGGAGCTTGGCGTTGGGGACCAGGTCTGGTGGTCCATGGTGGAGCCTGGTGTTGGGGACCCGGTCTGGTGGTCCATGGTGGAGCCTGGTGTTGCATGGTGGAGCTTGGTGTTGGGGACCAGGTCTGGTGGTCCATGGTGGAGCTTGGTGTTGTGGACCCGGTCTGGTGGTCCATGGTGGAGCTTGGTGTTGGGGACCCGGTCTGGTGGTCCATGGTGGAGCTTGGTGTTGGGGACCCGGTCTGGTGGTCCATGGTGGAGCTTGGTGTTGGGGACCCGGTCTGGTGGTCCATGGTGGAGCTTGGTGTTGGGGACCCTGAGGAGCGAGCGGCCTGTGGATCTGAGGGTGCGGGTGGAGGTTAGGGGAGTGATACCTTCTTGCAGGTAGGGGGGTGCATGTCCATTGATGCATTTATAGGTGAGTACTAGGACTTTGTAGTTAATCCGGAATGAAACAGGGAGCCAGTGCAGTGAGTGGAGAATGGGTGATATGTGGTCATATTTCCGGACTCCCCTCAGGACCCTGGCAGCACTGTTTTGGATATTCTGTAGTTTCTGGATGTTCTTGTCAGTGATCCCAGTGCAGAGTGAGTTGCAGTAGTCCAGTCTTGAGGAGATAAAGGCGTGGACGAGCTTCTCTGCGTCTAACAGGGTTAAAGTGGGCGGAGTTTGGAGATGTTTTTCTTCCTGGAGATCCAACTCATCCATGATTCAAAAATGTTAAAGTGACGTGTGACCTGGTCTTCGAAAAAAAGAAAAAACAGTGGACACTCGTTTACATGAAAAATACATGTTCAACCTATTTTTTAGGTACATTGGAAAACTCTAGATATAAATTGCATTAGTCTACCACAACATGTATTTTGAAACTATGTGATGTAGATAATAGAGATAAGACACCTCTGCTGTTCAGGCTCATATTGACCCGCTCACTCAAAGTCAAGCCAAATGACTCATACGCATTTGTATTGAGAGTCAACTTTATTTATGTGTTATAGTTATAGGGTAATTTCTAGAACTACTTCCTGCATTGAGTTTGGAACGAGCAGCTCAAAAGCTGACTTGATGTCTGTGACACGAGTCCCTGGTGGTCCTGGTGGGTCCTGGTGGGTCCTGGTGGGAACTGGTGGTCCTGGTGGTCTTGTTGGGTCCTGGTGGGCCTGATGGGTCCTGGTGGGCCTGCTGGTCCTGATGGGTCCTGGTGGGCCTGCTGGTCCTGGTGGGCCTGCTGGTCCTGGTGGGCCTAGTGGTCCTGGTGGGCCTGCTGGTCCTGGTGGGCCTAGTGGTCCTGGTGGTCCTGGTGGGCCTAGTGGTCCTGGTGGTCCTGATGGGCCTGGTGGTCCTGGTGGTCCTTGTGGGCCTGGTGGTCCTTGTGGTCCTGATGGGTCCTGATGGGTCCTTGTGGTCCTGATGGGTCCTGGTGGTCCTGATGGGTCCTGGTGGGCCTGGTGGGCCTGGTGGTCCTGATGGGTCCTGGGGGTCCTAGTGGTCCTGATGGGCCTGGTGGTCCTTGTGGGCCTTGTGGTCCTTGTGGTCCTGATGGGTCCTGATGAGTCCTGATGGGCCTGGTGGGTCCTGGTGGTCCTGATGGGCCTGGTGGTCCTTGTGGTCCTGATGGGTCCTGATGGGTCCTGATGGGCCTGGTGGGTCCTTGTGGTTCTGATGGGCCTGGTGGTCCTTGTGGTCCTGATGGGCCTGGTGGTCCTGATGGGCCTGGTGGTCCTTGTGGTCCTGATGAGTCCTGGTGGGCCTGGTGGGCCTAGTGGGCCTGGTGAGTCTGGCACCGGCTTTACAATGTGTTCGCAGACAGTCTCGGCTGGCGTGTATTGGTGGAGGATGACCGTTGTATTTCACAATGTTTTGACAGGAATGTCTCGCTTGGAGGAACAGGTACGTCACGTTCCTCATCTGATGGTTCACAGTAAATTCCCCAGTGTTAAATGTGCATTGTCAAAGTGTATGAACTCTTCCAGAGTTATTACAACAACGTCAAGAGTAATTACTGCCAATGTCTTGCCCAGTGTTGGTGTGAATAATCAGAGTTAAACTGTTCAGTGTAAACATGCTGTGTCAGAGCTACCAACTGTCACGGTTTCGCCGTGTGACACACGCGTTTGCATGTTTTCACACGCACTCACGCCACACAACCAATTTCTCACGGCAAAATTTTTTTTTCTGATTTTGGGCCGAGGCGCGTTCGTTCCTTTTCTAACTCCCCGACGATAGATGGCGCTAAGGAGCGCAACTGTAAACCTATTCGCTGCATAGACATCCTATTTACCCCAAAGAGTCCCGAAGTTAGCAACAGAAGAAGATTTCAAAACAGATCGAACAGACACAACCGCGGGAGAAACAAAAAAAGAAAGAAAAAGAAAGGAGGAGCAGAGACTAATGCAGACCTGGGCATCTTACGGCCCGCGGCTCTCCCAGTCTGGCCCGCGTGAGGTCAATCAAAAATGAAAAATAAATAAATAAATAAGGTGAATGCAATACAAACGGCACTGCTTTTACTTTGAAGGCGATTTATTTATGCGCGTGCGTGCTTACGCAGCCTCACTACGGGCAGTGTTGCCGACTTGGAGACTGAAGTGAAAGCGTATTGTTCTGCAGTTTCTGTCGCGAGACCCCGCCTCCCAAGCAGCCTCGCGCTGCAGTCTCCGCCTCCAGATTGAACATTAATCACGCAAAGCCGCCGCGGATCTGACCTGCGGTCTGATCCGCTATGCAGAGCACTTTAAGTCAGGATCACTTCTGGATTTCTATTCTTCTCTCAAAGAGGAGAACGTTCCTCATGAGGAAAGATGCTCAGAAGATGTTGGTTCTCTTTGGATCTACCTACATGAGAACAAACATTCTAGTGATGAAGTTCAGAATCAGAATCAGAAACCGTTTATTGCCAGGAATGTTTGCACAGACGAGGAATTTAGTTGGGCGGAAGGTGCATACATTAGACATTAGACATTAGACGAGACAAACAACAATCAACGACAGCAACAGTGCAAAAAGTCTAAATAAGATAAGGAAAGTGCTCAGACAACAGATAACATTCATGTAAGTGTATGTTAAAGTGACGTGTGTGTTTAAGTTAAAGTTAAGTGTATGTATTAAGTGTATTAAAGTTAAGTGTATGTGGCATGTTAAAGTGACGTGTGCGTTTAAGTTAAAGTTAAAGTTAAGTGTATGTGGCATGAGTGTTTAAATATGAATTGTGCAGTGGAGTGACCGGTAGGAGGAGAGAAAGGAATAAAAATAAATGGTCCGAGAATAGTCCTGTGATAGTCAGTCAGTGGGGGACCCGGCTCTATTGATGAGCCCGACTGCCAACGGGAAGAAACTGTTAGTGTGGCGTGAGGTCTTAGTCCTGATGGACCTCAACCTCCTGCCAGAGGGAAGGGACACAAACAGGTTGTTCAACAGATCAGATCCTCTCTCTGATACCTGTCAGCTGTCCTTCATCTCCACCTCATTCAACCAGACTTCATGCTCTTGTTCAAGCAACACAGACTGGACTAAGGAAGAACAACTGAACTGGAAAACATCAAAAGCGCTTATTGCTTTTGTTTAAAGTTAATAAATTGCTGGTCTTTAACATACATATTTAAGGTACAGTTTACATTTTTTAAACTTATTTTCATAGCCTTATTGTAACATGTATTCTTACCAGTAGCAGCTCAAAACCATATAATTTACAGTTTTTTAATAAAGTAATAACATTCATATTGAGTTAATTGAATTAAGTTCAGACTAGTGGTTCGGCCCTCCACAACGGTCCAAATTTCTCATGTGGCCCCTTGGGAAAATGAATTGCCCACCCCTGGACTAAGGTATGTTCATGACATGTGGTTCCCAAGCGCTCTTTGGTGACGTGGTTGATTACGTTACTGTCATCTGTCCATCATCGTATAAAGACCGCCCTGACAATTTGATTGGTCTGAACAATTTTTGATTTTGGATCATTTCTCCCCAACAGAGCAGTGCCAGACCGAACTTCCAGACCTCAAATGTTGTGGGCGGGGCTAAGTTCGGCTGGTACCAGGCTACATCTTTAGCATACCACCCAAAAATCCACTAGAATGCATGAAATAACATCTACTTAAACCAAAATGTCCTGGGGGTGGACCATCAGCTATGTCTTTGCTTCACAGAATGTAACCAATGTTGTCCATCTCCAGTAGGCCGCCCCTATCAACGACTTTGGGCCCCACAAACCACCAGAATGCAGGGTACAACATGGGTACAACATGGGTACAACATAGGTACAACATGGGTACAACATGGGTACAACATGGGGACAACATGGGTACAACATGGGTACAACGCCAAATTAATTCAAATTTCCTGATATTTGAGCCACCAACGTGTGTGCCTGCGTGCGCGGCTAAATTTTGGTCACCCCCGACAAAATCTCAATCCAAGGTTTTTTGAAAAGTTGGCAGCTCTGACAATGTGGGCAAGAGAGCTCAGTGTGGAGGATTGACAGTGTTGTATTGTTTTAATGTGCATAGAGGACAGTAGAATAACAAACACTGTAAATGTTCTTTTGAGTGCATGGGCACTGCATGGGATTAACTTTAAAGCTAATTAGTTTCATACGAATCAGTTAGGGTTAGGGGGTTAGGTTGAGGAACAAAATCACATAGATCTCCTCGCGTCGCCCAGCGGCTTCGCAGTTGAATGGAGACCTAAGGCAATGCACGGGCCTCCCCACGCCATGTCCCTGTCCACCAGTCCCCCCCTCACTCTTTACTTCCTTGATTCCTTCTGAGTTTAAAACTCAGGAACATCCCCCCCCACACTGTCAACCAGAACTTACAACATAAAATAATAGAGCAAAATAAAAAGATCTACCGTTGACAGCCTTGGCCCCCTATTTTATTAGCATATGTTGCAGAACAGACAGTTTTCGTGGCCATGTGACAAATATAGACTACAGGATTAAACATCAAATCACTAGCTATGTTTAGATTTTGTCATCACTCAGGGTTGAAAGGCCCTAGAATAAATCGCCCCGGACCCTGGAATCAGCCCCATGGAAAGTAAGGTAAGTCTAGCTCCGATCCGAATAATTCTGTTGGTGGGTCACAGGGGGAGATAAGAGTCAGGTTAGGGTAAGGGTTGGGGCCCCTACTACTAAAAAGCAGCAGGGGTCCCTATGCATTCTCCTTCCTGCCTTTCACTCTCCCCCCTTCAGCGCTCGTTCAGTCCCCCTGTTATTCCAGTGCTCAACGAGCAATCCAAAGCCTTTCTATTTTTCTCCTTACTTTGATCGACCATCTGAGGTCATGTTGAATGATGGAGACTCTCATCTTCTCCCAGCCGTGTCGGACAAGATGGCTAACTACAGGTGTGTGTAGATTGTGTGGTCTGTACTGCTGTGTTCAGTCTCGTGACCTTGGATGGAGAAATTGTCATGTGTCTGGGAGCTGTTCTTACCCGTGTGATTGACTGCATTTCATTCAGCAGAATGTCGAGTTCTTCTGGTGTCGATCCCTCAAAGGAGTCCTCATTGTGTGACCTCTCTCGGTCGCCTCGTACAGGAGTGAGGTCAGTGTTTGACCTGGCTTTACTCGTGGATCTGGAGGAACGGGGTAGAAGAGAGGGAGGGGGGCCGAGGAGAGTTCTGTGTTCTTCTCGTGCTTGGCTCCTTGTAGGCTTTGCCATGTCCTTTTCAACCTCCTCCTCCAACTCAGACAGGTCTGGTACTGTGTCTCCATACAGTGATGATGCTGAGGAAGTGTGCTCCTGGTCCTCCTTTTCCTCTTCTGTCTCTTTGATTCCTGAGAGAAGGTTCTCCGTTGCGGTGGTCCGTGTCCCCTGTGTTGCTCCTCCTCCAGGTGTTGTTGTTCCTGCTGCCCTCGGTTTTCTGCTGACCTGTGAGGGAGGAGCAGGAGAAGATGCCGGTGGAGGGGGGAGGTAATCTCACCGTGACTGTGGGAGAAACAGGTAGAGTGTCATTGTTTATGCTGACTGGTGTGGAGGTAACGGGGGGAAGTGAAACTTGTGGGGCCGTCTGGTCCGCCGCTGTCCTTGTTCTCATGATGGACATGTAGGTCCCATCATCTTCCTCCAGGTCCTCCAGGCCCTTTGTGACAGTTTCTTCCACTCTGTCAAGAGTCGTCTGTTCTAATCTCGAACCCAGAGCATTTTTTGCCCAATTTTTTTCCATTCAGTGCTTTCTAAAAAAAATAGGACCATAATTTCTCTTTTAATGGCCTTCTCATAGTGGTCTCTCAAATAGATGATTGTGTTGTCAGACCAGTCCTTAGCATTATCTGCTATTAGCTTTAGGATGAATGGGTTGGGAAGCGCTGGTTTTATTAAGTCTGTGAGGTATTTAACCATTCTACTCATTGTGACAGGTGGTCTCTTATCATCACTCACGTTTTTTAGATGATGGACCGCTCTGATGATCCTGTTCAGGATTTGACCTGAAGAGTCGGTCTTTGACTGTCTTGTAACCCCTTCATCTCTCCTCCTCCGTCCGGGAGAGTGAGATGCTGATGGAGGCTCTGTGTCCCGTTGCTGTGTCCCGTTCGCGGCTGGTGCGCACGTATCGCGGGCGCGCTCCGCCCGGTCCCGGCGAGGAGCGTAAAAAGAGTCTCTGCTCCTGTCTTGATTGAGTCTTCTTAACGTTCTGCCGTCCCGCGGGCGTCCTTTTCTGTACATTCTAGTGTACACTGTACCCCCTATTTATAGTTTGGTACACGTTCGGTACGAGTGCCATATGTTTCTGGAAACCTACGATTCTTGTGATTCCAGCTGTGTACCCCGTTTCAAGATCAGACAACAACAAACAAACAAACGATAGCAAAATCCAGGCAACTCACCGATGACGCCTCATATTGATCCATAAATCCATAACATTCCAACAAAAACGGCGTTGTTACGTCGTAAAGGTTCAATAAAAATAAATCCCATAAAAGATTTAGTCCAAAACACGTGATTACATCCATAAATATCCACCAACTGGTGTTGCATCATTTCATATCAGCTGGAAGATATGAAAGAAAAACGAAGAAAAAAGCACCTTTGCACAGGGCACAGCTACGAACTCGGCACCAACATGTCCGGCGAAATCTAACGTTTCCAATGAGACCACTTGAACCAATAGGAGCTTCATGTCCTGACTGACAGGCTACATTACCCAACCAGAAGCTACGTTGAAGTTCAGGCTCAGCCTCTATTTTCTTACGTGGCTCAAGCCTGTCACGTCGTACAGCTCAGATAACAGGCGTTTCGTACAGCCAATGAAATTGCCTAAACAACAAGTACCAGGAAGAGGGGGGGCAAATAATTCCAACAGCCTTCAATTTGATGAGAAGAGACAGCTGCTGTAGAGCTTCAGTCTGTCATTGAATCAGCATAAAAATGCATTTATACTTCATTTTCTCTGTGTCAGCAATACTGGTAGTATATATGAATAGTACCTCTATAGGTTTGCAAGACTATACACCTTTTTAATAGGTATATGGTATATATATCAGGAATATTTTCAGTCTCAAAATGGAAAAACGCCTAGACATTTCATTAGAAAAACATGTGTAAAATATTCATTTTCTGTGATATTGTTATCAACTTTTTACTTAGACTAGAAAAGGCTTCAGGCTATGGTCCCATTGTGTTTTCCAGTCCATAAGTCCCATTTATAGTCATCTACAGGCATCTATTTACAAAGAAATGTTCATGTGGAAATAAAAACCTTATACTTTAGTGTGTTCAAACTCATATAACTCAGTGTCAGCAGCACTTAAAGTGATTCTGACTATTGAGGGAAAAAAGCTTCAGATTGTTACCTTTCAAAAGAGACCAAGACCATGCATTTACTCCAAATAGTTCAAGTACAGCTTGCAATTTACTTTGGGTATACCTTGATAGGTGTTTTTCGTCAAATTTTACAGGAATGTTAAGAGGTTAAAGTTTCTCGGCGGGTTCCTGTAGTTGTGTCTTACATCCCGATCATCTCTCTGGCGGTCCCTATGTGTGGAGGCATCTCCGTTATTATGGAGTTAAATCCAGGTCTTATGTATTGTTCATTTGAAAATAAGATTTGAACCTGAAAAATCAAGTTTTGAAAAAATAATATATTTTTTCAGTTTTCAGTACCAGATTTTATATTTTTAACTTTCACTCTTTAATTTTACAGTTTCAAATCTCTTTTTTTCGGATTCAAATCTTTTTTTCAGATTCAGATCGTTTTTTTCCAGGTTCAGACTTTTGGCCTGGATCTGGCGTGGGGGCGTGGGTTCAACTGAAGGGGCGTGGTCTCTTGAGTGACAGCTTAACAAAGAAGGCCGAGAACGGCGAGAACCGTGTTGCCTTCAGGTACCGTGGGTACCGTGAGCATTATGACTCACTATCTTTATACAGCATATTCACAGGGTTGGCAGTAAACTACATTGACAGTGACAAGTTATGTTTAGAAGCTGTTTTAGACCATGCTTGGCATGAATCGCAGTATAAGGGCAATAATCTTGGCCAGGTTGTGCCGTTCAAAAACCCCGCTACAATATTTGACGTTTCGCACTTCCATGCCCCCTGAACACAGCGTGATGCGATGGCTCTGCTCCACCCGGACCATGCTGGCACCAGTGATCATGGAAGACATTTAACGGTTGTTTTGTATAGATGATAGAAACATTATAATGATGGTTGTGACATAGGGACATTTTAAAAAGCATTAACTAGATTTATTGAAGTGGGGCTTTTGCCAAAGTGGGAAATTAAGCATAAAGCTACTAGGATTAGCTAACGCTAGCTTAATGCTATTATCACGTTTTCGGGGATAGCTCCTTACACTGACCTGCTCCAGTCCTTTAATGTGTGTTGTCTTTCTTAACATCTGTGTTTGCCAGGATGTCGACTTCATGGTCACTAGTTTGTGTAATCAGAATCAGAACCATTTATTTGCCAGGTGTGTTTTACACTTATGAAGAATGAGTCTTGGAAGGTGGTGCATACATTAGAACAACAACAATCAACACGGTGCAATAGAAACATATTACATTTACAATAGAATATCAAATCAAGTGCACAGAGCAACAGATAGCAGTAGTGTAAACAAGTGTCCTGTAGGTGTATGTTAAAGTGTGTTTAAATATAAAGTATTGTCAAAATATAAATAACAAACAAAGGTGTTTCCGTTGCACTCAGGGTTGACAAGTAGATGGTAAATGAATCATAATTATGTCTACTCATTGAAACAGTATCGGTCATATTCACTGTGCTTATATTAGTTATAAAACATGAATTAATTCTTTTTTGTGACTCTTCTCTCCCTGCAGCCTCTGCTTTGCCGTCTGTAGAGACCTGAGCCGGTTCCCCAGCAGCTCCTGTGTCTGATGCCAGAAGCAGCTCATCCGTCACAGCCTGGTGTGTATTATTTTACCTGTATTTGCATCCTCAAAATATCCACATGTAGTGTCATCAAAACAGTTCATTCTTTAAAATATTCATCGTTGTAAATGAGATACTGGTGCTCTGTTTTCAGACTAAAGAAGGCAGCACTCCAGCGTTCAGCTCCTGAGTGTTACGGACTACAGAGTAGACGTCATGTTACATTCCTGCTTCATCTCACACAACAACAACATGTTCAATGTTCTCTGGAGAGTCAGAGGCCCTCCTGGTTCCTCCTGAGACGTCAACTGAACAAAGAGATCAAAGTCAGTATTTTAATGTTCTTCATTTGGTTGTGTTCATTTAAAAGATGATCAAGTCACACACAATCGTACTACTTGTGTTTATTCTGGTCTAGGTGAGCCGTCATGTCCTCACAGCTTCCTGCTTCCACCACGTCAGCATGGACCGGTTCAGCAGCAGAGAACCTGATGAAGACTGAGCAACAACAGCATATATACATTATTATATTAGTTTACATTTACTGTTGTGTGACTGTGGGCTCAGTGTTCAATATTTACTGTCATGTTGTGGTTAATAAATATATGTCATGGACTAATGTCTACAAGTCTTATTACTATGTGAACCAAAGACATATTTAATTGAAGTAATTGCAATTAACATGTTCATAAGTAGGAAAACTGTAATATAATAAGTAAATAGCCATACATAAGTCAAGTACAGATATAATCTGTCTACCACTACAATAGTGACAGTCTTATTACAGTACACTTGTATTAATTCATAATTAGCTCTTCATCATTGATGTGTGGCTTTGCCCAAAATGACTCAAGAATAGAACAGAAAAATATTTGCGTCTCAGGTGCTGAAAACAGGGATTGTCACGCCTTTAGACAGGCTTTAATAAAGCTGCAATCTCATTGGCTGTCAGTGAACACCAGCTATACACGACTTGGTGGTGGTGGATTTTTTGACACTGCTCCACGCTGTTAGGATCCACTGGGTTGGTGGTGGTGGATTCTTTGACACTGCTCCACGCTGTTAGGATCCACTGGGTTGGTGGTGGTGGATTCTTTGACACTGCTCCACGCTGTTAGGATCCACTGGGTTGGTGGTGGTGGATTCTTTGACACTGCTCCACGCTGTTAGGATCCACTGGGTTGGTGATGGTGGATTCTTTGACACTGCTCCACGCTGTTAGGATCCACTGGGTTGGTGGTGGTGGATTCTTTGACACTGCTCCACGCTGTTAGGATCCACTGGGTTGGTGGTGGTGGATTCTTTGACACTGCTCCACGCTGTTAGGATCCACTGGGTTGGTGGTGGTGGATTCTTTGACACTGCTCCACGCTGTTAGGATCCACTGGCAGACTTGAGGAAAAGTTGCTCTTCGCATGCGGTCAGTTTTTGTAAAGGATTTCTCGCCGCTCGTCGGAGGAAGTGACGTTGTGTTGTTGATGTTATGCTAGAGTGGGGCTGCTAGTTGAGCTTGTTAGCTGTTAGCCGGAGCTACTGTTAGCGAAGAGCCTGTTGCCAACTCTGTGAACACTCTGCAATAAACCTGCAAGCTAACGCAACCAACGTCTGTCTGCGAGTCGTTCCTGCGGACGTTACACTACACTGTAGTCTTCAACCAATCAGATCTTTAGTTTGACAAACTGGGCGGATCCTTTGACGTGAGGGCCTGCGAGGTGGCGGAGATGTATGATTGGTCAGCGGGCCAGCGTGACCATTAACGTGCGCTGTGATTGGTCAAAGGGGCACAAAGCTACTAGAAACTTCTAGCTGCTACCTAGAACCTAGAAGCTACCTTGCTGCTGGATTTACTGATGACGCCTTTCGCGCAGAGGATCACGGACATGTGGTGAGTTACATGCTGGCTGTGTTACTTAAACAAAAATCTATTATTATTATATTATATTATTAGTATTTAATCATAAACAGCGCTTTTGTTGCTGCTGGTCAGACAGCTGGAGGTGTGCGTGTGTGTGTGCGTGTGCGTGTGTGTGTGTGCGTGTGTGTGTGTGTATGTGCGTGTGTGTGTGCGTGTGTGTGTGCGTGTGTGTGTGTGTGTATGTGTGTGTGTGTGTGTGTGTGTGTGTGTGCGTGTGCGTGTGTGTGTGTGTGTGTGCGCGCGCGCAGCACTGCAGTGTTTTAATGTTGTTGGCTTGTTTCGTTAGCACTAAATGTGACTGGTTGTTTGGTGGTTATTTGGACACAACATCGCGAGGCGAGCGCTGCGTCATGGAACAGTGGCCGCGCCTTTCCTTCTTGTCAAAGGGACGAACAGAGCCCGATGATTCCAGCCACGGGTGGTGCTGGCTGGAGGTTCTGCTGGAGGTTCTGCTGGAGGTTCTGCTGGAGATGCAGATAGGGGTTCTGCATCTGAGAACGCAGATGGCGCTGGAGAGGCGGAGGGTGCGCTGTTCACGGGGGCGCGCGCGGCGCGTTTTGTGACTTTACAGTTGCTAATATGGGGAAATACAAAATGGTAAACCATATGTGACTTGGTGCTTATACGGTTAAAACAGCTCTGCAGGTCGGTCCACGGCGTGTGACCTCCATGCTGTAATAGTGCAAAGAAATGTGAGCGTCTGCTGTCCACACATGACAGTCTGTATGAACGCGCCTTGTAGTGGGCAGCGCCTTGTAGTGGGCAGCGCCGTGTAGTGGGCAGCGCCGTGTAGTGGGCAGCGCCGTGTAGTGTGCAGTGTCCCAGGAACTCCCGGGACTTTTTTTTCTAAAAAAAACAATTACATTATAAAATAGATATAACTTTATTATTAAAACATTATTTTTTTTAATCCAATTTTTTTCATATATATATATATATATATATTTTTATTATTATTTTTTTTTTCATTAAAAAAGCAGAAATAAGGAACGCTTCACGAATTTGCGTGTCATCCTCGCGCCTCTAGGGAGAAGGTCTTCGGGTCTACCTGAGTTACCTGAGTCCTACTTAGAGTTCTACCTCCTTCCACCTCGCAAAGCCCGCCCCCTCCCAGGATTGGCAAGTTCTACTTAGTAACTGAGCTGTTCCTGCTTTGATTCGACGTTCTACTCTTGCAAGCCGCCTTTGATTGGCTGCTGCGGGAGAGCAGGGGGAGGAGCCAGCGCGGCGCAGCGAGGAGTTTTCACAAGAGACACAACACCTGCATGAAGTAACGGACCTTCTACTGCACTTTACTGGAGAGAACTATTCCGTCGTTTCACAGTCTACCGTCTTTTCAAATATGTATCTGATTAACAACTCGAACGGTAAGGAGACACTTTCACACTGTATGAACGTAACGCCGCTCCACATTCACCGGAGAATACTTTACACTTTACTGTCTCCATCAGTTAAATCCCTCACGCAGTAAAATAACAGAGTAATATGTACATTATTTACATGTCTCACGTAGTAAAATAACAGAGTAATATGTGCATTAATTACATGTCTCACGCAGTAAAATAACAGAGTAATATGTGCATTATTTACATGTCTCACGCAGTAAAATAACAGAGTAATATGTACATTAATTACATGTCTCAGGCAGTAAAATAACAGAGTAATATGTGCATTAATTACATGTCTCACGCAGTAAAATAACAGAGTAATATGTGCATTAATTACATGTCTCACGCAGTAAAATAACAGAGTAATATGTGCATTAATTACATGTCTCACGCAGTAAAATAACAGAGTAATATGTGCATTAATTACATGTCTCACGCAGTAAAATAACAGAGTAATATGTGCATTAATTACATGTCTCACGCAGTAAAATAACAGAGTAATATGTGCATTATTTACATGTCTCACGTAGTAAAATAACAGAGTAATAAGCTTTCTGTTAGCATCTCTTGTGTTAGCTTTCTGTTAGCATCTCTTGTGTTAGCTTTCTGTTAGCATCTCTTGTGTTAGCTTTCTGTTAGAATAACCGAGTAACATGTGCATTAATTACACGTCTCGCGCAGTAAAATAAAAGAGTAATATGTACATTATTTAAATCCTTCAAACAGTAATATGTACATTATTTAAATCCTTCAAACAGTAATATGTGCATTATTTAAATGCTTTACAGGAAAGTTAACAGAGTGTTATCAGAATAAAACCAGGAGCTTCAGGTACAAAACAGTGTGTTATAATTATATGTTGTGATTATTATGGTTATGACCCCAGCAGAATGCTGCATGATGATGTATTACTGCTGTGTTGGCATGTATTTCTGCTGTGTTGCCACAGGGCTTATCGTGTCCTCCTCCTGTCTCTTCTCTGTGAACAGATGGATTACATGCCCATCTTTGAGAGGACCGCGTCCAATGACCTGTTGCTGAAAGCCTCTGATGAGGCCGAGGACTTCAGTTCATTTGGGCCGGCCCAAGAACCAGCCGGCCGTCATGAAGGACTCCATGAGCCGGGTCGCTGCCGGTGGAGGGGACTGCAGCGACACCAAGCTGGTCCAGAGCTGCCATGAGATCCAGTTTGGGCTGTACAGAGGGCAGACCTTCAACCAGCCAGCCAGCAATGACATGGGCTACCTGCTGATGATCGCGGCTCATATCCAGCAGCGTAAGTCGGGGACGACAGCACCAGCGCCTTGATGCAGAACAAGGACGCTCTGTGGCGGCACGCCTGGCTGTTCCCCGACCTGATCGCGGCGGCAAGGCAGAGGATGGCGACTGACGACTCCTCCTCCGAGGGAGTGCAGGACAGCAGGCGAGTGGCATTCGGAGACCACGTTGCACTCTCTACCGGGAGTTCTACGAGTCTGCAGATGCTGAAGTGCAGAGGTGAGTCACAGAGCGAGTCGTGATCCAAACGTCACTGAGAAGCGTTCGCTGTTGTCATCCAACGAGGCTTCGTCCCTCTCCACGGCTACAGCATGTGGCTCAGGAGAGCCCGCATCAATGCAAAGGGCTCCAGCACGGACCACCTGAAGAGGGACGTGCTGGAGAGGGACCAGAAGAAGAAGAAGGCAGCCTCCGCGACTTCTGCTCCACCAACCTGGACAGCCACCTCCTCTGCCCCCAGGGCCTCACAGAGGAGGTCCAAACAGAGTAGGGTTCTCAGAGGTACGTGGTCTTCATCCAGGAGACCAGCTGCTCTGTGGGTCTCTCGTGGTTCAGATGAACTCAGTCCTGATGGTTCTCTGTGTTACAGATTTCTCCTCAGAGGACAAAACGGAGATGATGGAAGCAGCTGCTGTTCCTTCAGGTGATTACCCCACAATCCTGTTTCATGTGTATTTATTGCATTTAACAGGAGGCACAAAGAAAAGCATCTGCGCGAGAAATATACATAGTATTGAGGAAAAAAAAACATAAAAATAATCATCAATTCAAATCAAAAAGCAGAAACAAGGAACGCTTCACGAATTTGCGTGTCATCCTAGAGGGGCCATGCTAATCTTCTCTGTGTCGTTCTAATTTTACTATATGTGCTATCGATCTTCTATGTATCTAAAAAATATATATTTTTATAGAGTAAAACATTGGACCTTTCCTAGAGAGGACATGCTAATCTATCTCTGTCGTTCTAATTTTACTATATGTGCTATCGATCTTCTCTGTATCTAAAACTCTTTTTTTTTTTTTTTTATTAGAGTAAAACGTTGGACTTTTTCTAGAGGGGACATGCTAATCTTCTCTGTATCGTTCTACTTTTACTATATCGATTTTATCTGAAATTCATATGTATTTTAATAAATTACAGTAAAATGTTGGACTTTTGTGTTCAACTGTAGTAATAATACTTGTAGTTGAAAATGATAAGTCAAAATATCAGTGGCGGCCCGTGGGTTTTCTACCTGGGCCAGCAGTGGATCAGCTGTTGGCGCCGGATTAATTGCGGATCACAACCAACTGGACTAGGTGCATAGCGCCACCTGCTGTACCGGAGTGTTAGAGCCCAGCTAGCCTGCTTCACCATGTAGATTAACCGGCTTCTGGACCAGAGAGAGAAACAGAGGTGATGGCTGGTGCCAAGCTGCACACCAGCAGCTGGCTGGCCAGGAGGGTTAGGGTTAGGATTAGGGTTAAGCCTAGTTTATGGTTCACGTCACGACGCCGTCGTTGAGCATTCGAAGTTCTGCAACGAGGGAACGCGTTGCCTGCAATTAACCGCCATGCCGCCAGGGGGGTGTGCCTGTGTGGCTGTGTGGTTTCAGGGGTTATAGCCGAATTCCGGTCACAGTAAACAATGGCGACCAAGTTGGAGCGGCTGCATTAAAGTTGGAGCTCATCAATATTGAAGAGCAAATGCTTATATTGCAAATGTTGAAGCGCAGGCGACAGAGAAGACGTTTGCGGAGGTGGTCTGTACGACCACTAAACCGGTCGAGGCTGTGAAAAAGCAACTGCCGGAAATTACGTTCTGAGCGGACCAATCACAGCGCTTATGGTCCGCGTCAACGCGACGCGTAGTTAGGATTTTTTGGAGGTGCACGTCAGGCTACGGCGTAGGGGTCTGCGTCGACGCCGTCGATCTGACGGAGAACCATAAACTAGGCTTTAGGCTAACCCTAACCCTGCAATGAGAAAATAAATAATGATAATACATGTAGTGTATTTGGGAAAAACAATTACATTATAAAATATATATAATTTTTAATTATTAAAACATATTTTGTTTTCAAAAAATAGATTTTTTTTTTTTTTAATCCAATTTTTTTTTTAAATATAATTTCTTTTAGAATTTTTTTTGTTTTTCATAAAAAAATTGTTTCCATTAAAGCAGAAATAAGGAACACTTCACGAATTTGCGTGTCATCCTCGCGCCTCTAGGGAGAAGGTCTTCGGGTCTACCTGAGTTACCTGAGTCCTACTTAGAGTTCTACCTCCTTCCACCTCGCAAAGCCCGCCCCCTCCCAGGATTGGCAAGTTCTACTTAGTAACTGAGCTGTTCCTGCTTTGATTCGACGTTCTACTCTTGCGAGCCGCCTTTGATTGGCTGCTGCGGGAGAGCAGGGGGAGGAGCCAGCGCGGCGCAGCGAGGAGTTTTAACAAGAGACACAACACCTGCATGAAGTAACGGACCTTCTACTGCACTTTACTGGAGAGAACCAGTGGCGGTGCAACTACACCGCCACTGGTAAAAGTAAGTCATATATATATATATATATATATATATATATATTTCTTGTTTATTAATGTGGTGGAAATTTTATTTAGAAGGCATTATTCTTAAACGTGTGGATCGTTTAGTGAGGTCAGTTCGCCCAGACTGAACCGGGCCATCTTGGAATGATAGCAGGGGTATCTTTCCATTGTTTGGATTCTTCTGTTTTCTTGTTTTCTTTCTCTGGGCGATCACTTTTCTTTCTCAGGGCCGCGACCAAGCGGCAGGCGCCAGCTAGGTGACGTGGACTGTGCCCTGTCTGCACACGGATGGCAGTGTGGGGGGAGGGGAAAGGGAAGAGGGCAACCATTTCAAAGAATAATTGTTGATGTATAAAACTCATGTGAACTATTTTTTCCGGGTCAGACCTCCGAACCATTTGTGGGGAAGAGCTCTGCCCATTCAATTGAATTATTTCCAAGTTTCTGTTTAATAAATACTTAAAGACATTTAAGTGTTTCACATCGCATTTGTTTTCCACTGAAGGAGATTGACAAGTTACATTTCCATAAAAATTAAAATGTCAGGAATGATACATTTAGTTCTGAAAGCATTCGAGTTATTTGTTTATTTAAATAAGAGTGCTTTTATGAATGTCAATTCTAGTGGACACCAGGACAAAATGAATGTATTTAATGACTCAACATTGTTGTCGGAGACAGAACTCAAGCATAAAGGATGCTGTACCAGATAGTTGAGGGAGAATCAGATGATGAGAGAGATGAGGATGAGTTTGAGCCTGGTGAAGAAGAACAAGAACAAGAAGGCTCAGATGAGCAGTAGTGTTGTTGATGTTTGATCCCAATGATGCACTACGACCTGACTGCATTTAACCCAAATAGATTTGTGTGAGGTTACATTTTATTCCTCTTATTACCTTTCATTTATTGGTGTTATTTTCCATCATAATAGATTCACACCTGTGCTACCTGGGCTTTCATACTGGCAAGATTACTCTACAACCTGCAGACTGGAGTTCAGTACTTTACACAGTACATTGACAGATTTAATATAACTTGTACTACCATCCTTGCAACCAACAAGCAAGTGAAACGATCCAGATGAATTATTTGGTTTTATAATCATGTTGAATGTATTATTGGTTTAATATCACTCTATAGCCATAATTATTTTTTTTATCTTCTATATTTGTCTTCTCTCAGTTCCCAGGAGGATCGGTCTCCTTCTGCAGGTCCCATATTTACCAGTTGGTGGCACTGTCGCATTCTCTGAATTACACCACCAGACCCGACCAATGGATCCCTGATCGCTGTCACATGTCGCTGAGGGAGGATGGCTGAACGAGAACAACGTGGCTGCTCCGAATTTGTGTTGTTTCCCATTGTTCAGCAGCAGTCTCTCACAACACCGATCAGACCAAAGGGTCCGAGCACCGAGCGCATCGATCAGCCCCGTGTGAGCACGCAGCAGCTAGCTTGGACGCAGCGGTGATGATTTGTCCAACTTCCAGATAACCTGCAGCCACGCGAAGATGACGGACTACGCCGAAGAGCAAAGGAACGAGCTGGAAGCCATCGAGTCCATCTACCCGGACTCCTTCACAGGTGGGAACCAGCCAAAGTTACCGGAGACACCGCGGCGCGAGCTAGCAGGCAGCGCGTCGGCTAGCTGGCTGCTAGCGCCATTTAGCTCCTGCAAGAGAAATGTCCCTTCTTCTGCCAGGAGAGGGGTGAGACATGAGAGGGGTGAGACATGAGAGGGTGAGACATGAGAGGGTGAGACATGAGAGGGGTGAGACATGAGAGGGTGAGACATGAGAGGGGTGAGACATGAGAGGGGTGAGACATGAGAGGGTGAGACATGAGGGGGTGAAACATGAGAGGGGTGAGACATGAGAGGGTGAGACATGAGAGGGTGAGACATGAGGGGGTGAAACATGAGAGGGTGAGACATGAGGGGTGAGACATGAGGGGTGAGACATGAGGGGGTGAAACATGAGAGGGTGAGACATGAGGGGTGAGACATGAGAGGGGTGAGACATAAGGGGTGAGACAGGCCGTGCAGCGGGCCTCTCCTGTGGATACCTGAGAGCACATGAACTAGAATTATGTGCATCTATATTATTATTATTATTGTTGTTGTAGAATGACAACGTTGACTGTGTGTGTGTGTGTGTGTGTGTGTGTGTGTAGTACTTTCAGACGAGCCCACCAGCTTTACTGTCACTGTGACGTCGGATGCAGATGAAAATGGAGAAAGTGAGTACACTGACGTGTGTGTGTGTGTGTGTGTGTGTGTGTGTGTGTGTGTGTGTGTGTAAATCTATAAGCGCTTCATATTCCAAACCCCTTTCTTCTGCAGTCGTGGAAGCGACGCTGAAGTTCACGTACGTAGAGAAATACCCGGATGAGCCGCCGCTGTGGGAGATCTACTCCCAGGAGAACCTGGAGGAGGTGGACGGGGAGGACGTGCTGGCCCTGCTGCAGCAGCAGGTCTGTCCAGGGTCCCGGCCCACCGGGGGCTCAGTGTGTTGGTTTGAGCTGCCGATAGAGGGAACACCCACCTCGGGTCCTGTTGGTCCGTCGCTACTGAGCTGTTCAGTGCAGCACGTTAAGCAGAAAACGGGTCCAGAACCGACCCGACGCAGAGATCCAGTCGGGCTCGTTGGAGGACGTTGCAAAGTTCTTTTTGTTTGTTGTTTGTTTGTAACCAGACGGTCAGAGGCAACTTTCACAGCTACAGCGTTGTACTTTTGTTTGTGCAGGTGTTGGCTATGAAGTCCTTTGTAACATTTGTTTGGAAAAGTGTTTTAATGTTATTTTACGAGACTAATCCTCTCCATTATATTCAGATTTGAATTTGACATGTGGGGCAAATAATGTGATTATGGCTCATATGGCTTTTGTTGGAACTAATCCTAATAACTATAGCTAGTTCAGGTGTTTCTGTCCCCAGAGACAACCAGCAGCGTTATCCAATCAGAGGCCGAGAACGCATATCTAGCTGCCTGCCGTCTGATGATCATATTCATAAATGCACTATGCAGTGATGCTGCGCACCAACAGGGGGTTTCTGTGCTCCTGCAGGCAGAAGAGAACCTGGGCATGGTGATGATCTTCACCCTGGTGACGGCCGTTCAGGAGAAACTCAACGAGATCGTGGACGTGATGAAAAACAGACGAGAGGAGGAGAAACAGCGGAAAGAGGCCGAGGCAGAGGAAGCCGAGAAGGTGAGAACAGGAAACGGGAATCAATATCAAGTCATTATTTTCAGACCCAGTCTCGTTGTTTGGGACAACAGGGTTGGGAAGAGCTGCTCTCTGTCAGGGCTCAGATTGCTACCGAAGTGCCTGACGACTTTATGGAAAGAACCCGACCGAGCAATGAAACATCGCTTGTTATCGTGCGTCTCGTTCTGAACTCGTCCACATTGTCGAACTCCTTTTTCACCGCTGTCTCTCGGTCAAGTGAAAGGTAAAGTATTTATTTTAGTTATTATCTTGACACATCTAATAACAATGTGAATCAGAACACGAGCACCTTTAGTGAACGTGTGTGAACATCGCAGCGTGAACAAATTGTGCCCAAAGGAAAACTGTCAACATATTTCATCTGATAAGATAAAGTTTTCAGTCTGTTCATCTCACTTCAACCTTTTGTATTGCAGAAAATGGGACAAACTGACCAACACTGTCATAAATGTTGCACCTGACAAGCTGAACTGCTTGTGTTACAGTCTACATAGTCACTTCATCATTACAGTCTGCATAGTCACTTCATCATTACAGTCTATATAGTCACTTCATCATTACAGTCTACATAGTCACTTCATTATTACAGTCTACATAGTCACTTCATTATTACAGTCTACATAGTCACTTCATTATTACAGTCTACATAGTCACTTCATCATTACAGTCTGCATAGTCACTTCATCATTACAGTCTACATAGTCACTTCATTACTACAGTCTACATAGTCACTTCATTATTACAGTCTACATAGTCACTTCATCATTACAGTCTGCATAGTCACTTCATTACTACAGTCTACATAGTCACTTCATTACTACAGTCTACATAGTCACTTCATTATTACAGTCTACATAGTCACTTCATCATTACAGTCTGCATAGTCACTTCATCATTACAGTCTACATAGTCACTTCATCATTACAGTCTGCATAGTCACTTCATCATTACAGTCTACATAGTCACTTCATTATTACAGTCTACATAGTCACTTCATCATTACAGTCTACATAGTCACTTCATTATTACAGTCTACATAGTCACTTCATTATTACAGTCTACATAGTCACTTCATTATTACAGTCTACATAGTCACTTCATCATTACAGTCTACATAGTCACTTCATTATTACAGTCTACATAGTCACTTCATCATTACAGTCTGCATAGTCACTTCATTACTACAGTCTACATAGTCACTTCATTACTACAGTCTACATAGTCACTTCATTACTACAGTCTACATAGTCACTTCATCATTACAGTCTACATAGTCACTTCATTATTACAGTCTACATAGTCACTTCATCATTACAGTCTACATAGTCACTTCATCATTACAGTCTACATAGTCACTTCATTATTACAGTATACATATTCACTTCATCATTACAGTCTACATAGTCACTTCATTATTACAGTCTACATAGTCACTTCATTACTACAGTCTACATAGTCACTTCATCATTACAGTCTGCATAGTCACTTCATTACTACAGTCTACATAGTCACTTCATCATTACAGTCTACATAGTCACTTCATCATTACAGTCTACATAGTCACTTCATTATTACAGTCTACATAGTCACTTCATCATTACAGTCTGCATAGTCACTTCATTACTACAGTCTACATAGTCACTTCATCATTACAGTCTACATAGTCACTTCATCATTACAGTCTACATAGTCACTTCATCATTACAGTCTGCATAGTCGCGTCATTCGAGCTGGACGCGCCAGAGAGGGGGCGGGGCTTATCTCTGTGGTTTATCGCCGTGCAAAGAGTTTCCATTTCTGCCTCCACCATGAAAATAACTACTATTTCTGCGTTACACTTGTTGTGGAAATTCCAAAGAGGTCGGAGCATCAAACGCCGTCGTGTCTGGGTTCATAATATTACTTCTCCAGGAACTGCGTCGGGATGACGGTGTTACGGATCAACAGGCGGCCGTGTTAACTGGCGACTTTCGGCAGCTGTGCAGCAGCTGTGCAGCAGCTGTGCAGCAGCGCCGCTACGAGTGACAGGAAGTCCAGACGTTTGATTTACACGCCGACGGCGCATTTCTCATTTCTTTCTCCGATGACTCTCATAATTGATTACATTAAAGATCGAAACTTGGCTTCCGTGTATCGATACAATATCGGCACGCAAACTATTGCGATACTATGCTGAATCGATCCCTCTCCCCCAGTGAACATCGCAGCAACATGAACAGTGTGTGCAGCAGTTTCCCTCTAAGGTGTGTGTGTGTGTGTGTGTGTGTGTGTGTGTGTGTGTGTGTGTGTGTGTGTGTGTGTGTGTGTGTGTGTGTGTGTGTGTGTGTGTCAGGTGTTGTTCCAGGGCACGGTGGTCACCATTGAAAACTTCCTGACCTGGAAAGCCAAGTTTGAGCTGGAGATGGCCGAGCTGAGGACGAATCGGCAGAAGGAGGAGGAGCAGGGAGGGAAGCTGAAACTCAGCGGTAACGTCTCCGCTGCGTCTCAAAGACCTCGACCCAGTGAGAGAGGAACATTCTAACAGAAGGTCATGTGCTCTTGCAGGTAAGAAGCTGTTTGAGACGGACCACAACCTGGACACGTCTGACATCCAGTTCCTGGAAGAAAGTGAGTGTTTTACATCTGGTGGTTATTATGTTATCGTATTGGGGAAAAACATCAAACAAGAGGTTTACTTTATCTATTTTATTTGAATGCACAACATTAACATGAATTCCATAACTCAAATGTCAACGTTGATGTTTTTTCATCAATCCCAAATGATTTTTAAGATATGTTCAATGGTCGAATCAGATGCGAGTTTCTTTAGTACAAAACATATTATGTTCAAATGGTTGTGTATGTTTTATTGATTTTCACATATCAGGTACAATGACAATAATACAAGGGTCAGATGGACGTTCCCTGCTCCACACTGGTCAATGGGTTAGGACCAGTCAATGTACCGTCAATGGGTTAGGACCAGTCAATGGGTTAGGACCAGTCAATGTACAGTCAATGGGTTAGGACCAGTCAATGGATTAGGACCAGTCAATGTACCGTCAATGGGTTAGGACCAGTCAATGTACAGTCAATGGGTTAGGACCAGTCAATGTACTGTCAATGGGTTAGGACCAGTCAATGTACCGTCAATGGGTTAGGACCAGTCAATGTACAGTCAATGGGTTAGGACCAGTCAATGTACAGTCAATGGGTTAGGACCAGTCAATGTACCGTCAATGGTTTAGGACCAGTCAATGTACAGTCAATGGTTTAGTACCAGTCAATGTACAGTCAATGGGTTAGGACCAGTCAATGTACAGTCAATGGGTTAGGACCAGTCAATGTACCGTCAATGGGTTAGGACCAGTCAATGTACCGTCAATGGGTTAGGACCAGTCAATGGGTTAGGACCAGTCAATGTACAGTCAATGGGTTAGGACCAGTCAATGTACAGTCAATGGGTTAGGACCAGTCAATGTACCGTCAATGGGTTAGGACCAGTCAATGTACCGTCAATGGGTTAGGACCAGTCAATGTACCGTCAATGGGTTAGGACCAGTCAATGTACCGTCAATGGGTTAGGACCAGTCAATGTACCGTCAATGGGTTAGGACCAGTCAATGGGTTAGGACCCGTCAATGGGTTAGGACCAGTCAATGTACAGTCAATGGGTTAGGACCAGTCAATGGGTTAGGACCAGTCAATGTACCGTCAATGGGTTAGGACCAGTCAATGTACCGTCAATGGGTTAGGACCAGTCGATGTACAGTCAATGGGTTAGGACCAGTCGATGTACAGTCAATGGGTTAGGACCAGTCAATGGGTTAGGACCAGTCAATGTACCGTCAATGGTTTAGGACCAGTCAATGTACAGTCAATGGTTTAGGACCAGTCAATGTACAGTCAATGGTTTAGGACCAGTCAATGTACAGTCAATGGTTTAGGACCAGTCAATGTACAGTCAATGGGTTAGGACCAGTCAATGGGTTAGGACCAGTCAATGTACAGTCAATGGGTTAGGACCAGTCAATGGGTTAGGACCAGTCAATGGGTTAGGACCAGTCAATGTACCGTCAATGGATTAGGACCAGTCAATGGGTTAGGACCAGTCAATGTACAGTCAATGGGTTAGGACCAGTCAATGTACAGTCAATGGGTTAGGACCAGTCAATGTACAGTCAATGGGTTAGGACCAGTCAATGTACCGTCAATGGGTTAGGACCAGTCGATGTACAGTCAATGGGTTAGGACCAGTCAATGTACCGTCAATGGGTTAGGACCAGTCGATGTACAGTCAATGGGTTAGGACCAGTCAATGGGTTAGGACCAGTCAATGTACCGTCAATGGTTTAGGACCAGTCAATGTACAGTCAATGGTTTAGGACCAGTCAATGTACAGTCAATGGGTTAGGACCAGTCAATGTACCGTCAATGGGTTAGGACCAGTCAATGTAAGTGATTGCAATTTTCTTTATTCTTTGATTTATAAAAGCAAAGATGGAGTCAAACATTTTGTTAAGGCAATAAAAATGTTGTTACAACTTTGTTGGGGCGGTGGGGTGTGAACATTGTTCTTCCTCCAAAGTGGGACGTGACAGAAAGAGTTTGAGAACCACTGGTTTAAGTGTCGGTTCCCCTGAAGCTGTAACGGGGAACACTGAGGTTATCGTGTCGTCTGATGGACGCCTCGCTTTCTATTGTGAAGTCTACCTACGGGTACAAATAAAGTAACCTAACATTATGAACACATTATAATTATTAATAACGTACAGACACATTGTGTGCAATAGTCTAAAAGTCTAAACTGGTTGAGAAAAATTTGATGTAATTATTTCCAAATTCCTGAACTAAATATTCCTTGTTTGTTGGCATTGAGCCTTTAAAAACCAACGTTTTGCAGTGTTTATTTTAATATTCATTATATACATTTCCATAACCGCATCATCAACAACATTCTGATGGTAACAAAGTACAAAAATATTTGAGACTGCAGTGAACTCGGAGGAGGTTTCATATTTTATTGCAAAATAAAAATAAATAAAAAACAAGACGGCGAACTGGAGGCTTGGAACCGGGAGGACACGCACCAAAGTTTGTACTCGGCCACTTCTCATACATCTGTTTCCTCCTCTGCAGCCGGGAACAACGTGGAAGTGGATGAGTCGCTCTTCCAGGACATTGAGGACTTGGACTTGGATGAGGACGACCCCGACTTTGACCCCTTAGCCCTGGGGAGTGACGAGGACTGAAGCCCCGGCTCCTCTGGGTCCAGCAGCTGACCGGCCACAGGGATCCGAAAGACTCTTAGCAGCAGTTGGAGAGGGAATCCTCTTGAATAACACACACACCACAACAAGTGTCCATTTATATGACTGAACAATTAAATTGACGGAATAAAGGTGTGACTCGGCTCTGGTGCTGTTTGACGGTGACGGGCCAGAAGAGGGCAACATCATATCATATTTAATTTTTCATACAATCACGTCTGGAAGGGAGTGGAGTTAGTGTTCAGAGGTTCTCATGGCATGAACGTAGCAATACAAGTTAGATTAGTGTGAATATCAAACATCTTCTAGAAGGGCACACACAGTATTGGCAGCTAAATATAAACATCGAACAAAAAGTTAGTGTTTGCTAGATTGTCTCTGTAACAAAGCTTCTTGACAATAAGTTTTATACCCTTGCAAAGCTGTTTATTCCCCTTTTTAAATGGAGCCCCATTTGTGAGGATCTGTGGGATGAGCAGCACAGCTGAGGATGAGGGTTGAGAGAATGACAGATGTGCCAAATCTTCTCTGCCAAAGCCAAACAGCTGGTTCTGCTGTTGAACTCTGAACAACCAGCTGATCGACCATGTTCAGCTGGTTGAGGTCAGGACTGCTGGAGGCCGTTCCAGACTCTGCAGGTCTCTGATGAACCCGCTCTGTGGGGGCGAGCGCTCACATCTTGGAGGATGGAGTTCGGTCCCAGACTGGGAGCAATGGGATTGCTGCTGGTTGCAGAATCTCATCTCGATATCTCTGCATTGAGATTGCCTCCAATGAAGCACCTTTGGGGAACCGGAGGCTCAAAACAAGAGTTCAACAGCAGAATCAGCTGTTTGGCATTGGCAGAGAAGATTTGGCACATCTGTCATGAGCTCAACCCTCAGACTCAGCTGATGCATGTTCCTCACTAACAGGGCTCCATTTAAAAGGGAAATAAACAGCGTATGATTTTATGAACTGACCATGAGGTTGGTATTTAACGTTTCTCTCCTCGTAGCGATAATTTTCACAAGGAGTCAAAGAAGAAAGATATTGAAAATACTCAAAACAGTTCAAAGAAATAAGCGTCCATCGTTACTCCAAATATTGATTTGTGAGGTTGTAAGGGAAATACTGTGGATGTAAAAACAATATATATGTATGATATATACTTTGTTCATGTGTCATATGATAAATATTCTGAATACATGTAACTACAAATACTGACTATCTTAATGATTTCTAAATACAACAAGAGTCAAAAAGGTAAAACATATAACAAGTAGATATCACCATGAAAATCCCCCATTTGATAACTTACATTAAGACAATTATAAAAAACACTTATTACAATTTCTTTGAAAATGTGCCGGCTCGTTTGCAAACCTTTCAGGAGAAGTCTGAACGCCAGAGAGCCGGGTTCAGGTTCTGGTTTCACTCCGGACACCTTTTATGTTTTATCACTCATGAATCACAAAATAACATCGGCAGCAATGAAAAAATGATCCCCCTGGTTTTTAGGATATAAGATGTATCAGACTGAATAATTTATGAACAAACAGAACATAGAGAAGTTTGTAGACGTAAGAGCTGCTGAAGAGGAGGTTTGAGGAACAGCACATTTAGAGAACACGTCCTTTAAAGACAAATGTTGTATAGACGACTTGTTTGTCTCTTTTCTAGTCTTCTGACCACTCGAGGCTCTTGAACACTTTCTGTCATCACTCAGTCATACGCCAGATATGTATTGTAAAATGATGTACATAATAAAAACACAACAGCTGAATGGGATTTTATAAAGACCGACTGGATATCACCATGAAATTCCCAGAGTTGATTACTTACTTCTTGAAATGTATTTAAATATGCAAATGAGGCATTTTCTGATGCTAACTTTGTGAATTTAGGAGAAATCTACAGTCTCAAATAGACAAAGTAGTAAAATAAACATCTAAATGTGTGTTTCAGATGTTTTCTTTCCACAAGTCTAAAAGACGACATGAAATAAAACAAATACACAACGTACATGATACGTGATGCAGTATCAATAGGTCCTGCTGATGACAACAGTGTGGAGGGTTTGTTACAGGGAGGAACCACGATGGTCCAAGTAAATAAAGATCTACATATGTATGCGTGTTCCACAATCTGAACCGCTTATCCTATTCAGGGTCAGGGGCGCTGGCTCACATTCAAAGGGAGAACGTGGAGGGAACCCACGCTGCTACAGGGAGAACGTGGAGGGAACCCACGCTGATACAGTGATAATGAGGAGGGAACCCATGCTGATACAGTGATAATGAGGAGGGAACCCATGCTGCCACAGTGATAATGAGGAGGGAACCCACACTGCCACAGTGATAATGAGGAGGGAACCCACGCTGCCACAGTGATAATGAGGAGGGAACCCACGCTGCCACAGTGATAATGAGGAGGGAACCCACGCTGCCACAGTGATAATGAGGAGGGAACCCATGCTGCTACAGTGATAATGAGGAGGGAACCCATGCTGACACGGGGAGAACGTGGAGGGAACCCACACTGCCACAGTGATAATGAGGAGGGAACCCACGCTGCCACAGTGATAATGAGGAGGGAACCCACGCTGCCACAGTGATAATGAGGAGGGAACCCACGCTGCTACAGTGATAATGAGGAGGGAATCCACGCTGCCACAGTGATAATGAGGAGGGAACCCATGCTGACACGGGGAGAACGTGGAGGGAACCCACACTACCTTCTGCTTTCAGCCTTCAGCTTCCTTGCTCATGGGTTGTATCACATTGTTACATCACAAGATGGATTTGTACAAATAGTTCAATGTATTCTACATGAATATATCAAAGTGGTCATTACTATTGTTCAATATGGATGCTAAAGAATGTTTTAGAGAGATATTAAAGATATTACCAGTTGCAGAGGGTGGGACAAAGTCAATTAAGTTTCAAGCTGTGAAGTCACAAACAAGTCCTAAACAACTTCTTTTGCACCCTTCACTCAATTGAACAATAGTAATGTCAACAGTATTTCTTTCATATAAACGTTCATGACCTTTGAAATGAATGTGATGGCGGTATAGTGTAATGTAGTTGTTACTACGCCAGGTTGTGTGAACGTCTCGTTCATACCTCCTCTCATTTATGACCGTGTGTAACACGGTGATTACACTTTTTATTTTACCATGTTTTATGACGTCATTGACTGCCGACTCCTCACTTTACACGAGAAGCGTTTTAATTCGCATGCTTTTTGTTCAACTATCGACGACAATGGAGCGTCCTCTCCTCCGTTAGCCGGCAGCAGCGTTAGCTTCATACAGCTCGTAGAAGTCAGGGCCCAGCGCAGCGCTCAGAGGACACGAGACATAAGAACCCCCGTGACGAGTTCATTCAATCAAACATTACAGGTTGACGTTACAGACACAACTAACTTGAGTTTCATCATTTTGAATCGTCGTTCCAAGTCGAAGATCTTTTTGAAGATTCCTGATTCTTGTGACACACGTCCGCGTGATGCGATTCGGATTTAGCGCACTTTTCAGTGGGAATTGACATTAACATTAAGTGTTGTCCACTGAGACAACACACTTTGGCCATTATTTCATATTTTTATGTAATCATCAGTATTATAGTTATACTGTATATTTAGCAGCGATGGAAGTCCATAGAACATACCATTGTTTTACTTTGAATCAAAGTTGCCTTCCTTTTCACAACAGTTGTTCTGAGTTTGTACTCATGGTTGAATGCACTTATTGTAAGTCGCTTTGGATAAAAGCGTCAGCTAAATGAAATGTAATGTATAAAACCAAACATGCATATACATTCAAATGTGTACGATTTTGGGGATATTGACATCCATGGAATAAAATAATCATAACTATGTTTTCACTGTAGCCCGTCATAGAGAGACTGTCCTCGTCCCAGAGTCAGTGCCCATGTTGCAAGGGCCATGTTTCTACAGCAGCCCTTAAGGGACAAACCAAACAAAAATGTGAACAGTTAAAAGAAAGCTGGCTCTTCGCATTGTCCCATGGTGAAAGAGTTGTGAGTAAAGTTTGCTTTACATAGTGTCACCGCCTTGGCCCCTGACTGTGCAGATGGATGCTAACAGTAGTCGGTTTCAATCGGGAAGTGAATTTTTAGCAGTCTTTAGAAATGTCGCAAAAATACATTTGAATTAACCAAGTTTCAGTCAATTGGTTTCGAACGAAGACATTTAGCGACGCCAACCGTAGTTTGATCAAGAAGTTCTTGACTTTGCGTTCTGCCCACCGGTAAACAGAGGAGAAGAGGTTAAAAAAAAAAAAAAAAAAATCGAGATAGATCTTCAGGAATTTGTTGCAATTGTTCTCAGAGTTCAGAGTTTATTCAGCAAAGGTTCCCATTACCATCCGGTGCATTTCAACTCTGTCGGACAAAGGCAAAGAACACCTCCAGCAAGCATCAACACTTTTTTGCGCAAATGAGAACATTTTATTAAGTTTCCATACAAGTTTTCTAATGCGATGCTTCAAAAGGAATATAAAAATATGTTAATAGAAATCCGGCTAGTCAGGCAATGGTTGGAGTTATATTTCTATATGAGCACAAGACAACAAGGCTTACTGCGTTGAGATCACAACATCTCTACTGGATGTAGTAAACTAAATCTACTATGAGTACATATTCTGTCCTCAATGCAGCTTGGCATAGATTTTCAAGGTAAACTAAAATGAATGGAAACCAATGGGTGCCTGAAATGAAGGAAACATTATAATGTGCTTTGGAAAACTGCGGAAAGTGGACGGCAACGGGGAAAGAGGTGCTGACGTGAATAATGTTCATGAAGCTGCTACTATCTTCTTCTTGGTGTTGTCATGTGACCAACAACTGATTACGCAATGTCCTTGATGTCCCAGAGAAAAACCAGAGGGATGTCCGCCATCGCTCCGTGGAAGACCTTGTCAAACCTCTCGTTCTGGGCCACAGTGAAGTGATTCTTCCAGTCGCCGATGGTGCCTGGTGTTCACAGGACATGAAACCAGAAGAAAAAAGTTTGGAGTCATCCATCCTCACTCGTCCGTGCAGTACACATTGTGAAGTGCATCACTGGTGACTCCCAAAATGTCACTAATACTCAAAGCACTTCAATATTTTCATGTCAACAACAATGGATCAAAATGAAGCTTTTATGTGAAAGTTGCCACTCAGTCAACGTGGGAGTTGGTGGAGAACAAAACAGAGCTAAATGTTGGACTTATATGTGCTAAATTCGAGATGGAGCGCATTAATATAGCAGCAAACAACTATTAGATATGTAAAGATATAGTGCAGTAATGTCTAACTGAGCAGAGAAAGAAGTCACTCTCCTCCAAAAAAGACAAAAAAAAAGTATAAAATGACCCGTTTCCTTGGTCTCAGGCTCATGAATGGAGAAAGGAAATGAGTGCATTTCACAAATGTAAGGCCTAATTATTTAAATAAGGGCTATTCAAGTATTCATTATGGGAAGTTGATTTACTTAAAAAAAAAATGTACATAGATTTTCCAATGTAAAGTTGTGTTCAAAATAATAGCAGTCTCACATCACTAGCAAGATAAATCACTGTTTTTGTTAGAATTTCAACTTCTACTCTGCAAGTAAGTTTCTAGAAGGTTAGTGAAGGTATAGAAAACCAACAGACCCAACAGGCATGACGTCATGCTGCTGGTTCTGTGAAACTGAATAATTTACTGAAAGAGGCGTGTTCAAAAAAATAGCAGTGCCGAGTTCAATTAGTGAGGTCAATGATTATGTGAACAAAATAGGTGTTAAACAGGTGGGCCTTATTTAAGGATCAAGGCAACTGACGCTGCATATGCTGGCTGTGCATTTGTCCAGCCAGAGTAAAATGGGCCGTTCAAGACACTGTTCAGAAGAAGAGCGTTCTTTGATGGAGAAATTAATAAAAGAGGGGAAAACCTATAAAGAAGTGCAGAAAATGATCGGCTGTTCAGCTAAAATGATATCAAACACTTTGAAATGGCAGCCAAAACCAGAAAGGTGAGGAAGAAAAAGAAAAACGACTTTTCGAATGGATCGGAGAATAACCAAAATGGCAAAGGCTCAGCCAATGATCAGCTCCAGGAGGATCCAAGAAGATCTACGATTGCCTGTGAGTACTGTGACAATCAGATGACGTCTATGTGAAGCCGAGCCACGGTGCTCAGTGGAGACGGTGAAGCATGGTGGTGCAAGCATCATGATATGGGGATGTTTCTCGTACTACGGTGTTGGTCCTATTCATCGCATACCAGGGATCATGGGTCAGTTTGAGCACATCAGAATACTGGAAGAAGTCATGTTGCCGTATGCTGAAGAGGAAATGCCCTTGAAATGGGTGTTTCAACAAGACAATCACCCCAAACACACCAGCAAGCGAGCAAAATCATGTCAACACTGCTATTATTTTAAACATTATATTTCTTGACTTTCTGTAAAATATTATCAAATTCAATTACTTTTTTCAATTTTCTTGCTTTGCAATAGAATGTGCAGTGTCCCCAATGCCTTTGTGTTCATAAAAATACAATTTATTTGAAGAATTTTGAGGTTTACTCACCTTTTTAAACACACTGCTATTATTATGAACATAACTGTAAGTCTATGGGCCCTACAGCATCACATGACACACCATGCCACTAGGCTTCAGAGCCCTTTCCTCTGGTGGAGAATCCGAGCCCCGCGTTGTGAGTCTTTTGGCGCTGCAGTGACTCACGAGCAGTAAACTCTTACCTTTCCTCATGAATCTTCCGTGGTGGTGGCTGAGCAGCTCACCTGGCACCCGCTCATAGTTGGCCTGTGGGATCTTCTTCATGTTGCTGAAGGTGCTGTGCTTCACCACCTGGGCCAGCTGCTCCGCGCTCAGCTCTTTACCCAGGAACAAGGCTATCCTCTCCACTGCTGAATGCAGGTCCTGAACAGAGAACGCAGCAGCATAAACGCACTAAAGATTTATTTGAAACATTTTCAGACTGACACTTTGTTACACAAGCCTACAACATATGACATGACAAGCGTGTGGACAAGACCTTGAAGACCAGAGTGAAATTATCCCAGCTCTCACTTGAATCATCTCTTCGTAAGTGATGAACAGCATGTTCATATCATCCTTGTGCGAGTACCACGTCTTAATGTGCTCAAACCAGCTGCAACCAAACACTGCAATGGATAATGCAGAAATGTTACCACCACCACATGCAAACGTTCATCAAGATGCCACCAGCACCACTCATTTGTGAGCGACAGAAGAACAACTTGCCGTCTCCTCTCATGAATTTTTCAAAGAAGTCATCGAAATTCGTCGGCGTCTCCAACATGTTTGCAAGCTTATGGAAGTAGAAGTAAGACACAACGACATCTTTGGGATTTCTTGCCACGTAGATCACCTAAAAGAGGAACAGTCTGGGTGTCAACGGTTACGACTCCATCCTGTTTAACCGGGACAAACTGACTCTTAAATATTTATTTCAAGCTGCAATCGGCACAAATTCTACATGATCAGTGTGTCCGCCTGCAACTGGACGGCATACATGTGTACTATTATTATTTGTTGGTTATTTGTTCGTTGTGTAGGTTTTCAGTCTAACCTTTTTTTTACTTATTTTGACACTTCATTTAAAGATTTAGAAAATGCCTCCTATTCAATACATACATGTATTGAATAGGAACAATATAGTTCAAACAACAAACAACAATATAGTAGCACTACAGAATCCCTAAAGAGGAATGCCTTTCTTCCTGCACGCGCAACTCTTCTGGGACATGAAATTGGTCTATTAGTGTTAATGAGATGGTTTGGGTGTGTACGGTTTACTCCAGCTGCAGAACAGGAAGTCACATGACCAACTACAACAATCCACAGTACACGGGATGAAGAGAGGGCAACAAAACGGCTGGAACTAAATGATCGGGGTTTGTGTTTGTTGTCACCAAAGCTTAAGAATGATGCATCACTTTGGGCCAGAACATGCAACAACAGCTGGAGAGATTTCCAGGAATTCTGCTTCTTTTCTCAGGGTGGATACATTTTTATTGCTTTGGCAATAATATGTCTTATTTTGAGGAATGTAAAAATGTAGTTTTCACAAAGCATTATTTTCATTGTCCAAAATGTTACAACACATATTTTGTGAGGTAACAGAAATTCACTCAAAGCATTTCATGACACGTCACATTTACAGTACCGGCACGGACGTGAGGTCACAGTGAACTCGACCTTTGACCTCCAAAACAAATCAGCCTTGGGTCCAGATGGACGTTTGTGCAAAATTTTAAGAAGCTGCCTCCAGCTGTCCACCAACAGCATGAGAAACCAACGGAACCAGCCTTGAGAAGGAGCACCCCCCTCACTGGACTTCCTGAGGGGACATTATGGAACGCGGGGCATTTACCAGTGGTCTCCTCTGTGAAAGTCCTGTGTTTGTATGACCCCTTCCACCGGCTGGCTCTTAGAGGATGTTCTCGCTCACTGTACTTGTTATTATACCACCTTACGTTACGACCTAACTTTCTATCTACTTTGTCACTTGCTCAATTGCAAACATTTTGACATTTAACAAATCAGTGGTTTGCAGAAATGTACAAGGCCAACATTGTTTTCTGTTAGTTCACGTGATGACATGTAGAATCATTCTCTCAACATGTTAGCTTACGCTGGCCATGTCATTCACAGTCTTTTTTTAAAATGACGTTAGCCAACAACACGCTGCTCGATGGCCAGACATGTAGACGCCAAGTGAGAAACCTTCTCAGTGAGAATGTAAGGAAACACCTGGCTAGAGCTGACCTTGCCCTTCTTCTGGCTCAGAGCAGAAGGCATGAACTGGAACGGCAGATGGCTGACTCTCATCCTTGGCGACGGGGCCGTGATAAAGGTCCGTCTGTTGCCCATCACCTCGATCCAGGGGATGAGCTCAGCATTGGAGTATTTGCTGAGCTCACTGATGGCTGTCAGATCTCCCTTTGCCTCAAGGAGCAACAGGATCTGCTGCATCCAAATGGTCCCTGTCAAACAGAGCAGACAGGCCTCATTTCCACCTCCCAGACCCTGCGTGTCCAATGGCAGCAATTAGGTCAACCGTGTGTGAGCACACCTCTCCCGCTCTCCGTGTGCAGCTTTGTCCTGGTTTCTCCTTTTCACAAAACACATGATCATTTGATACCCTGCTCTCTGTTGAAATCAATTTGCAACGCAGAAAAGAACAGGACATTCGTGTGTACATACTAATGAGCCTTGGTTCTTCCTCTGTGCTGAGAGCTCCAAGAATCACTCTGACCTCAAGTGCACTCCCACTGCAGGACACTGGGCACAACGGTGTCTCTCAGGAGGAGCCTGTACTGGCGCCCTGTTTGCACCAGGTCTTGGGTGATCCGATCACCAGGACGGTTCCAAGTATACATCAGTTCGCTGAGAACGTGTCTCCACCTGCGTCTGGAGTGACCGCCTGCGTGGTGCAGCACTGCCCTATCCCTGCCTAGTCGACCCACTTTAAAAGAACAGGAAGAAGACAACTAAACAATACAGACGGGTCCATCTACAGTATTTCTTCCAGGCAAACCCAACTCGCACAAGATGTTTGACAAACAATATTAACATTCAATACATTGTTCCCCGTCATGGACAAAGCCAGCTTTGATTTTTGATTCGAGAACCAACTGGAGATGAGAAAAGGGAGAAACAAAAATACCTGTTTCCCCTCTGATGGCGAAGGCATGACCCAGCCTACTCCATCTCTGATTGGATTACCCTGACACTCTTACCCTAACCAATCTCACCTCAGCCTAAACCTAACCAACCCAACCAGTGAAGGCAACGAGTACCAGCCAATCAGAGGCAGGGTAGGGCAGGTCAAATTGGTGTCTGGGATGAATCCCGCCTTTAGAGGACCGCGTGAAGGGGCTGCTTCTGTCTGGTCGGTCGCTTTCATTTCTTTAGGCACTTCCTGCGACATGACTATCACAATCACTGATAAAATCATCTACATCATTCAAGTAAGAAGTTCAATAATTCATACTTTGTTTGCATTAAGTGCCGTCCTCTTGGGATCCAATCGCCCAAGATGCATTTTAAAATGAAGTGTGAGTAAGTTATTTGTGTGCACCAAAGGGCTCTTCCATCTTGGTTTTCCTCTCACCTGATTTTGGGTACGTGACGACAAACACATCAGAGTCTCTGATCTCCAGGTCGTAAATCTGGTCCACATCATCTGGATCATGAGTCCCGTTGATCAACTTGAAGCCTTTGTGTGGCACCAGATCATGGTTCTGAGTCTTGACATCATTTAGGTCCATGATAGCTAAAGCAAAATAAAAAAGAGGTGTTAACAAAAAACTGCGGTCAAGTCGGACAGTTTTCAGCAGCCTTCAAAGTAGACACAGGAAGTCACAGAATCAATCTTTTGTCTACTTGTAGTTTACAGATCACGTTCTGATGTATTCATATGTGTTTATAAATATATATTTATATAGAAATGTGTGTGTAGCTGCATCCTTTGGTATTTTGATGTCTGCCTGTGAAATACATTACTACTGGTTTTATGTGTGTTGTATAAATAATCTTTATTATTATCAACCACACAAGATATGATTTTAGATTAAACTCTTGACTAATAGTCAACAATTGAGCGTAAAGTATTACAACTACACATAAAATAAGGATTTTCTCCAACACGTGGTGTTTGCTGTCAGATCTAAGAGCCAATCAGCTCTCTGATGTTGCGACAGCCAG